>NC_140256.1:19081390-19109385 GCF_949987555.1 Borostomias antarcticus | reverse complement strand
GTTATTAAGAGCAGGGGGGCGTGATGTTATTAAGAGCAGGGGGGTGTGATGTTATTAAGAGCAGGGGGGCGTGATGTTATTAAGAGCAGGGGGGGTGTGATGTTATTAAGAGCAGGGGGGCGTGATGTTATTAAGAGCAGGGGGGTGTGATGTTATTAAGAGCAGGGGGGCGTGATGTTATTAAGAGCAGGGGGGTGTGATGTTAGTAAGAGCAGGGGGGTGTGATGTTATTAAGAGCAGGGGGGCGTGATGTTATTAAGAGCAGGGGGGGGCGTGATGTTATTAAGAGCAGGGGGGCGTGATGTTAGTAAGAGCAGGGGGGCGTGATGTTATTAAGAGCAGGGGGGGGCGTGATGTTATTAAGAGCAGGGGGGGGCGTGATGTTATTAAGAGCAGGGGGGGTGTGATGTTATTAAGAGCAGGGGGGGGTGTGATGTTATTAAGAGCAGGGGGGTGTGATGTTATTAAGAGCAGGGGGGGTGTGATGTTATTAAGAGCAGGGGGGGGCGTGATGTTATTAAGAGCAGGGGGGCGTGATGTTATTAAGAGCAGGGGGGCGTGATGTTATTAAGAGCAGGGGGGGGCGTGATGTTATTAAGAGCAGGGGGGGTGTGATGTTATTAAGAGCAGGGGGGGGCGTGATGTTATTAAGAGCAGGGGGGGTGTGATGTTATTAAGAGCAGGGGGGGGGTGATGTTATTAAGAGCAGGGGGGGCGTGATGTTATTAAGAGCAGGGGGGGTGTGATGTTATTAAGAGCAGGGGGGGTGTGATGTTATTAAGAGCAGGGGGGGTGTGATGTTATTAAGAGCAGGGGGGCGTGATGTTATTAAGAGCAGGGGGGCGTGATGTTAGTAAGAGCAGGGGGGAGTGATGTTACTAAAAGCAGGGGGGGCGTGGTGGCGCTGGCGACGGCCTGGGGCCTCATTTATCAAAGAGCGTGTAAATCCTGGTGTAAAAGAGGGCGTACGACGAAAACGCGGAAAATGCGAAATGTAGCGTACGACGAGAATATTTACACGCTTTTCGGATCTATCAAACATGTCGTACGCTCTGAAATCCGAGACTGGCGGAGAACAGAGCGTACGCGCACGCGCCCCGTGTTCCGCCCTCGCCGCGCCCAAATTCAACCATATATGGTCAAAACCATGAGTGGCCAAACGTGGTTTCCCGGAAGGAACCGGCTTAAAAAGGTAGCGTGGAGCACCCAGGCGGGACAATGAAACATGGAATGAAGAGCTAAGAAGAGGAACTTGTCGGAGACGGAGGTGCATGTGCTAGTTGGTGAGGTCCACTCATCCAGAATCAAGTGAAAGTACTATTGGTTGCTAGTAAAAAGACAATAAAGAGGGCTTGGTATAAGGTGGAACCCCCAACCAAGGAGCAGTGGTGGGTGTTGTGGAGGAGATGTATGTTAGGGAGAGGTTCACGCATGCATTGAGGATGCAGGAAGGAAAGTTAGAAGGGAGATGGGAAAAATGGATGGATTATAGAAGGAAGTGTGATGATACCACTAATATTAAAATTGTCATATTTGAGTAAGAAAAAAAAGCTGCATGGATGGATGTACCCATAAGCTGTTATTGTAGGTTTTTATGTTTTATTGTATTGTCGTTGTATGGATGGAAAATGCTAATAAAGATTAAAAGTAAATAAGACAAAGAATATGTATCTTGGCTATGGACAAGCGCCTGCCTCCAGTCTAGCCCCTACCCTGCTGTGCGCCAGGATGAATGAGTCATGCGTGGAGCCAGGCCACCGTGCCACTACACTTGTGATGAGCATGTCGGCGTCACATATGATTTGGGTATTTCTAGTGTGCACATTTTAGCGATTCACATAGACGTATTCATTCACTGATGGTGCCCTTATGTGGGTGCAGTCGCCATCGCCGTCACCTCTTTGGAGTTCTATCTCGGCCAGTAGGCCGAGTAGCGCCGGATTCATTTAGGCTCGCATTACGCACAGGAGGACTGTCATTTATATGCTTACCAAAGAGCAAACAGGTCCACATGATCACATATTAATGACAATCTAATTGGTCAATTATTGCCGTTTGATGGAGTGCCTGCATTAAGTGTGTGACATATAGCGCGGAAGGGTTTGGGACAGCGCATAGGTTCAGTTTGGGGAACAAATCCATATCGGACCATGAATGAGCCGGTTAGAGGACACGTCTAATCTTGCATTGCGATATATGTTTGTGCTGAATTGGCCTAGTAGCCTACATGATTGTGCGTTCATGAACTGTCGCTCTTATTCTCTCCGTCAAACATAGTAATTCACCGACGCACCACCTGCGTCGCCAGTTCCCCCTGTGTTCAAAAAGGGCGTAGAACACCGTGTAAATCGGTAGGACAAGTTGAGAGGTGTCCTACAAAAGCGCGGAGAAAGGCGACTAAATTTTCGCCCTTACGGCTTGATAAATCGCAATGTGGGGGGGGCAAATGGCGTACGCCTGAACTCGCGAAAAAGACCGTGTAAAAGAAGGCGTACCTCAATGATAAATGAGGCCCCTGGTCTGGGCTGGGGGAAGCCTGGGGGGTAGAGGGACAGAGTGTCTGGGCTGGGGGAAGCCTGGGGGGTAGAGGGACAGAGTGTCTGGGCTGGGGGGGAGAGGAGTCTGGGGGGGAGAGGAGCCTGGGGGGGAGAGGAGCCTGGGGGGGAGAGGAGCCTGGGGGGGAGAGGGACAGAGTGTCTGGGCTGGGGGGGCTGGGGGGTAGAGGGACAGAGTGTCTGGGCTGGGGGGGGTAGAGGGACAGAGTGTCTGGGCTGGGGGGGGTAGAGGGACAGAGTGTCTGGGCTGGGGGGGCTGGGGGGGGTAGAGGGACAGAGTGTCTGGGCTGGGGGGGTAGAGGGACAGAGTGTCTGGGCTGGGGGGGCTGGGGGGGGTAGAGGGACAGAGTGTCTGGGCTGGGGGGGTAGAGGGACAGAGTGTCTGCGCTGGGGGGGTAGAGGGACAGAGTGTCTGCGCTGGGGGGGCTGGGGGGGGGTAGAGGGACAGAGTGTCTGGGCTGGGGGGGCTGGGGGGGGTAGAGGGACAGAGTGTCTGGGCTGGGGGGGCTGGGGGGGGGTAGAGGGACAGAGTGTCTGGGCTGGGGGGGGAGAGGGACAGAGTGTCTGGGCTGGGGGGGCTGGGGGGGGGTAGAGGGACAGAGTGTCTGGGCTGGGGGGCTGGGGGGGGTAGAGGGACAGAGTGTCTGGGCTGGGGGGCTGGGGGGGGGGTAGAGGGACAGAGTGTCTGGGCTGGGGGGGGGGTAGAGGGACAGAGTGTCTGGGCCGGGGGGGGAGAGGGACAGAGTGTCTGGGCTGGGGGGGCTGGGGGGGGTAGAGGGACAGAGTGTCTGGGCTGGGGGGCTGGGGGGGCTGGGGGGGGGGTAGAGGGACAGAGTGTCTGGGCTGGGGGGGGGAGAGGGACAGAGTGTCTGGGCTGGGGGGGGTAGAGGGACAGAGTGTCTGGGCTGGGGGGAGAGGGACAGAGTGTCTGGGCTGGGGGGGCTGGGGGGGGGTAGAGGGACAGAGTGTCTGGGCTGGGGGGAGAGGGACAGAGTGTCTGGGCTGGGGGGGCTGGGGGGGGTAGAGGGACAGAGTGTCTGGGCTGGGGGGGGGGGTAGAGGGACAGAGTGTCTGGGCTGGGGGGCTGGGGGGGGTAGAGGGACAGAGTGTCTGGGCTGGGGGGGGTAGAGGGACAGAGTGTCTGGGCTGGGGGGAGAGGGACAGAGTGTCTGGGCTGGGGGGGCTGGGGGGGGGTAGAGGGACAGAGTGTCTGGGCTGGGGGGGGTAGAGGGACAGAGTGTCTGGGCTGGGGGGAGAGGGACAGAGTGTCTGGGCTGGGGGGGCTGGGGGGGGGTAGAGGGACAGAGTGTCTGGGCTGGGGGGGCCGGGGGGGGGTAGAGGGACAGAGTGTCTGGGCTGGGGGGCTGGGGGGGGGTAGAGGGACAGAGTGTCTGGGCTGGGGGGCTGGGGGGGGGTAGAGGGACAGAGTGTCTGGGCTGGGGGGGCTGGGGGGGGGTAGAGGGACAGAGTGTCTGGGCTGGGGGGGGTAGAGGGACAGAGTGTCTGGGCTGGGGGGGCTGGGGGGGGTAGAGGGACAGAGTGTCTGGGCTGGGGGGGCTGGGGGGGGGTAGAGGGACAGAGTCACGCCAGATCCAGACTCAGGACTCAGTCACGGGACCCTGTACCAAACTCAAACCCTACCCACCCAAAAAAGTCAAACCTTCCTTGGGAAATCTCAGATCTGCTTGTGACAGGATGGGTAGCAGCTGGGTAGAGAAGAGGAGGCTTTCACCTATCCAGTCATGTTAGATCAGAGATTACCCCATGAGGGAAGGAGGGGTTTGGGGGTCAGAGGCGGCATGGTGAGAATGGTCGGCTGGTCTCATGATTGACCAAACCCTGAATGAGTGAGCTCTACAAAGAAGCCCAGTGTGTGTGTGTGTGTGTGTGTGTGTGTGTGTGTGTGTGTGTGTGTGTGTGTGTGTGCGTGCTCTCAGTCCGTCCTGATGGGTCTGACCTGCGGTGATACCGGACCTGTGCTTGGGATTACACCAGATTACCATCATTACACCAGCTCAGAGCACACCACCTGACTCACCTGACCCCAGCCTGGACTGCTCTGTGTGTGTGTGTGTGTGTGTGTGTGTGTGTGTGTGTGTGGGGGGGGGGGGATTTGACGGTAGATGGATTCTCATCTTTTCTCATCATTCTCATCTGGATTCTCAGGGATCTTGCAGAGGTCCGGATTTGTAGATCTGTGTGAGAAAGGGCAGATTCTGCTTGTTTAGGCGTGTGTGCGTGTGTGTGTGCGTGTGTGCGTGCATGCGTGTGTGTGTGTGGTCGAGTTGTGAGTGAATCTTGGTAGCTACACTCCCTGGTATATGTCTGGTATATATCTGGTGTATATCTGGTGTATATCTGGTGTGTGTCTGGTATGTATCCTGTCCTCCTCTCCTCCCCTCTCCTCTTCTCTCCTCTCCTCTCCTCCCCTCCTCTCCTATCCTTTCCTCTCTTCCCCACTCCTCTCCTCTCCTCCCCTCTCATCCCCTCTCCTCTTCTCTACTCTCCTCTCCTCCCCTCCTCTCCTTCCCTCTCCTCTCCTCCCCTGTCCTCTCCTCTCCTCTGTTCCACGTCATCATAGACTCGTCAACTGATCTGGGACAGAGAAATTATCCTGCCTGCGGCACGTGTGTGTGTGTGTGTGTGTGTGTGTGTGTGTGTGTGTGCGTGTGTCTGTGTGTGTCTCTGTGTGTGTGTCTTTCTGTGTGTGTGTGTGTGTGTGTGTGTGTGTCTGTGTCTCTGTGTGTGTGTGTGTGTGTGTGTGTGTGTGTGTGTGTGTGTGTGTGCGTGTGTGTGTGCGTGTGCGTGTGCGTGTGCGTGTGTGTCTGTGTGTGTCTCTGTGTGTGTGTGTGTGTGTGTGTGTGTGTGTGTGTTTAAAGAGAGGAGGAGAGAGAATGGTACTCGTGGCACGGGCATAATGCCAGAAACTCACTAGTTTTCAGAATACAAGAATACAAGAGCCAATGAGTGCAGCTGTTAGGAACTGAACTGGAGGATAAGTGACTCCCTGCAGCTCAGTCATAGTCCACCCCCCCCCCCCCCCCCCTCGTTCCCCTGCATCGCTGGGCTCTCCCCCCTCAGCTGGTCCTGACTGACTGGACATGGAGGTGGAGACACAGCTGGTCCTGACTGACTGGACATGGAGGTGGAGACACAGCTGGTTCTGACTGACTGGACATGGAGGTGGAGACACAGCTGGTCCTGACTGACTGGACATGGAGGTGGAGACACAGCTGGTCCTGACTGACTGGACATGGAGGTGGAGACACAGCTGGTTCTGACTGACTGGACATGGAGGTGGAGACACACACAGATATTTATTGTCCTTTCGGAAATCTGGTTTGTGCTTTTCAGTAGCAGTCAGTTGGACAACAACAGTCACGATAGACAGTAAACATTGGCGACACTGCACATGCACTCGCACACACACACACACACACACACACACACACACACACACACACACACACACACACACACACACACACACACACACACCTCTCATCCCTCCCCTGCTCTGTTCACCTGGCGCTAACAGTCTCCATTAGTAAATGAGCTGGAACAGGTTGTGTATTTCTCAGCGTCAGGCCCAGCCCCTCTCTCTCTCTGTCTCTCTCTCTCCCTCTCTGTCTCTCTCTTGCTCTTCCTCTCTCTCTCTCTCTCGCTCTCTCCCTCTCTCTCTCTCTCTTTTGAAGTGTTTGAGGAATTTTACAATGTTTTAATTTTGCTTAATTTTAAAGTAAGTGTTTTATTTTTTCTTTATTTTAAAGTAAGTGTTTTATTTTTGCTTGTGAGAATTTATTTTTGGTGCTTCTACCAAGTATTAATTTGGTGCCTTTTCATACGCACTGTATTTGACTTTGTGGGAGGGATTGTAAAGTGTTGTATTTGACTTTGTGGGAGGGATTGTAAAGTGTTGTATTTGACTTTGTGGGAGGGATTGTAAAGTGTTGTATTTGACTTTGTGGGAGGGATTGTAAAGTGTTGTATTTGACTTTGTGGGAGGGATTGTAAAGTGTTGTATTTGATTCTAAAGCCTAATGACTAAAGCTGATGTCTAAGCGGTCGGCCATGCGCCGTAACCTAGCTACGCTGAGTGGACTGGCAGAGGCAGGAAGTCCAGTTAACATGGTTTGTCAGGCTCATTAGTGTATAGAGGCTGAATCACACACACACACACACACACACACACACACACACACACACACACACACACACACACACACACATACATCAGAGTGTGTTTGAGTTTCCATAGACTCAGGAGTGTGTTGATTCTTAAAGTCGCACAGAAACGGACGTTTGAGATCATCTAACTTCCGTAGTTTGACGTATTTCCGACACAAACAAGCTATGAGGGTGGGACATATGTTTAGAGGAATTTGATTGGAACATTGACAAGTGGACGGGTTTTAAGAACTTTAGACAGATTCGATAGAAGGATAGCGTTGATTGACGGGTGGATGTCGTGAGATTATTAGCCTCAAATCTAAGGTACCTGTTGTCGTAATTGCACGTGACCTACCGTTTTCCAGGAAGTAAGAAATTATATACTTTGATATAAGATTACAACAAAAGTAGAATTTTGAAATTTTTTGGGCATACATCGTTGAATAGGTGAACACTATGACCAATTATGTGAACCAAAATGGGACAGAATGCTTTTTTCATTTCTGTGCGACTTTAGGAGACCTTGATGACAGGCTGGCTCATCAACGCTGGCCTTAATTTCTACTCGTCGTCACTGAAAATGAGGGCAACCTCAGTGGCCTTCGAGTATAAATAAAGGCTATTGAATTGAATTGAATGAATTGACTAGACCAAGCAGTCTCCCCTCCCTCCAGTCCTTCACCTCACTGCTCCTGTGTGTGGACACCAGGGGCACAACAGAGATCAGGGCTGCATCGCCAATTTAAAACAGGCATGTGTGTCAGCTTCTCCCCACTACTAGTTCAATGCCATTTATTTCCACAGATGATACACTAATGTCAAGGGACAGTCATTGAAAGACGTGATGCTTAAAACAAGCCTTTTTAACTTCTGGCAATGGGGTTTTATTATTGCGCCTTTGATTGTACATATGAATAATTAAATCATATTTGTCAAAATGTTCATGATACGGGTAGAACGCCCAATGAAACCCTGAGATTGAATCTCACGCTCTACTGACTGAGCTAGCCGGGCATTTTGTTATATTACTTGCAGTACAATTTTGTTTCACTTAAAATAATAAAATAATTTAGACTATACAGTAGACACAGGCTGTCCATCCGTAGACAAGATGCAGAACCTGTCTGCCATGACTTTGACCATGATGTCATGTTGACACATAACCGTCAGGGGTAGATGGGGAGAAAGGAGGAGGTAGAGAGGGAGAGAAGGAGGTAGACTTATTTTTGTGAGAGGCGTAAGCCGTGACACCAAGAAAAGCGAATGCGGATTTGTCTGTGCCTCCGTTGGGTTGTTGACCTGCAGTTCTATGTTGCTACCACAAGAGGCAGTGGTCCCAGAACATCAAAACAAAAGACTATGACACCATTGATTTTCAAAAGCTCCAGTGGATTAATACATCCATGGGTGGCCTAGTGGTTAAGGAGCTCGTCTCCCATGCTGAACGTAGTGAGTTCAAAACACGTGGGTTATTCTGTCCCCAATGTGTGTGTCTGTACACAAGTAGACAGATAGCTAACATGTCCCAGAGAAAGACGGAAGCTGGAGTAAAGTTGAGTGTACTTTAGTGTTGTCCTTTCCTCAGGAATCTTTTCACTGTAAAAAAGCGATGCTTTCCAAGGCACAAACGTAAAAAGGGAAACAATAAAGCTGGCGCTGCAAGTCACATGCGATTGCCATAACGTGGAGTGAGAACTAAACAACTTCCTGGTCACATGACCAAACAAATCAGACTAGCCACGGCTAGAAGAGTACCTATTTTCAAAATAAGGGTACATTTTTTCATCCTCAAAATAAAGCAGTGTTTCTTATAGAACGTGACACTCCCCGTCTGATATAATTACTATACCACTATCTTAAAACTAATATAAGGAGCTGGAGAACACATGTCTGGAGAACACAAACTAACTAAACTCAGTCCATATCCTCAGCAGTCATGAGTAGGACCGTCTCAGAGACAGGCCTCAGGAAGGTCTTTGTTAATCCAGATCTTGTGACCTTGAGTTCAATCTTCCTGACCTTCCCTTCCTGGTCAGGGAATGTTTTTGTAACAAGAGCTAAAGGCCACTCGTTCCTCTTCACTTGGTTATCCTTAAGCAGGACTAGGTCACCCTTCTCGATATTAGGTTGTATGTCCTGCCACTTGCTGCGAGTTTGGAGCGTTGGAAGGTACTCACGCCTCCATCTGTGCCAAAAGGTGTTGGCAAGATGTTGCACCTGCCTCCATTGCTGGCGGTGGAGATCCTTGCTGTCAAAGGTTTCCGGAGGAGGGAGAAGAGTGCACACCTTTTGTGTCAGGAGTGAAGCAGGGGTCAGGAGAAAGGGAGATTCTGGGTCTGAAGAGATGGGTGCGAGGGGCCTGGCGTTAACGATCGCCGTAACTTCTGCCATTAAGGTAGACAGCACCTCATGAGTAAGACGTGATTGGCTGGTTTCCTTGAGCATGGAGTCAAGTATACGTCTGGAGACACCAATCATACGCTCCCAGGCTCCTCCCATGTGGGAGGAATGAGGAGGGTTGAACATCCATGAACAGCCTTCCTCACCCAAGTACTTCCTGACACTGGGCTCTTCGGGATCTGTGAGTAGCATATGTAACTCCTTGCAGGCGCCTGTAAAATTCGTCCCACAGTCAGAACGAATTTGCTTAGCAGGGCCTCTCAGTGCAAAGAATCGTCGTAAGGCATTGATGAAACTTGACGTATCCATAGACTCGATGAGTTAGATGTGCACGGCACGCACGCTCATGCAAGTGAAGAGGACTGCCCACCTCTTGCTGTTAGCCTGACCGCCACGGGTTCGTCTTGTGGTGACAGCCCACGGGCCGAAAACATCAAGTCCTACATAGGTGAAAGGTGGCTCTGTGCTGAGACGGTCAGAGGGTAGGTCTGCCATTTTCAGTTCTACAGCCCTCCCACGAAGTTTGTTGCAAGCCACACATTTGCGAAGGATGCTGTTGATGCACCGCTTGGCTCCAACTATCCAGAATCCTGCTGTGCGGATCGACCCCTCCGTGAAGACACGACCCTGATGCTTGACTCTTTCGTGGTAATGCCTCACAAGGAGTGTCGCTAAGTGGCTGCGACCTGATGATGACAGGAAACTGTTCTCTTGTGTCGAGGGCTGCACGCTTAAGCCTTCCCCCTATTCTTAGAAGGCCATCTTCGTCCACATAGGGGTTCAGCTTTCTTAGCGAACTGTTTTTGGGAATGTGTTTCCCAGCAGTCAAGAAGGCGAACTCTTCTCTGTAAGTCTCCCTTTGCACACAGCTGATGATGAGAGTTTCTGCTTTTGATAGCTCTACCACTGTGCAGGGCTTTGTGAGACTGCTACAGGTCTTGTGGTTGGCTTTGACTGCAGCTCTTTTGTACTCCAAGATGTGGGTTAGTGATGCTATAGCTCTCACAAGAGACTTCCATGAAGAGAACCGCTCAAAGCGATGAGATCCCAGGTTAGATGGAGGAACGGAGAGAGTGGTAGCATGAGAACGTACCTCACTGTCAGAATCAGGGTTGACAAGTTCGTGTGACCCCTCTGCAGGAGTGGGCACTCCTTCGGGCTGGAACAGGAAAGGGGGTCCTGTGAGCCATGCAGTGTTTGTTAGCTCGGCAGCAGGTACAGATCGAGTGGCGTGATCCGCTGGGTTTTGAGTTGTGTGGATGTAGTGCCACTGCTCTGGTTTGGTGAACTTCCTGATTCGTTGTACCCTGTTGCAAACATACACATAAAACCGTCTGGTCTGGTTATATATGTACCCCAAGACGACTTTGCTGTCTGTGTAGAACTGCATCGTGTCCACACTGATGTCCAGCTCTCTCTCTGCCAACTCTGCCATTTCGACTGCCAACACGGCAGCACCAAGCTCCAATCTTGGGATAGTATGTGCAGCTGTAGGGGCTAGTTTCGCCTTTCCCAGGACAAAACCGACATGACACTCTGCATCACCATCGATCACCCTGAGGTAAGCTACTGCGGCGATAGCCTTCACTGAAGCGTCTGAGAAGATGTGGAGCTCTTTCCTTTGAGTGGTAGATAAGGTGGTAGGAGTGTATGTTCTTGGTATCTTGATCTCTCCCAGATCTTGTAACGAGTCTTCCCACATCCTCCATTCTGCTTCCTTTTCATCCGGTAGAGGGCTGTCCCAGTCAAGAGCCTCATTGCAGGTGAGTTCTCGCAGCAGGAACTTCCCCTGAATGACGACTGGCGCGACGAGACCGAGGGGGTCGAACAAGCTGTTCACTGTGGCTAGAGCACCCCTGCGGGTGAAGGGCTTCTCTGCGACCGCTATTCTGAAGGTGAAGATGTCATGCTTGAGCTCCCAGCTGAGTCCTAAGCTGCGTTGAATGAGTGCAGAGTTGTCATCGAAGTCCAAGTTCTGCAGTCCCTTTGCATGGTCTTCTGACGAGAAGGCCTCCAAGACGTCAGAGCAGTTTGACGCTATCTTATGGAGCCTAAGGTTGGAGACAGCAAGCATCTTCTGTGTCCTTTTCAACAGGTCGATGGCTTCTGTGGCTGACGGGAGCGACTTGAGGCCGTCGTCGACATAGAAGTCGCGCTCTACAAAGTGCCTGGCATCCATCCCATATTCACCTGCTCCATGTTCTGCTGCTCGGTGAAGACCATAGATGGCTACTGCTGGTGATGGCGAGTTACCGAAAACATGGACTTTCATACGATACTCGACAATCTCCTGGCTGGGATCGTTATCTCTGAACCATAAGAAACGCAGAAAGTCTCGGTTGTCTTCTCGAACGACAAAACTGTGAAACATCTGCTCGATGTCTGCTATGATAGCCACTGTTTCTCTTCGGAAGCGCAGCAAGACTCCAAGCAAGCTGTTGTTCAGATCTGGACCGGTAAGTAGCACATCGTTCAGGGAGATGCCGTGATGTTGAGCACTGGAGTCGAAGACAACCCTGATCTTGTCTGGCTTTTGAGGGTGGTAGACGCCGAAGATGGGCAAGTACCAGCATTAGCTTCCCTCCAGTAGTGGTGGAGCCAACTCGGCCTGGTCATGATCAAAGATTTTTTGCATGAAGGTGACAAAGTCAGCCTTCATCTTGGGCTTCCTTTCCAGGTTGCGGCGGAGGGAGGTAAGCCTGCTGAGAGCCTGGACTTTATTGTTCGGGAGCCGTCGACGAGGGGATCGGAATGGGATAGGTGCAACCCAGCTGTTGGTGTCATCCATTACCATCTCTCTGTCCATGAACTCCAGGAACAGTCGGTCTTCGATGGAAAGCACCACTTTGTCATCATCTTTGGTGCTCTCAAAGATTGTGCTGCCTAGGCTGCAGTCATCAAGGACTGGGCTGTTGCGTTTAAGGCTGTGAGGAGAGGTGTTGTTCCGCACTTTCGGCTGAATCTCTCCTTGACCTGAAGATGGTTAGGGCACGGAGTGAGGAGAGATGGCCTGCCGTTTTCAAGCACGCTGGTGCGGTAGGAAGTCACAGCTGCTGGGAAGTGGGCTGAACCCAAGCACACGTCCCCTATAACAACCCATCCCAGGTCTAGTCGTTGGGCATAGAGGGCGCTGTGAGGACCATTGCGTTGTTCCCTAACTTTATGGACCTGAAGGATGTCACGTCCCAGAAGTATCAGTATCTGGGCTTCAGGGTCCAGGCGAGGTATTCTATGCGCAATGGACTTCAGGTGACTATGGTGTCGTGCTGCCTCAGGGGTCGGGATCTCTGACCGGTCTTCCGGCATATGATTGCACTCGATGAGTGTTGGAAGCATCACACTTGTTTTTCCATCCAACGACAACGCCAAGAACCCTGTGGCTCTTCTCCCAGATGTCTCAGTGACTCCTGCACATGTACGGAGGGTGTACGGTGAGTCTGAACCTCTAATTTGGAAGAGGTCAAAGAATTCAGACCTTGCCAGAGATCTATTACTCTGGTCATCCAGAATAACATAGACGTTAGTGGCTCTGTCTGGGTGTGCTTTGGGATATACCTTCACCAGGCAGATCTTGGAACAGGACCTGATGTTTTGACCTCTGCCACAGACTTCTGTACATTTAGAGGTGACTGCTGGCTGAGGTGTCTCCTCTTCACTCTCCCCGCCATGCTCTGTGGAGGGGTCCTTTGTGTCCCACGGGGGGGGTCCAGGGTGGAGCGCCGCTATGTGCTCATCACTCTTGCATTCCCCACACATCAAAGCTACCTTACAGCTCTTCGCCATGTGAGTTGTAGAGGAGCAACACCTAAAGCAGACACCATTCTCTTTCAGGAAGGCCTTGCGCTCCTCAAGTGGCTTGCTTCAAAAACCCCTACACTTCTTTAGGGGATGGGGTTTCTGGTGGATGGGACATTGTTTTCCAACGTCATCAAGCCTGTTGCTCGAACTGTATGACTGAAAAGCTGAGCGGTTTGCTGAGATGTCTGTCTTGTGGGTGGAAACATGCCTTTTGGTATATCTAGATTCCTTTTCAGATCGCTCGGGCTTTGAGGACCCTGGGGAGGACTTGTTGGATGTTTTCGAAGGAGCTGAAGGGAGAGTAAAGCTTGGGTCGTTTCTTCTGCGTGCTTCACTGCAGACGAAGTCTGTGAAGAAGGCGAACGGGGGAAAAGAGACACGGTGCTGCTCTTTGTACTGGGAACCCCTAGCTAGCCACCTCTCTTGTAGACTGTGTGGCAACTTCTCGACTATTGGGTTGACACCCCTGGCAGTGTGCAGGTACGAGAGCCCCGGCAAGTAGCCCTCAGACTTAGCGGAGTCTAACTCCATCAGCAGGTCCCCCAGTTCCCTCAGCTTTAAGGGGTCTTTGTGAGAGATGTTCGGAAAGTTCTCTATCCTCTCGAAGAGAGCTCTCTCTATCACTTCAGGCGAGCCGTAACACTCTCCTAAGCGTTCCCAGACAAGTCTTAGGCCTACTGCAGGGCTGCCTACGTGCACAGAACGGATCCTTGTAACGTGCTTTGAGGACTCACTTCCTAACCACTTTGTCAAGAGGTCAAGCTCCTCACTGGCAGTTAAGTTCAGTCCTCCAGTGGCATTAATGAAAGAGGATTTCCATGCCCTATAATTTTCTGGGCGGTCGTTGAACTGGCTGAGACCAGAATTCACAAGCTCTCTACGCACCAAGTACCTTGCGATGTCACTCATACCAGTCGTGCTATCAGAATGCAGCTGCAGTGAGGCTCTGAGAGGGGAGTGGGGTGACTGAGCAGGCGGAAGCGGAGCGGGGGAAAGCTGAGCAGGAAGTTGGTAATGAACTGCTGGTGCTGAACTTGCAGGTTGTTGTGCTGGAGCTGCTGGCGTTGACCCTGCAGGTTGCTGTGCTGCAGCTGGCGTTGAACTTGCAGGTTCCCATACAGCATGAACGTTGTTCCTGGCTGGGAGGTGAGAAGCTCCAAGTGGTGTGTATAGTTCAAGTTCTGGGGGGTTTCCGTAACTAATGTGTTGCTGAGAGTGACGTTCGACGTAGTCACGTGTGCGTTGAAGGTTGATGCTAGCCGATCTGTATTGACTCTTCTCACTTCCCTCTCGACCTTCATTCTCGGCTGCTTCCTCAAGGACTTGAGCTTCTGCTATAGCTGCTGCTACCTCCTTCTCATGCTCCAGTGTTGATAACTCGGCTGCTATGCAAGCTTCTTCGATTTTCAGGTCAGCTGTTAGACGAGCCTCTTCTAATTTTTGGTGAGCTGCTAAATGGGCCTCTTCTACCCTTAATTGAGCTTCCCGTTGAACAAAGGAGGCACGTGCGCGGGCAGCTTCAGCTTTGGCGCGAGCCTTGGTTGCAGCTCTGCTAGCTGAGGAGGATTTAGACCCATGAGATGAGGCAGAATGTTGTGATGTAGCGTCACGTCCATGGTCTTGTTCCGTCTCACTGCCATCAATGTTTCCACTGGCTTCAGCGTTATCTGCCATTGTTTATTGTTCCTTTTGCTGTAGTGCCCGCCGTGAAGACGCTTTTTTACTATTCTGTCCCCAATGTGTGTGTCTGTACACAAGTAGACAGATAGCTAACATGTCCCAGAGAAAGACGGAAGCTGGAGTAAAGTTGAGTGTACTTTAGTGTTGTCCTTTCCTCAGGAATCATTTCAGTGTAAAAAAGCGATGCTTTCCAAGGCACAAACGTAAAAAGGGAAACAATAAAGCTGGCGCTGCAAGTCACATGCGATTGCCATAACGTGGAGTGAGAACTAAACAACTTCCTGGTCACATGACCAAACAAATCAGACTAGCCACGGCTAGAAGAGTACCTATTTTCAAAATAAGGGTAAATTTTTTCATCCTCAAAATAAAGCAGTGTTTCTTATAGAACGTGACATGGGTTCAATGGTGTGGACAGTTTTCTGGATGTTATAGAAGTAAAAATGCAGCTACCTGTTGGTTCTATGTCAGTTATTGAATTTATGTGCAGTAATTGAACATATGAAATACTCCTGTTTCGAAATTATACCTACAATATATGTGTCTCAGTAATAACCCATTATATATAGACCGTTTTACTGTTGGTAAACAATTAAAGTGTGCGGGCGCATTTTGGCAACAAAAGAATGAACTACTGTATGGATGCCACCAGGTCCATCAATCAAATGCATCGATTCTATTGACCTGGTGATTCTATGTCAGTTATTGAATTTATGTGGTAGAGCCACCGCCCATAAATAAACGAGCTTGGGTCATATTTGTTTAGACCCTTTTACAGCCTACGTCAGCCCAAATATGTGCGCGCATTCTTGAAACAGTAGCAGGGGGAGACAGACGAATTCAGAGCAAGGAGCACTAAAGAGCTGTATTTTAGTTCAAAGACTAGTATTTTATATACCATCAATATGTCTGGGTGTTGCGTCTACGGGTGTACAAATTGGCGCTCTAGTGGATTCAAACTTTATTAGTTTCAAGAGGAAATCTGCCTTTTCAGAGGAACCGAAGTTGCCTGTGGCTACAAGCCAAAGCATACGGACTGGACTGAGGACATCATCAGAAATGCCTGCGTTTGCGGTGCCCATTTTATATCAGGTAAGTTATTTTGACTACCTGGTACTGGAATGTCTGGTTGAAATGTAGACTAATATCTGAAGTAAACAGAGAAGTAAACCATAACCTGCACGCTAAGCTAAGTTCAGGAATTTAAGCCTAATTATAGCTAGCTAACTCAAGGTCCGGGGAGTTGGAGATGCACTGCACTTTTCTAAGGTTAGCTACAGGTACTACAAGCTAGCTAGTCCTTGTCCTCAACCCTTGCCTCCCAATGTACGTAGCTAAACTATTCACAGCAAGCAAACTTGTTGTCATCTAAAGCTATGCTACGTCAGCTGACTGGGACTGTCTTGTGACTAGCTAATGTTAGCTAGCTAATGTAGCTAACCATATTGTGCCATACAGTCAAAACAAGCATCACATATATTTGACATTGCTGGCTACAATAATCAGTGTTGTGAAATACATTTAACAACTGGTCAGTTGATATGTTGCACAGCAATCGAGCAGGACAATATCATTAGGGCTAGGTCAGGTAGCTAGCAAAGTCAGCTTGCCCAGCTGGTATGGTTATAGGCTCATTCCTATGGGATAGCTTAGTAGTTTGTGATTTAGAAATGGGTTGACTAATCACTAGATCAATATTTTCAGTTGGGGATAGGACTACAACACCACCTGTGCTGTGGCACCAGGAATCTGCTCTGACCACTTTATTCACCACCATATCATGTTATTATGCAGATTAAATGTACTGTATGTCTACGCGACACAAAAAAGGCTTTATATAAATGTTATTTTAGTGCTTGTTGAAAGCTACAACTGGCACCAGCATCTGAGTAGCTATTTCAAAAACCTCCCAAACACTAAGAGTTAACAGCACTTCAGGTAATTAGCATTGTCATGATTTAGCGATTCCATTTTATGGACATGGTATGGTTGTATTTTATTTGAGGGCAATATTTTAATGCATCTCCCTTCTGTTCTGTTGCAGCTTTGATGCTGGGAGGCCTGGTGTGGTTGAGGCCAGAGAACACTGTGATGCAACACCAGTCAGGTGTTGGTCTTCAGGTGCAAGCCCCACCTGGACTGGACATCTGGCTGGCCAGACAGCAGTATGTCTGAGAAGATCAGAGAATTCTGTCATGATGAGGCTCAAGACATCACTTGGCTCCTGCCAAAGAGTAGCTCGGAAGAAGCCCCTTGCCAACCAGCAGCTCAGAAGAAGACTGTCCGTTTATAGTACGATGGTTGTACTATACCACCAAGTGAACACTTGACACCTTGCACCTTGTCTATACAATAGACAACTTACTCTGCAGCACTGTACACTCAAACACTTGAACCAACACCTGACAACACTTGAGCAATTGAACACCTTGTCTATACAATAGAAAACTGACTCTGCAGTACTGTATACTACTGTACAGTATACTTGACATGTTATGTAATTGCACTGCCTGTATCATGGACACAGTCACAGCCATCCATAATCAGATGGGATAAGTAGATGAACATGATACTGATAGAATGCTAGTTTGCTAGTAAATTGCCGGTAAATGTGTAACTGCGTAGCTAGGACTGGAATGAGGAACTGATCAGCACTGATACTGAGGACAAGCGAAGAGGAGAATTCCAATGTACCTGTTCGCTATGCATATTGTTGCTATTGTATGTACACCTTGTGTTTGCATCAATGGATGTTATAGAAGCTATGTAAAAATGTGGTTACCATGTCAGTTATTGAATTTATGTCCAGTAATTGAACATTTGAAATACTCCTGTTTTGAAATGATATCTACAGTATAGGTGTCTCAGTAATTATCCATTATATATTAGGCCATACTTTGCATGTATTTAGCAAGTAAATGTAATGTTTTTTCATACGGACGGGAGAGATCCCATGGGAACATCATCTTTAAGGAAATCCAGTGTGTTTTGCAGATCCAGAACATCAAATCAAACACTATGACAACGCAGATTGTCCAGATCCTAGGTGGTGTAGTGGATAGCCACGAGGTGGACGATATTTTGTCACTGGATTTTTTAGAAGCTATTTAAAAATACGTCCTGTTAGTATGATTCCACGTTCTTTGCCTGCAGCGTGTACCGGTGATAGACTGCATTTACCTGCAGCGTGTACCGGGGATGGACTACATTTACCGTCTTCGGCCACGGGAGGGCAGCAACAGGCTTAGATGGACTGTGTTACTTCCAAAGTATTTCTGTTAGTTGTCATTATATTTCTTTATTATTTCAGAGACCACACACTCACTGTGTTTATGTAAGTGAAGAGAATTGAAAGGTCAAATAATGCTTATTAAGGGTTTAACAAGTATTCATACTGTCACAATACTGAGGAAAGCGTGCGTGCTCCTCTCACTTAAAGGAGTAGTAAAGGGAAATGCATGTTTAGCCCTGTTTTAAGGTTACTTATGATCATATACAATGGTTCAGATCAAAACGTTGACAAAACTAGCACTTTTGAGAAAGTCTGATAATTGCTCTACCACCGTTTTGGTCATACAATGGATGTGGGTGGGCACCTTGAAAAATCATTCAAAAAACATGTTAAACACACTCAAGACAGAAGAGGGAGAGAAAGGGAGAGTGAGAGAAAGAGAGGTAGAGAGGGAGGGAGAGAGGGAGGGAGAGGGAAAGAAAGAGGGGGAGAAAGAGAGAGGGAGAGAGAGGCAGAGTGCTTTGCTGCTTTGTTGCTGTGATGTGATGAGCGGGGCAGACCCACTGGGTGTTTTTGTTACAGCTCTGACCTTTGACACTTTTTAAATATATTTTTAAAGGTATTTTGGAGGTCATTTGTGCTTTATTAGGACAGTATGTAGACACTAGGAGAGTCAGGAGAGAGAGAGAGAAGGCCCGTCCGGAACTGAGCCCAGGCTGCTCTGCCTTTACATTACATTACATTACATTACAGTCATTTAGCAGACGCTTTTATCCAAAGCGACTAACAATAATTGCATTTAACGTAGGAAGAGCCAATGTACTACTACTTGCCAGAACTCACAAGTGCATCTTCTTTCTAAAACAAACAAGTGACTAAGAGCATAATCTAGTGCTGAAGGCAAAGTGCAAGAATCACAATCTAAAGTACAGTGCAATATAATATAATAAGTGCTTAGGTGGGAGGATTGTTGTAGTACTTCTTGAAGAGATGAGTTTTGAGCCTGCGACGAAAGATGGGCAGCGACTCTGCTGTCCTGACATCAATGGGCAGCTCATTCCACCACTGCGGGGCCAGGACAGAGAAGAGCCGTGACCGTGTCGATCGACCGCAGGAGCCTCGGAGTGACGGGGCAACCAGTTGCCCTGAGGTAGCAGAGCGTAGTGGTCGGGAGGGGATGTAGGGTTTGACCATGGCCTGGAGGTAGGAGGGGGCTGTTCCTTTCATTGCCCTGTAGGTTAGCGCCAGAGTTTTAAACTGGATGCGAGCCGCTACAGGGAGCCAGTGTAGGGAACGGAGGAGGGAAGTTGTGTGGGAGAATTTGGGGTGGTTGAACACCAGGCGAGCAGCAGCTTTCTGGACAAGTTCCAGAGGTTTAATGGCTGACGCCAGTGCGAGGAGGGAGTTGCAGTAGTCCAGGCGGGAGATGGCCAGGGCCTGGATGAGTACCTGCGCCGTTTCATTAGTGAGGAAAGGGCGAATCCTCCTGATGTTGTAGAGCATGAATCTGCAGGAACGTGTGACGGATGTGACATGTGAGGAAAATGACAGTTGGTCATCCAGGGTCACACCCAGATTCCTCGCAGTCCGAGTCGGGGTCACCACTGTGTCTTCAATGGTGATGGCCAGGTCCCGGTGCGGACAGCCCTTCCCCGGGAGGAACAGCAGCTCAGTCTTGTCCAGATTGAGCTTGAGGTGATGTGTCGTCATCCACTCCGAAATGTCAGCCAAGCACCCAGCTATGCGTGTCTCCACTTCTGTATCAGAAGGGGGAAATGACAGAACCAGTTGGGTGTCATCGGCATAGCAGTGATAGGAGAAGCCATGCGAGCGAATGACAGAGCCCAGAGATGTAGTGTAGAGGGAAAACAGGAGAGGACCCAGGACAGACCCTTGTGGAACCCCCGTAGTCAGACTACGCGGTTCCGACGTCGACCCTCTCCATGTCACCTGGTAGGAGCGGCCCGTCAGGTAGGATGCAAACAGGGAGTGTGCAGAGCCATCGATGCCTTTCTCCTCGAGGGTGGAGAGGAGGATCTGGTGGTCTACCGTATCAAATGCTGCTGACAGGTCTAGGAGTATCAGGACAGAGGAGAGAGAGTTCGCTCTAGCGGCATGGAGTGACTCTGTTACTGCAAGGAGGGCGGTCTCTGTCGAGTGGCCAGCCTTGAACCCGGATTGGTGGGGATCTAGGAGGTCGTTCTGGTGGAGGTACGAAGACAGTTGGTTAAAGATAGCACGTTCAAGTGTTTTGGATAGAAAGGATAGAAGGGAAACCGGTCTGTAGTTTTTGACATCAGAGGGGTCGAGAGATGGTTTCTTTAGGAGGGGGGTGACTCTGGCAGTCTTGAAAGCAGAGGGAAAACATCCTGAAACAAGAGATGCATTGATGAGGTGGGTTAGGAAGGGAAGGAGTTCGGGTGCAACAGACTGAAGGAGAGTCGAGGGAACAGGGTCTAGGGAGCACGTGGTGGGGCGGTTAGATGTTACAAGGTTGAGGGCCTCGTTGGGGGAGAGGGGAGAAAAGTGGGATAAGGTGGGGCGTGGAGAGGAGGGGGGGAGCAGGGAGTGGAGGGAGGGTGGGGATGGGGGGGTGAGTTTCGTGCATGGAGCGTTGACCGGGGGAGGGGGGAAAGAGGATCTGATATCGTTAACTTTCTTGTCAAAGAAGTTGGCGAAATCATCAGGGAGAAGGGAGGAGTTGGGAGTAGGAGGTGGGGGCTGGAGTAGTGAAGAGAAGGTTTCAAATAGTTTTTTAGGATTGGAAGCAGAGGTTAGGATTTTAGAGCGGAAGAAAGCAGCTTTAGCAGCAGACAGAGAGGAGGAGAATGTGGAAAGAAGAGATTGGAAATTCAGAAGGTCCTCTGGGAGCTTGCCTTTCCTCCATTTGCGCTCAGCTATTCTCAGGCTCCGTCTATCAGTACGCACTGAGTCCGACAGCCATGGGGCAGGTGGAGTTGGGCGTGCAGGCCTGGAGGTGAGGGGACAGAGATTGTCCAGAGAAGAGGAAAGAGTAGAGAGGAGAAGATCAGTGGCAGTATCAGAGGGTAGGAGAGAGAAGGATTCAGGGGCGGGGAGGGCGGAGGTGACAGTAGAGGAAAGGTCAGTAGGGGAGAGCGAGCGGAGATGGCTACGGGCGGTAACCATGTGGGTAGGAGGAGGAGTTACAGGGGAAGAGGGGATGGAGAGGGAGTAGGACATGAAATAGTGGTCAGAGAGATGGAGGGGAGTGACAGAGAGGTTAGGGGTGGAACAGTGTCTAGTGAAGATGAGATCCAGCTGGTTGCCGGCTTTGTGAGTAGGAGGAGAAGAAGAGAGGTGAAGATCGAAGGAGGAGAGGAAGGAGAGGAAAGGTTCCAATTTCTCACTCTGGATGTTGAAGTCCCCGAGAAGGATGAGTGCGGACCCATCATCTGGGAAGTGCGAAACTAGTGTATCGAGCTCCTCTAGGAATTCACCAAGAGGACCTGGTGGGCGATACACAACAGCAATGGTGAGCTTGATTGGATACATGACAGAGACAGCATGGAATTCAAAAGAGGGAGGGGAGAACTGTGGGATGGAGACGAGTGAGTATTTCCATGTTGGGGAAATGAGCAGGCCAGTACCACCACCTCGCCTCGCAGCTCTGGGAGTGTGGGAGAAAGAATACACATCTGACAGGGCTGCGGGTGTGGCAGTGTTCTCTGGTGTGATCCATGTCTCGGTGAGAGCAAGGAAGCTGAGGGAGAGCAAGGATGCATAGCCTGAGATAAACTCAGCTTTGGGCACCGCCGACTGGCAATTCCAAAGTCCCCCTGTCACCACTTGCTCTCTATGAGTTGAGACAGTCGGATAGATGAGGTTAGAGGGGTTACGGAGTCTGGGGGTGACCCAGTGTCTGCGTGACCCCCGGAGAGGGAACACAACAGGAATAGGATGCAAACACATAATGGTAACAAAACAAGTACTGAGGTAAATGTAGACGTACTACCTTCCTGACAGTCTTACTTGACAAAGTCGCTCTTGAATAAGTCGCCCGGTGCCTTTGGTCGCCCTAGCCTTCGGTCGCTCGTCGGATGGCGCTGTCGCCGTCTAAGCCGTCAATGCTTAAGGCCTGTAACTGCTGATTGCTAATCGTCTGCCAGGAGAGTAGGGCACTCCCTCAGCCCACTCAACAGGGCAATTAGTCTAGCTCAGGCCGAAACTAACTCTCACAATAACCTTGAATAACAAAGCAGTTTCACAACAACACTGATGACTTAGCACTAGCTATTAGAGAAACAAAAATATACTTATGTTTCTAGTTCAGTCTTGTAGCTCCAAGTTCCTTCCAGGGGTTAAAGCAATCTTTATGAGCAGCCTTTATGTGGTCCGCACCTTAATAATAATCTGATGAACCACCGGGGCGGCGCCCTTTCACACACTTTAGAACAGGAACTCTGGCGGGAGTCACATTCGCACCGCCACCGACAGAGAGGCCACCTTGACCTCTGACCTCCAGGCTGAGCACTCCTTTCATGTCTCCTGGGAAAGGTTAACCTTTAGAGGTGTTGAACTATCTCTGTGTTGATCTATAGCTGTGTTTACCTAGTGTCTAGCCTACTGTGTCTCTAGAACTTTCTGGTCCACTAAAAGACAGACCAACGTGTATTCGTTTTTTGTTTTTTTTAATCAATATATTTATAGATTTTCTCAATGAACATTACAAACAGCACACTGTGTCTCCAGCCACAAGCTTACACCAAGTATGTTATATACACATCATTGCACATAGCAATTAACAACATAAATTAAGTTTGCTTACCGGTATAGTAGCCTATACACCAACAATTTGAAAATTGCAATCATGTTTCACCAAAGGGCTATAAATGGATAGAGATCATCTACAATCACAAGCTTAATGAAACATAAAAATAAATAAAGTAATAAATAAAATAAACAACAGTCTCTCTTTGAGCTTAGATGATCTTATTCTAAATGGGTAACCCATTAGTTCAAATGCAAACAGTTATCTTATAGGCTTGAGACAATCATTCTGCTGCCCCACAACGCACACATACACCTCTACTCCTTCTGACTCTGCTCAAATATTACCCAAGTCACACTTACACCTCTACTCTCCTTCTGACTCTGCTCAAATATTACCCAAGTCACACTTACACCTCTACTCTCCTTCTGACTCTGCTCAAATATTACCCAAGTCACACTTACACCTCTACTCTCCTTCTGACTCTGCTCAAATATTACCCAAGTCACACTTACACCTCTACTCTCCTTCTGACTCTGCTCAAATATTACCCAAGTCACACTTACACCTCTACTCTCCTTCTGACTCTGCTCAAATATTACCCAAGTCACACTTACACCTCTACTCTCCTTCTGACTCTGCTCAAATATTACCCAAGTCACACTTACACCTCTACTCTCCTTCTGACTCTGCTCAAATATTACCCAAGTCACACTTACACCTCTACTCCTTCTGACTCTGCTCAAATATTACCCAAGTCACACTTACACCTCTACTCCTTCTGACTCTGCTCAAATATTACCCAAGTCACACATACACCTCTACTCCTTCTGACTCTGCTCAAATATTACCCAAGTCTCCATGTTCTATGTCATGTATGAATGGGCCCCATATTTTTTATTTTATTTCTTGTTTGTTTTTAAGTATTTATGTAATTTTCTCCAAGGGCAGGGTTTGAGACATTTCCCTAAGCCATTTGTTTATTTGTGGTCTATTCATATTCTTCCATTTCAGAGCTATCAATCACTTTGCTTGCAATAGACATATACCTAAGAAAATCTGCTCACTTTTCTGCAAACCATGCCCATTTGGATACAAGCCTAGAATAAATAGCTTAGCCTCCAAGTTCAGTTTTATAGCCAAGATCTTTTCTATCATAAGTCTCACCTCTTCCCAAAACATTGTATCTTTTCACATTGCCACATACAGTGCCATAGAGTAGCCCCATGCTGCTCACACTTAATACAGTCGTCTGGAATCATCATCATCATCATCATGATCTTCATCCGCTTATCCAGGGTCGGGTTGCGGAGGCAGCAGCTCCAGCAGGGGGCCCCAGACATCCCTTTCCCTAGCAGCATCAACCAGCTCTGCCTGGGGAATCTTTAGCCGCTCACAGGCCAGTGCGGAGATGTAGTCCCGCCACCTAGTCCTGGGTCTACCCCGCGGCCTCCTCCCAGCCGGACACGCCTGGAACACCTCTGGAATGTCGTGGTCATCTGGAATGTTACTATTAAATTCATTCAATTTAACTGGAGTAATGTATGTCCGCATTAACCAGTTATATTGCAAAAATTTTAGGCGAGTGTTAGGCGTTTGTTTTTGGCTCTCTGCGCATGCAACTCTCCACTCCTCTATTGACATATCCTCCTGTAAGTCCCCTCTCCATGCCATAAATCTCTTTCAGAGGATTCAGGAGAACCACTTATCAGTAAGTCATAGAAATCGGTTACAATACCTTTTCCAAGACAGTTTCCCGACAACAACATCTCCATAGGGGAGAGTGCTGGTTGGATTAATGAGCGGTGGGGTTTTGTAATAAAACTTCTGATTTGCAGATACTTAAAGAGATGTTTACGTGGGATACCATATGTGACAGCGGCTGGTGATTTGGTCCGCAACTCGGCAAACCCCGAAATGCGCTAGAGGGCAAAATATATAAAAAAACGTTTTTTTTCGTTTTTTGTTTTTTGGTGTATTACCAAAGTTGAAGTTGTGAAGAACCTACTTACTATAACAGACAACAGTTTTAGGGTCACGAAATACGTTTAATTAGTCTGCAAACTAAGCTCGTTTTTAGCTGATTTCGAGCCGGGTTTGGGGGCGGGCAGATCGATTAGCATGATTTGTTTTCATTGGCTATTGCTTCCGGGTTCTCCGCCCCCACCCTTCCCAAACACGCCGGCTGTTTACATTCAATTATTTTACTGTCCCAAGTTTAACCATGGATGCTCCAGCTTTTGCTAAAGAGAAGACGGGGATGGCATCCAGGACATGGAAAGAGTTTGAAGAGCAGCTAAAACTCCAGCAGAGCAGGACTCGTTCGTACACGGAGTTTATTCTTGATGTCCTGTGATACAGAGATGACTGTATCAGCAAAGCATGCTGCTACCAAGCGAACGCGAACGACGTCCCAGATTCACACCACCGCCAAGCATTCTGCTTTGCTTTGGGGTAAGATGATCTTTATACTATCTGTGCTGTTTATATTACATTAACGTTAGTCGTTTAGCAGTAGCTCCTTTCTAAACAAGTGACTCAGTCTAGCTAGCATAACAGGCACTAGCACTAACTAACAAAGGCTAGCTAGCTAACGTTAGCTAACATGCTAGTTAGCTGAGCTAGCCCTTTGTTCCTACACTAGCCAGCGTGGTAGCTAATATCGAGCTAGGTAGCTATATTATAGAGAGAAACAGAATGAGAGAGCATGAGAGCTATGGTAGTCTGACACCTTTTTCTTTGTTTTGTTTACAGGATGAGCAAAAACCAGCTCCAGCTTGTAAGGAATTGCAGCTCTCCCTTCATACCAGCCAGCAAGAAGATCACTGCACTACAGCTTTGATTTTGCACAACAGGTGAGAATACGTTCATCCTATCATGCATTAGCTAGTCTATTTAATCAACACATTCTTGTACTATTTTATCTATATGGAGTGCCAGTACTGTGGGCAATAGTTTAATGTATTTTCCTCCTTCTATTCTATTGCAGTTTTGATGCTGAGAGACCTGGCATGGTTGTGGCCAGAGAACACTGTGATGCACCGGCACCGGCGCAAGCCTGATGTCCTGCCCCCCAGAGAAGGTCTTCTTGTGCAAGCCCCACCCGGACTGGACATGGCCAGACAGACGTATCTCTTTGACAAGATCAGAGAGTTCTGTTCTGATGAGGGACGAGACGTCACATGTCCCCCGCCAAACTCCACAGCAGCTCAGAACAAGACTGTCCGCTTGTAGATTCACTGCAGATCATCAGGACGGACAGCACTGCAGGAGAAAGGCCACAGCCTTTCCTGTTTTCCTGTTTGTATACTGAAGCGTTGCTTGTTCTCTTGCACAGACTTGCCCACACTTGCACAGACTGCATTGTTAGAATATTGAATACTGAGCTGAGTACTGTTGTTATTACCTTGAGTATTGAGCTGGGGACTGTTATTACTTTGTTGTACACTTGATCACAATGAACACTATGCACCTTGTCTCTAAAACAGACAACTGACTGTACACTTTAACACTTAGACTGTTGCCTTTTTTTGTACACTCAACTACTTATGCTTGTACTTTATATCATGTATGTGACAATAAAGAACGTTAAATTTGAACTTCATCTCATATTGTTCTTAACTGCATTCACAACACAAGATTAATACTGACTCAAAGAGTGTGGGGTCATCAGTGAGAGAGCACCTCACTTGGCAGCCTCTCAGGTAATACCCCAAGTTGACAGCCACTCTGACAGATAATGACAGATCGTCCAGTGGGGGAGGGGTTACCAGGCTATTGTTCACGCCCATTACCTGGCAGTCAGAGGTGTGAAATGTTGGAGAACTTTGGAGGGAGATTTCTCAGCTAAGTTGATTTGGCAGTACTAGCATTCAAATAAGCATATCTTCTTCAAATATGTTCAGATTTCAATGTATGAGACCTCATTTGAAAGCTTACAATCTGCACTTTCATAATCTGTAAAAAACTGAAAAATGAAAATGCCTAGTTGAGGACCAAATTACCAACGGCGGTCACATATGTATTTAATAGTTGTTCAAATGACATGAAACTTCTATCCTCTGGATTAAATAAGTCCTCAACCTTAAGTATACCTTTAACAGCCCACATTTAGAAACCAGTGTCAGATCTGCCAGGTACAAAGAGGACTACATCATCGGCATAAAGTGCTATTCGATGTTCCATGTCTCCTACAGTTATACCTGAGATGTTGGGATGTGCCCTCACTGCTATAGCGAGAGGCTCAATAGTGAGAAGGAACAACAGGGGGGACAATGGGCAGCCTGGAGCCTTCTTGCTAAAACTTTACACAGGATTTTCACATCTGAGTTTAGTAAACTACTAAAATACTATACGTGTTACAGCATAAGTTTCTACTGAACAGACGTGTTTTGTGGAGAGGTGGAGAGGTGGAGAGTTGGAGAGGTGGAGAGTTGGAGAGGTGGAGAGGTGGAGAGGTGGAGAGTTATAGAGGTGGAGAGGTGGAGAGTTGGAGAGGTGGAGAGTTATAGAGGTGGAGAGGTGGAGAGTTATAGAGGTGGAGAGGTGGAGAGTTATAGAGGTGGAGAGGTGGAGAGGTGGAGAGTTATAGAGTTATAGAGTTGGAGAGGTGGAGAGTTGGAGAGGTGGAGAGTTATAGAGGTGGAGAGTTATAGAGGTGGAGAGGTGGAGAGGTGGAGAGTTATAGAGGTGGAGAGTTATAGAGGTGGAGAGGTGGAGAGGTGGAGAGTTATAGAGGTGGAGAGTTATAGAGGTGGAGAGGTGGAGAGGTGGAGAGTTATAGAGGTGGAGAGTTATAGAGGTGGAGAGGTGGAGAGTTATAGAGGTGGAGAGGTGGAGAGGTGGAGAGTTATAGAGGTGGAGAGGTGGAGAGTTGGAGAGGTGGAGAGATGGAGAGTTATAGAGGTGGAGAGGTGGAGAGGTGGAGAGTTATAGAGGTGGAGAGTTATAGAGGTGGAGAGGTGGAGAGTTATAGAGGTGGAGAGGTGGAGAGGTGGAGAGTTATAGAGGTGGAGAGTTATAGAGGTGGAGAGGTGGAGAGATGGAGAGTTATAGAGGTGGAGAGGTGGAGAGTTATAGAGGTGGAGAGGTGGAGAGATGGAGAGGTGGAGAGTTATAGAGGTGGAGAGTTATAGAGGTGGAGAGGTGGAGAGTTATAGAGGTGGAGAGTTATAGAGGTGGAGAGTTGGAGAGGTGGAGAGTTGGAGAGGTGGAGAGGTGGAGAGTTATAGAGGTGGAGAGGTGGAGAGGTGGAGAGTTGGAGAGGTGGAGAGGTGGAGAGTTATAGAGTTATAGAGGTGGAGAGGTGGAGAGTTATAGAGGTGGAGAGTTATAGAGTTGGAGAGTTATAGAGGTGGAGAGGTGGAGAGGTGGAGAGTTATAGAGGTGGAGAGTTATAGAGTTGGAGAGTTATAGAGGTGGAGAGGTGGAG
>NC_140256.1:19069490-19076190 GCF_949987555.1 Borostomias antarcticus | reverse complement strand
ATTCAATCGTCCTGTATGAACGTAGGATAGAAAAGCACATTATTCATACGTGTCACACATGAGGAAGTAATTCAATGTGAGTTGTCCTGTTTATTGTGTATCCAGTGTCAGTGTTGTGGAAATGGGCTGAGCTTCTCTCCTCAGAGCTCCTCTCGTCTCATTGGAGAGGGAAATGGACTACATGGATGGAAATGAGGTGGTCATAGCATCTACATGACCCTTTACAAACCAGCACAAGCAACACACACACACACACACACTAACCCGTCATCTCTGAGGATGAACAAACTTCTTTGGGAACGAACAACTACTGTGAAATTGAACACAGCCTTGTGATGTTTAAGTAGTGTGAACCGTACATACAGTACGAGTTCTTGTGGATCTGAATAGTGGTGAGGAGAAGCCTTCTGGGTCGTCAGCACAGCCCAGGAGCTCAGTGTGAGAAGCAGCTAGGCGGTGTGGATCCTGGACAGTGATGGGTGGGACAATCTCAATCACACACACGTACCAGAAGGTTCTCTGTCTGTGCTACATGCTTTATGGCCTTGACATCCTGTCACATCTGTTCCCTGCTCAAGTGCAATGGCTCTTTTATTTCCTTGTGATATTGTGCATTGGAGGACGCTGACACGTCTCTGTCTGCTTCTCAAACCCAACAGCATAACATCATCACTAATAAGCTATTTTATTATATCTGTATGAAGTAAGATTTCATGAAAACCAACACCTGGGCTTCAAGAGTGATCATCGATTCATGTGAAGTGAAATAATAATTAATGTAAATAAGCATTGGATTAATGTTCTTCTACTACAACAACAACAACAACAACAACAACAACAACAGCAACAACGAAACTCACCAAAAAACCCACTTGATTTAGCAGGTTTCCTGTTGTCATCCTGGACTTGGGTATCAATGACACCCATGTTAGGCTTCATTGAGCAGGGCCCTGCCTCAGTCTGGAACAGTCAGCTCATACGTCTGAAAATGAGGTTGAGCTGGAGAGACACACCAAACCGGTCTCTCTGCGGCTCAATGATGATGGTAGTGTTGTGATCATGCCACATGTCCCAGTGTAATGCTGTTGCGTGTGCCAGAAGAGTCTCTCTTGTTCTCCACGTCGCCAGAAGAGTCTCTCTTGTTCTCCGTGTCGTCAGAAGAGTCTCTCTCTTTCTCCACGTCGTCAGAAGAGTCTCTCTCTTTCTCCACATCGTCAGAAGAGTCTCTCTCGTTCTCCACATCGTCAGAAGAGTCTCTCTCTCGTTCTCCGTGTCGTCAGAAGAGTCTCTCTCTTTCTCCACGTCGCCAGAAGAGTCTCTCTCTCGTTCTCCGTGTCGTCAGAAGAGTCTCTCTTGTTCTCCGCGTCGCCAGAAGAGTCTCTCTCTTTCTCCACATCGTCAGAAGAGTCTCTCTCTTTCTCCACGTCGTCAGAAGAGTCTCTCTCGTTCTCCACGTCGCCAGAAGAGTCTCTCTCTTTCTCCACGTCGTCAGAAGAGTCTCTCTCTTTCTCCACGTCGTCAGAAGAGTCTCTCTCTTGTTCTCTGTGTCGTCAGAAGAGTCTCTCTCGTTCTCCACGTCGTCAGAAGAGTCTCTCTCGTTCTCCACGTCGTCAGAAGAGTCTCTCTCGTTCTCCTCAGATCAGTGATCTACTGCAGCTGCCTGTGCTGAAACCAACCGGATACTCAAACAGACAAGTCTTAATATATCTCCGCTAGCGCGCTCAATGATATGTATTTGTGTGTTTTGTTACTAATTGGAAGTCTGTGCTGCTTGTCTCTTCCTGCACGCTGCTTGTCTCTCCTGCACGCTGCCTTTCCAGGGACCTGTTGGCGAGAGCTGGATGTTACAGAGCCTGATGGCGTCTCTCTGCAGCGTGGTCAAGCCTAACGCGTCTGAGCAGCGTGGTAAAGCCTAACGCGTCCGAGCAGCGTGGTCAAGCCTAACGCGTCCGAGCAGCGTGGTCAAGCCTAACGCGTCCGAGCAGCGTGGTAAAGCCTAACGCGTCTGAGCAGCGTGGTAAAGCCTAACGCGTCCGAGCAGCGTGGTAAAGCCTAACGCGTCTGAGCAGCGTGGTAAAGCCTAACGCGTCTGAGCAGCGTGGTCAAGCCTGACGCGTCTGAGCAGCGTGGTCAAGCCTGACGCGTCTGAGCAGCGTGGTAAAGCCTAACGCGTCTGAGCAGCGTGGTAAAGCCTAACGCGTCCGAGCAGCGTGGTCAAGCCTAACGCGTCTGAGCAGCGTGGTCAAGCCTAACGCGTCTGAGCAGCGTGGTAAAGCCTAACGCGTCTGAGCAGCGTGGTAAAGCCTAATGCGTCTGAGCAGCGTGGTAAAGCCTAACTCGTCTGAGTAGCGTGGTCAAGCCTAACGTGTCTGAGCAGCGTGGTCAAGCCTGACGCGTCTGAGCAGCGTGGTCAAGCCTGACGCGTCTGAGCAGCGTGGTCAAGCCTAACGCGTCTGAGCAGCGTGGTAAAGCCTAACGCGTCCGAGCAGCGTGGTAAAGCCTAACGCGTCCGAGCAGGGCAGCCATGCCTCTCTGTGTACAGATGAAGACGGATATATGTGATTATTTAGAGAAGCAGTGTTCCGTACGTATTTCCGGTGTGTTCTGTGTGTGTGTGCAGGTGGAGAGCTGGTGGGAGGAAACTGTGACATGCCTCACATAGGAGTTGCCATGGTTACGGGCAGGAATAACGGCGGGAGATGTGTGTTTACTATATGCTCCTGTGATCATGTTGTTAGTCTGAGCTGATGTTTAATGCCATGCGAAAAGTCTCACTATCGTCTCGTAATCTTACAGACACTTTCAAGAAAGCACTTTGTACAAATCCTTTAACAGCTAGTCATACAAACAGCTTGTACAGATCCTTTACCAGCTAGTCATAGTCTCATAGTCATAGTCCACGTTCTGTATTTCAGACTGAAGCAAGTCTCTGTGAAATATACTGTATCTACCGTAAAATGCAAAACTATATTTTTACCCAATATGATACAGAAACCTTCAGTATCAATAAGCTATGTTTTCAGTGAGATGAGAGTATTGATCTGTTTATAAGAGCATTTCATGCTGTGTATCATTTCAAATCAATAGGAGTAGATAGATAGCCTAGCCTAGTCCGTACAGTAGCCCACCGTACATGATAGCCTAGCCTAGTCCGTACAGTAGCCCACCGTACATGATAGCCTAGCCTAGTCCGTACAGTAGCCCACCGTACATGATAGCCTAGCCTAGTCCGTACAGTAGCCCACCGTACATGATAGCCTAGCCTAGTCCGTACAGTAGCCCACCGTACATGATAGCCTAGCCTAGTCCGTACAGTAGCCCACCGTACATGATAGCCTAGCCTAGTCCGTACAGTAGCCCACCGTACATGATAGCCTAGCCTAGTCCGTACAGTAGCCCACCGTACATGATAGGACACATCAGGATGAGTGGAGAATATGATGTGTAACATGTTTAATGAAGGTTATGACATCGGACACGTCTGGATCAGTACTGGTGGGTTTTGTTAAGAAGTGTTTATTTTCATGAGGGGGGGGGCTGTTTGAGGTGCGGCAGGGGGGGGGGGGGGCTGTTCCAGCTGCTCATCCACTCTGTGTAATTCATTGGCTATGGGAAACGTTCAAATTGTGACCTTGCGGTCAGTGAAATTCTTCTGTTGTCATACCTCTCTGCTATTAAACTGATTTACTGTAGGAAGCGTTGTTTTCTCACACTACCGTGCAAACCTGCCCCACTCTGGCCTGGATCAGCCTGGATCCTCCTCCTCTCTGGTCCAGCTCGTCTCTCTGCACGCTGGTCTCTCCTCTGGTCCAGCTCGTCTCTCTGCACGCTGGTCTCTCCTCTGGTCCAGCTCGTCTCTCTGCATGCTGGTCTCTCCTCTGGTCCAGCTCGTCTCTCTGCACGCTGGTCTCTTCTCTGGTCCAGCTCGTCTCTCTGCACGCTGGTCTCTTCTCTGGTCCAGCTCGTCTCTCTGCACGCTGGTCTCTTCTCTGGTCCAGCTCGTCTCTCTGCACGCTGGTCTCTCCTCTGGTCCAGCTCGTCTCTCTGCACGCTGGTCTCTCCTCTGGTCCAGCTCGTCTCTCTGCACGCTGGTCTCTTCTCTGGTCCAGCTCGTCTCTCTGCACGCTGGTCTCTTCAGCAGAACGCCACTAGGGTGAAAACAAGCCAGCTGAAGGCGAGTCACAGCCTCTCTGGTCAGACCCCGGAGGGTGGAAAGAAAGATCCGGATCATTTCATGGTGTTGGTGTTCTTTTCCTGCCAATCAAGTGTTTCTGTTTTTTGGGGGGTCATGTTTGATATCTCTCCAAAAGGTACACAATAAATAGTATATATCTTAATATAAATGGTATATATCTTTATATAAATGGTATATATCTTAATATAAATGGTATATATCTTTGCATATTTGCATGTGATCAATGATTTTTCACAACCCACATGTAAATATCACAATTTGTCCATATAAAACTATACTGTATTACCTGCATTTCATAGCACAGAACATCGGTTTGGCCTGTGTGTGAAGGACTGGGCTGTGTTAAGTGTTGTGTTCAGTGTTGTGTTCAGTGTTGTGTCCAGTGTTCAGTGTTGTGTTGTGTTCAGTGTTGTGTTCAGCGTTGTGTTCAGTGTTGTGTTCAGTGTTGTGTTCAGTGTTCAGTGTTGTGTTCAGTGTTGTGTTCAGTGTTCAGTGTTGTGTTCAGTGTTCAGTGTTCAGTGTTCAGCGTTGTGTTCAGTGTTGTGTTCAGTGTTGTGTTCAGTGTTGTGTCCAGTGTTGTGTTCAGTGTTGTGTTCAGTGTTGTGTCCAGTGTTCAGTGTTGTGTTCAGTGTTGTGTTCAGTGTTGTGTTCAGTGTTGTGTTCAGTGTTGTGTTCAGTGTTCAGTGTTGTGTTCAGTGTTGTGTCCAGTGTTCAGTGTTGTGTTGTGTCCAGTGTTGTGTTCAGTGTTGTGTTCAGTGTTCAGTGTTCAGTGTTGTGTTCAGTGTTCAGTGTTGTGTTCAGTGTTGTGTTCAGTGTTCAGTGTTGTGTTCAGTGTTCAGTGTTGTGTTCAGTGTTGTGTTCAGTGTTGTGTTCAGTGTTGTGTTCAGTGTTGTGTTCAGTGTTGTGTCCAGTGTTCAGTGTTGTGTTCAGTGTTGTGTTCAGTGTTGTGTTCAGTGTTGTGTTCAGCGTTGTGTTCAGTGTTGTGTTCAGTGTTGTGTTCAGTGTTGTGTCCAGTGTTGTGTTCAGTGTTGTGTTCAGTGTTGTGTTCAGCGTTGTGTTCAGTGTTGTGTTCAGTGTTGTGTCCAGTGTTGTGTTCAGTGTTCTGTTCAGCGTTGTGTTCAGTGTCCAGTGTTGTGTTCAGTGTTCTGTTCAGTGTTGTGTTCAGTGTTGTGTTCAGTGTTGTGTTCAGTGTTCAGTGTTGTGTTGTGTTCAGTGTTGTGTTCAGCGTTGTGTTCAGTGTTGTGTTCAGTGTTCAGTGTTGTGTTGTGTTCAGTGTTGTGTTCAGCGTTGTGTTCAGTGTTGTGTTCAGTGTTGTGTTCAGTGTTCAGTGTTGTGTTCAGTGTTGTGTTCAGTGTTCAGTGTTGTGTTGTGTTCAGTGTTGTGTTCAGTGTTGTGTTCAGTGTTGTGTTCAGTGTTGTGTTCAGTGTTCAGTGTTGTGTTCAGTGTTGTGTTCAGTGTTGTGTTCAGTGTTGTGTTCAGTGTTGTGTTCAGTGTTGTGTTGTGTTCAGTGGTGTGTTCAGTGTTGTGTTCAGTGTTGTGTTCAGTGTTGTGTTCAGTGTTGTGTTCAGTGTTGTGTTGTGTTCAGTGTTGTGTTCAGTGTTCAGTGTTGTGTTCAGTGTTCAGTGTTGTGTTCAGTGTTGTGTTCAGTGTTCAGTGTTGTGTTCAGTGTTCAGTGTTGTGTTCAGTGTTGTGTTCAGTGTTGTGTTGTGTTCAGTGGTGTGTTCAGTGTTGTGTTCAGTGTTGTGTTCAGTGTTGTGTTCAGTGTTGTGTTCAGTGTTGTGTTGTGTTCAGTGTTGTGTTGTGTTCAGTGTTGTGTTCAGTGTTGTGTTCAGTGTTCAGTGTTGTGTTCAGTGTTGTGTTCAGTGTTCAGTGTTGTGTTCAGTGTTCAGTGTTGTGTTCAGTGTTGTGTTCAGTGTTCAGTGTTGTGTTCAGTGTTGTGTTCAGTGTTGTGTTCAGTGTTGTGTTCAGTGTTGTGTTCAGTGTTGTGTTGTGTTCAGTGTTGTGTTCAGTGTTCAGTGTTGTGTTCAGTGTTCAGTGTTGTGTTCAGTGTTGTGTTCAGTGTTCAGTGTTGTGTTCAGTGTTCAGTGTTGTGTTCAGTGTTGTGTTCAGTGTTGTGTTGTGTTCAGTGGTGTGTTCAGTGTTGTGTTCAGTGTTGTGTTCAGTGTTGTGTTCAGTGTTGTGTTCAGTGTCCAGTGTTGTGTTCAGTGTTGTGTTGTGTTCAGTGTTGTGTTGTGTTCAGTGTTGTGTTCAGTGTTGTGTTGTGTTCAGTGTTGTGTTCAGTGTTGTGTTCAGTGTTCAGTGTTGTGTTCAGTGTTGTGTTCAGTGTTCAGTGTTCAGTGTTGTGTTCAGTGTTGTGTTCAGTGTTGTGTTCAGTGTTCAGTGTTGTGTTCAGTGTTGTGTTCAGTGTTGTGTTCAGTGTTCAGTGTTGTGTCCAGTGTTGTGTTCAGTGTTGTGTTCAGCGTTGTGTTCAGAGTTGTGTTCAGCGTTGTGTTCAGTGTTTATTGA
>NC_140256.1:19021990-19064490 GCF_949987555.1 Borostomias antarcticus | reverse complement strand
GGATGACCAGGGGGAGGAGGAGGAGTGGGTCAGGGATGGCCAGGGGGGGGAGGAGGAGTGGGTCAGGGATGGCCAGGAGGAGGAGTGGGTCAGGGATGACCAGGGGGGGGAGGAGGAGTGGGTCAGGGATGACCAGGAGGAGGAGGAGTGGGTCAGGGATGACCAGGGGGAGGAGGAGGAGTGGGTCAGGGATGGCCAGGGGGAGGAGGAGGAGTGGGTCAGGGATGGCCAGGGGGGGGAGGAGGAGTGGGTCAGGGATGGCCAGGGGGAGGAGGAGGAGTGGGTCAGGGATGACCAGGGGGAGGAGGAGGAGTGGGTCAGGGATGGCCAGGGGGAGGAGGAGGAGTGGGTCAGGGATGACCAGGGGGGGGAGGAGGAGTGGGTCAGGGATGGCCAGGGGGAGGAGGAGGAGGAGTGGGTCAGGGATGGCCAGGGGGAGGAGGAGGAGTGGGTCAGGGATGACCAGGGGGAGGAGGAGTGGGTCAGGGATGGCCAGGGGGGGGAGGAGGAGTGGGTCCAGAGATGACCAGGGGGGGGAGGAGGAGGAGTGGGTCAGGGAGGCCAGGGGGAGGAGGAGGAGTGGGTCAGGGATGGCCAGGGGGAGGAAGAGGAGTGGGTCAGGGATGGTCAGGGGGAGGAGGAGTGGGTCAGGGATGACCAGGAGGAGGAGGAGGAGTGGGTCAGAGATGGCCAGGGGGAGGAGGAGTGGGTCAGGGATGGTCAGGAGGAGGAGTGGGTCAGAGATGACCAGGAGGAGGAGTGGGTCAGGGATGGCCAGGGGGAGGAGGAGTGGGTCAGAGATGGCCAGGAGGAGGAGTGGGTCAGAGATGGCCAGGAGGAGGAGTGGGTCAGAGATGGCCAGGAGGAGGAGTGGGTCAGGGATGACCAGGAGGAGGAGGAGTGGGTCAGAGATGGCCAGGAGGAGGAGTGGGTCAGGGATGACCAGGGGGAGGAGGAGGAGGAGTGGGTCAGGGATGGCCAGGAGGAGGAGGAGTGGGTCAGAGATGGCCAGGAGGAGGAGTGGGTCAGGGATGACCAGGGGGAGGAGGAGGAGGAGTGGGTCAGGGATGGCCAGGGGGAGGAGGAGGAGGAGTGGGTCAGGGATGGCCAGGAGGAGGAGGAGGAGGAGTGGGTCAGGGATGGCCAGGGGGAGGAGGAGTGGGTCAGAGATGGCCAGGAGGAGGAGTGGGTCAGGGATGACCAGGGGGAGGAGGAGGAGGAGTGGGTCAGGGATGGCCAGGGGGAGGAGGAGGAGGAGTGGGTCAGGGATGGCCAGGGGGAGGAGGAGGAGGAGTGGGTCAGGGATGGCCAGGAGGAGGAGGAGGAGGAGTGGGTCAGGGATGGCCAGGGGGAGGAGGAGTGGGTCAGAGATGGCCAGGAGGAGGAGGAGGAGTGGGTCAGGGATGGCCAGGGGGAGGAGGAGTGGGTCAGAGATGGCCAGGGGGAGGAGGAGGAGGAGTGGGTCAGGGATGGCCAGGGGGAGGAGGAGGAGGAGTGGGTCAGGGATGGCCAGGAGGAGGAGGAGGAGGAGTGGGTCAGGGATGGCCAGGGGGAGGAGGAGTGGGTCAGAGATGGCCAGGAGGAGGAGGAGGAGTGGGTCAGGGATGGCCAGGGGGAGGAGTGGGTCAGGGATGGCCAGGGGGAGGAGGAGTGGGTCAGGGATGACCAGGAGGAGGAGGAGTGGGTCAGGGATGGCCAGGGGGAGGAGTGGGTCAGGGATGACCAGGAGGAGGAGGAGTGGGTCAGGGATGGCCAGGGGGAGGAGGAGTGGGTCAGGGATGACCAGGAGGAGGAGGAGTGGGTCAGGGATGGCCAGGAGGAGGAGGAGTGGGTCAGGGATGGCCAGGGGGAGGAGTGGGTCAGGGATGACCAGGAGGAGGAGGAGTGGGTCAGGGATGGCCAGGAGGAGGAGGAGTGGGTCAGGGATGGCCAGGGGGAGGAGTGGGTCAGGGATGACTAGAGCAGCCGTTCCATGATCTTTTCACAATATTTATTTGTTTATTTGGATCCCTTATTAGTCAGTACCAGGCAGCTACTCTCCCTGGGGTCCACTAAGAATACACAACAAACACATGACCACATGTGCACAGGACATACAGTAAGGTCTGCATGGGGCACAGGACATACAGTAAGGTCTGCATGGTGCACAGGACATACAGTAAGATCTGCATGGTGCACAGGACATACAGTAAGGTCTGCATGGGGCACAGGACATACAGTAAGATCTGCATGGTGCACAGGACATACAGTAAGGTCTGCATGGGGCACAGGACATACAGTAAGGTCTGCATGGTGCACAGGACATACAGTAAGGTCTGCATGGTGCACAGGACATACAGTAAGGTCTGCATGGTGCACAGGACATACAGTAAGGTGTGCTCTGAGTCACTGTGTTATCGTGGGCAACCAGAGATTTCTCACCCAGGACCATATTTGTACACATGGCCAGTTTTCCACAGAGCGCTCTGGCTCAGAGAAACAGCAACCCGACCCGCTGCCCCCTGCTGAGGCTGCTGTGCCCTGGCCTTCAACCCGACCCGCTGCCCCCTGCTGAGGCTGCTGTGCCCTGGCCTTCAACCCGACCCGCTGCCCCCTGCTGAGGCTGCTGTGCCCTGGCCTTCAACCCGACCCGCTGCCCCCTGCTGAGGCTGCTGTGCCCTGGCCTTCAACCCGACCCGCTGCCCCCTGCTGAGGCTGCTGCGCCCTGGCCTTCAACCCAACCCGCTGCCCCCTGCTGAGGCTGCTGCGCCCTGGCCTTCAACCCAACCCGCTGCCCCCTGCTGAGGCTGCTGCGCCCTGGCCTTCAACCCGACCCGCTGCCCCCTGCTGAGGCTGCTGTGCCCTGGCCTTCAACCCGACCCGCTGCCCCCTGCTGAGGCTGCTGTGCCCTGGCCTTCAACCCGACCCGCTGCCCCCTGCTGAGGCTGCTGCGCCCTGGCCTTCAACCCAACCCGCTGCCCCCTGCTGAGGCTGCTGCGCCCTGGCCTTCAACCCAACCCGCTGCCCCCTGCTGAGGCTGCTGCGCCCTGGCCTTCAACCCAACCCGCTGCCCCCTGCTGAGGCTGCTGTGCCCTGGCCTTCAAAACAGCCAGACCAGAGGGGGTGTGGGGGGCCTGTCTGTGGCACGGATGTATTCATATGACAAAAACATGTGTAGCGCCGCATTATGTAATAATCGTGCATTATGTAATAATGTAATAAATTGTCACTTCATTATGTAATAACGCAGCATTTTGTAATAATCTGCCGCATTATGTAGCCTAATAACATTCTTGAACGCAATATGTAATAAACTTTGACACATTTTGTAATAAGTTGTTACATATTGCCTCGGTTATTACAGAATGCGGGTGTTGCATTTTTTATGAAGAAAATGTAATAATTTGGTGCATTATGTAATAAACCACCAAAATGTATGTATTTATTAGAAAAAAGAAAAAAAAACACCAGAACATCATTGACTTTAAGCATCCCAGCATTAATCATAACTAGGGATTAATTTATTTTAAAAAACTAGTAGGATGTTTCATTGGTCAAAATTAAATGCAATAGACTTAACTGTATTCATTATGATAGAGAATGTTTGAAAGCTCATAGAGACGGACACGAACATGAGTCTTATTTTGTGTCTGGCTGGCAAAGACTACAGTGGTTGGCCTATCTGCCTCTCCAGGCTATCTTGTTCATTCAGTTTTAAAGAATCAATTAATCAGTATTGCCCATATGTGATTTTGTTTTCGTAACTGTAGCCTATAGGCACACTCAATGGATGAGATGAATGATTAGCCTACGAGTGAATTAACTGACATTTGTCATCTTTCCATAAGGCGCTGGGTCTCCATTAGGCTATTGCCCGTAAATAAATTGTAGCCTATAAATGCTTAGCCTACTTTTTTGATAACCTACAAGTTTAGTTTTTGATGTCCTAAACAAGCAAACATGAGGCCTAGTAGCCTATGATATAGAAATGATGCGCAGCTCACAGCGGTTACGCTTCGAGTGGCAAGACTCTGGCACCGCGTTGTGCCAAAAAACACATCTGGAGCTGTTGCGCATGTAGCATAGTAACATATTTCACAAGAAAGCACATGTTTTTTTACAGCCTACCAAAAGATAAAATAAAGAGAAACAAATAAATTATAGCAATTTGCATGGAACACCGAATCGTGGCTTTGGAAGTTGGAATAGGGTCTTATCGCCATTCATTTGTAATCCTTTACCCGGGTATCATGACTTTTCGTTCTGAGGAAAACGAAGTATAAATCTATGGAAGCGTTGTGCACAGAACGATTTTCTTCATAAATTTGTTGTGGACTGAACGAAAACATATCCCATGTATTCCTATGGGACGTCACACTAAAACGTGAAATAAGCGATGTTTTTGATTGGTCGTTAACATTGGAACACGTGATAGAAGAGGGGTATAAATTTGCGAGCGCATTTAACACCGAGAGTGCAAAACTAGCTGGCGAAACTAGCAAGCAACAACGTTCTACAAGCAACTAGCAAACAACACTACTAGCTTACGGTCATTATTATTAACTAGCAAACAACACTACTAGCTTACGGTCATTATTATTAACTAACAAACAACACTACTAGCTTACGGTCATTATTATTAACTAACAAACAACACTACTAGCTTACGGTCATTATTATTAACTAACATACAACACTACTAGCTTACGGTCATTATTATTAACTAACAAACAACACTACTAGCTTACGGTCATTATTATTAACTAGCAAACAACACTACTAGCTTACGGTCATCATTATTAACTAGCAAACAACACTACTAGCTTACGGTCATTATTATTAACTAGCAAACAACACTACTAGCTTACGGTCATTATTATTAACTAACAAACAACACTACTAGCTTACGGTCATTATTATTAACTAACAAACAACACTACTAGCTTACGGTCATCATTATTAACTAGCAAACAACACTACTAGCTTACCGTCATTATTATTAACTAACAAACAACACTACTAGCTTACGGTCATTATTATTAACTAGCAAAGAACACTACTAGCTTACGGTCATCATTATTAACTAGCAAACAACGCTACTAGCTTACCGTCATTATTATTAACTAGCAAACAACACTACTAGCTTACGGTCATCATTATTAACTAGCAAACAACACTACTAGCTTACCGTCATTATTATTAACTAACAAACAACACTACTAGCTTACCGTCATTATTATTAACTAACAAACAACACTACTAGCTTACCGTCATTATTATTAACTAACAAACAACACTACTACCTTACGGTCATTATTATTAACTAACAAACAACACTACTAGCTTACCGTCATTATTATTAACTAACAAACAACACTACTAGCTTACGGTCATTATTATTAACTAGCAAACAACACTACTAGCTTACCGTCATTATTATTAACTAGCAAACAACACTACTAGCTTACCGTCATTATTATTAATTAACAAACAACACTACTAGCTTACCGTCATTATTATTAACTAGCAAACAACACTACTAGCTTACGGTCATTATTATTAACTAACAAACAACACTACTAGCTTACGGTCATCATTATTAACTAACAAACAACACTACTAGCTTACGGTCATCATTATTAACTAACAAACAACACTACTAGCTTACCGTCATTATTATTAACTAGCAAACAACACTACTAGCTTACCGTCATTATTATTAACTAACAAACAACACTACCATCTTACGGTCATTATTATTAACTAACAAACAACACTACTAGCTTACGGTCATTATTATTAACTAGCAAACAACACTACTAGCTTACGGTCATCATTATTAACTAGCAAACAACACTACTAGCTTACGGTCATTATTATTAACTAGCAAACAACACTACTAGCTTACGGTCATTATTATTAACTAACAAACAACACTACTAGCTTACCGTCATTATTATTAACTAGCAAACAACACTACTAGCTTACGGTCATCATTATTAACTAACAAACAACACTACTAGCTTACGGTAATTATTATTAACTAACAAACAACACTACTAGCTTACGGTCATCATTATTAACTAACAAACAACACTACTAGCTTAGGGTCATCATTATTAACTAACAAACAACACTACTAGCTCACGGTCATTATTATTAACTAGCAAACAACACTACTAGCTTACGGTCATCATTATTAACTAGCAAACAACACTACTAGCTTACGGTCATTATTATTAACTAGCAAACAACACTACTAGCTTACGGTCATTATTATTAACTAACAAACAACACTACTAGCTTACGGTCATTATTATTAACTAACAAACAACAATACTAGCTTACCGTCATTATTATTAACTAGCAAACAACACTACTAGCTTACGGTCATCATTATTAACTAACAAACAACACTACTAGCTTACGGTAATTATTATTAACTAGCAAACAACACTACTATCTTACGGTCATTATTATTAACTAACAAACAACACTACTAGCTTACGGTCATCATTATTAACTAACAAACAACACTACTAGCTTACGGTCATTATTATTAACTAACAAACAACACTACTAGCTTACGGTCATTATTATTAACTAACAAACAACAATACTAGCTTACCGTCATTATTATTAACTAGCAAACAACACTACTAGCTTACGGTCATCATTATTAACTAACAAACAACACTACTAGCTTACGGTAATTATTATTTACTAGCAAACAACACTACTATCTTACGGTCATTATTATTAACTAACAAACAACACTACTAGCTTACGGTCATCATTATTAACTAACAAACAACACTACTAGCTTACGGTCATTATTATTAACTAGCAAACAACACTACTAGCTTACGGTCATTATTATTAACTAGCAAACAACACTACTAGCTTACGGTCATTATTATTAACTAACAAACAACACTACTAGCTTACGGTCATCATTATTAACTAACAAACAACACTACTAGCTTACGGTCATCATTATTAACTAACAAACAACACTACTAGCTTACGGTCATTATTATTAACTAACAAACAACACTACTAGCTTACCGTCATTATTATTAACTAGCAAACAACACTACTAGCTTACCATCATTATTATTAACTAACAAACAACACTACCATCTTACGGTCATTATTATTAACTAACAAACAACACTACTAGCTTACGGTCATCATTATTAACTAGCAAACAACACTACTAGCTTACGGTCATTATTATTAACTAGCAAACAACACTACTAGCTTACGGTCATTATTATTAACTAACAAACAACACTACTAGCTTAACGTCATTATTATTAACTAGCAAACAACACTACTAGCTTACGGTCATTATTATTAACTAACAAACAACACTACTAGCTTACCGTCATTATTATTAACTAGCAAACAACACTACTAGCTTACGGTCATCATTATTAACTAACAAACAACACTACTAGCTTACGGTTATTATTATTAACTAACAAACAGCACTACTAGCTTACGGTCATCATTATTAACTAACAAACAACACTACTAGCTTACGGTCATCATTATTAACTAACAAACAACACTACTAGCTCACGGTCATTATTATTAACTAGCAAACAACACTACTAGCTTACGGTCATCATTATTAACTAGCAAACAACACTACTAGCTTACGGTCATTATTATTAACTAGCAAACAACACTACTAGCTTACGGTCATTATTATTAACTAACAAACAACACTACTAGCTTACGGTCATTATTATTAACTAACAAACAACACTACTAGCTTACCGTCATTATTATTAACTAGCAAACAACACTACTAGCTTACGGTCATCATTATTAACTAACAAACAACACTACTAGCTTACGGTCATTATTATTAACTAGCAAACAACACTACTATCTTACGGTCATTATTATTAACTAACAAACAACACTACTAGCTTACGGTCATCATTATTAACTAACAAACAACACTACTAGCTTACGGTCATTATTATTAACTAGCAAACAACACTACTAGCTTACGGTCATTATTATTAACTAACAAACAACACTACTAGCTTACGGTCATTATTATTAACTAACAAACAACACTACTAGCTTACGGTCATCATTATTAACTAGCAAACAACACTACTAGCTTACCGTCATTATTATTAACTAACAAACAACACTACTAGCCTACGGTCATTATTATTAACTAGCAAACAACACTACTAGCTTACGGTCATCATTATTAACTAGCAAACAACGCTACTAGCTTACCGTCATTATTATTAACTAGCAAACAACACTACTAGCTTACGGTCATCATTATTAACTAGCAAACAACACTACCAGCTTACCGTCATTATTATTAACTAACAAACAACACTACTAGCTTACCGTCATTATTATTAACTAACAAACAACACTACTACCTTACGGTCATTATTATTAACTAACAAACAACACTACTAGCTTACCGTCATTATTATTACCTAACAAACAACACTACTAGCTTACGGTCATTATTATTAATTAACAAACAACACTACTAGCTTACCGTCATTATTATTAACTAGCAAACAACACTACTAGCTTACCGTCATTATTATTAACTAGCAAACAACACTACTAGCTTACCGTCATTATTATTAACTAACAAACAACACTACTAGCTTACCGTCATTATTATTAACTAACAAACAACACTACTACCTTACGGTCATTATTATTAACTAACAAACAACACTACTAGCTTACGGTCATTATTATTAACTAACAAACAACACTACTAGCTTACGGTCATCATTATTAACTAGCAAACAACGCTACTAGCTTACCGTCATTATTATTAACTAGCAAACAACACTACTAGCTTACGGTCATCATTATTAACTAGCAAACAACACTACTAGCTTACGGTCATTATTATTAACTAGCAAACAACACTACTAGCTTACGGTCATTATTATTAACTAACAAACAACACTACTAGCTTACCGTCATTATTATTAACTAACAAACAACACTACCATCTTACGGTCATTATTATTAACTAACAAACAACACTACTAGCTTACGGTCATTATTATTAACTAGCAAACAACACTACTAGCTTACGGTCATCATTATTAACTAGCAAACAACACTACTAGCTTACGGTCATTATTATTAACTAGCAAACAACACTACTAGCTTACGGTCATTATTATTAACTAACAAACAACACTACTAGCTTACCGTCATTATTATTAACTAGCAAACAACACTACTAGCTTACGGTCATCATTATTAACTAACAAACAACACTACTAGCTTACGGTAATTATTATTAACTAACAAACAACACTACTAGCTTACGGTCATCATTATTAACTAACAAACAACACTACTAGCTTACGGTCATCATTATTAACTAACAAACAACACTACTAGCTCACGGTCATTATTATTAACTAGCAAACAACACTACTAGCTTACGGTCATCATTATTAACTAGCAAACAACACTACTAGCTTACGGTCATTATTATTAACTAGCAAACAACACTACTAGCTTACGGTCATTATTATTAACTAACAAACAACACTACTAGCTTACGGTCATTATTATTAACTAACAAACAACAATACTAGCTTACCGTCATTATTATTAACTAGCAAACAACACTACTAGCTTACGGTCATCATTATTAACTAACAAACAACACTACTAGCTTACGGTAATTATTATTAACTAGCAAACAACACTACTATCTTACGGTCATTATTATTAACTAACAAACAACACTACTAGCTTACGGTCATCATTATTAACTAACAAACAACACTACTAGCTTACGGTCATTATTATTAACTAGCAAACAACACTACTAGCTTACGGTCATTATTATTAACTAGCAAACAACACTACTAGCTTACGGTCATTATTATTAACTAACAAACAACACTACTAGCTTACGGTCATCATTATTAACTAACAAACAACACTACTAGCTTACGGTCATCATTATTAACTAACAAACAACACTACTAGCTTACGGTCATTATTATTAACTAGCAAACAACACTACTAGCTTACGGTCATCATTATTAACTAGCAAACAACACTACTAGCTTACCGTCATTATTATTAACTAACAAACAACACTACTAGCTTACCGTCATTATTATTAACTAACAAACAACACTACTACCTTACGGTCATTATTATTAACTAACAAACAACACTACTAGCTTACCGTCATTATTATTACCTAACAAACAACACTACTAGCTTACGGTCATTATTATTAACTAACAAACAACACTACTAGCTTACCGTCATTATTATTAACTAGCAAACAACACTACTAGCTTACCGTCATTATTATTAACTAGCAAACAACACTACTAGCTTACCGTCAGTATTATTAACTAACAAACAACACTACTAGCTTACCGTCATTATTATTAACTAACAAACAACACTACTACCTTACGGTCATTATTATTAACTAACAAACAACACTACTAGCTTACGGTCATTATTATTAACTAACAAACAACACTACTAGCTTACGGTCATTATTATTAACTAACAAACAACACTACTAGCTTACCGTCATTATTATTAACTAGCAAACAACACTACTAGCTTACCGTCATTATTATTAACTAGCAAACAACACTACTAGCTTACCGTCATTATTATTAACTAGCAAACAACACTACTAGCTTACCGTCATTATTATTAATTAACAAACAACACTACTAGCTTACCTTCATTATTATTAACTAGCAAACAACACTACTAGCTTACGGTCATTATTATTAACTAACAAACAACACTACTAGCTTACGGTCATCATTATTAACTAACAAACAACACTACTAGCTTACGGTCATTATTATTAACTAGCAAACAACACTACTAGCTTACGGTCATCATTATTAACTAGCAAACAACACTACTAGCTTACGGTCATTATTATTAACTAGCAAACAACACTACTAGCTTACCGTCATTATTATTAACTAGCAAACAACCCTACTAGCTTACCGTCATTATTATTAACTAACAAATAACACTACTAGCTTACCGTCATTATTATTAACTAGCAAACAACACTACTAGCTTACGGTCATTATTATTAACTAGCAAACAACACTACTAGCTTACCGTCATTATTATTAACTAAGAAACAACACTACTAGCTTACCGTCATTATTATTAACTAGCAAACAACACTACTAGCTTACCGTCATTATTATTAACTAGCAAACAACACTACTAGCTTACCGTCATTATTATTAACAAGCAAACAACACTACTAGCTTACCGTCATTATTATTAACTAACAAACAACACTACTAGCTTACGGTCATTATTATTAACTAACAAACAACACTACTAGCTTACGGTCATTATTATTAACTAGCAAACAACACTACTAGCTTACGGTCATCATTATTAACTAGCAAACAACACTACTAGCTTACGGTCATTATTATTAACTAGCAAACAACACTACTAGCTTACGGTCATTATTATTAACTAACAAACAACACTACTAGCTTACGGTCATTATTATTAACTAACAAACAACACTACTAGCTTACCGTCATTATTATTAACTAGCAAACAACACTACTAGCTTACGGTCATCATTATTAACTAACAAACAACACTACTAGCTTACGGTCATTATTATTAACTAACAAACAACACTACTAGCTTACGGTCATTATTATTAACTAACAAACAACACTACTAGCTTACGGTCATCATTATTAACTAACAAACAACACTACTAGCTTACGGTCATCATTATTAACTAACAAACAACACTACTAGCTTACGGTCATCATTATTAACTAGCAAACAACACTACTATCTTACGGTCATTATTATTAACTAACAAACAACGCTACTAGCTTACGGTCATTATTATTAACTAGCAAACAACACTACTAGCTTACGGTCATTATTATTAACTAGCAAACAACACTACTAGCTTACCGTCATTATTATTAACTAACAAACAACACTACTAGCTTACTGTCATTATTATTAACTAGCAAACAACACTACTAGCTTACGGTCATCATTATTAACTAACAAACAACACTACTAGCTTACGGTCATTATTATTAACTAACAAACAACACTACTAGCTTACGGTCATTATTATTAACTAACAAACAACACTACTAGCTTACGGTCATTATTATTAACTAGCAAACAACACTACTAGCTTACGGTCATCATTATTAACTAACAAACAACACTACTAGCTTACGGTCATCATTATTAACTAGCAAATAACGCTACTAGCTTACCGTCATTATTATTAACTAACAAACAACACTACTAGCTTACGGTCATCATTATTAACTAACAAACAACACTACTAGCTTACCGTCATTATTATTAACTAGCAAACAACACTACTAGCTTACCGTCATTATTATTAACTAGCAAACAACACTACTAGCTTACCGTCATTATTATTAACAAGCAAACAACACTACTAGCTTACCGTCATTATTATTAACTAGCAAACAACACTACTAGCTTACGGTCATTATTATTAACTAGCAAACAACACTACTAGCTTACCGTCATTATTATTAACTAACAAACAACACTACTAGCTTACCGTCATTATTATTAACTAGCAAACAACACTACTAGCTTACGGTCATCATTATTAACTAACAAACAACACTACTAGCTTACGGTCATTATTATTAACTAACAAACAACACTACTAGCTTACGGTCATTATTATTAACTAGCAAACAACACTACTAGCTTACGGTCATCATTATTAACTAACAAACAACACTACTAGCTTACGGTCATCATTATTAACTAGCAAACAACGCTACTAGCTTACCGTCATTATTATTAACTAACAAACAACACTACTAGCTTACGGTCATCATTATTAACTAACAAACAACACTACTAGCTTACCGTCATTATTATTAACTAGCAAACAACACTACTAGCTTACCGTCATTATTATTAACTAGCAAACAACACTACTAGCTTACCGTCATTATTATTAATTAACAAACAACACTACTAGCTTACCGTCATTATTATTAACTAGCAAACAACACTACTAGCTTACGGTCATTATTATTAACTAACAAACAACACTACTAGCTTACAGTCATCATTATTAACTAACAAACAACACTACTAGCTTACGGTCATTATTATTAACTAGCAAACAACACTACTAGCTTACGGTCATCATTATTAACTAGCAAACAACACTACTAGCTTACGGTCATTATTATTAACTAGCAAACAACACTACTAGCTTACCGTCATTATTATTAACTAGCAAACAACCCTACTAGCTTACCGTCATTATTATTAACTAACAAACAACACTACTAGCTTACCGTCATTATTATTAACTAGCAAACAACACTACTAGCTTACGGTCATTATTATTAACTAGCAAACAACACTACTAGCTTACGGTCATTATTATTAACTAACAAACAACACTACTAGCTTACCGTCATTATTATTAACTAGCAAACAACACTACTAGCTTACCGTCATTATTATTAACTAGCAAACAACACTACTAGCTTACCGTCATTATTATTAACTAGCAAACAACACTACTAGCTTACCGTCATTATTATTAACTAACAAACAACACTACTAGCTTACGGTCATTATTATTAACTAACAAACAACACTACTAGCTTACGGTCATTATTATTAACTAGCAAACAACACTACTAGCTTACGGTCATCATTATTAACTAGCAAACAACACTACTAGCTTACGGTCATTATTATTAACTAGCAAACAACACTACTAGCTTACGGTCATTATTATTAACTAACAAACAACACTACTAGCTTACGGTCATTATTATTAACTAACAAACAACACTACTAGCTTACCGTCATTATTATTAACTAGCAAACAACACTACTAGCTTACGGTCATCATTATTAACTAACAAACAACACTACTAGCTTACGGTCATTATTATTAACTAACAAACAACACTACTAGCTTACGGTCATCATTATTAACTAACAAACAACACTACTAGCTTACGGTCATCATGATTAACTAACAAACAACACTACTAGCTTACGGTCATCATTATTAACTAGCAAACAACGCTACTAGCTTACGGTCATTATTATTAACTAGCAAACAACACTACTATCTTACGGTCATTATTATTAACTAACAAACAACGCTACTAGCTTACGGTCATTATTATTAACTAGCAAACAACACTACTAGCTTACGGTCATTATTATTAACTAGCAAACAACACTACTAGCTTACCGTCATTATTATTAACTAACAAACAACACTACTAGCTTACCGTCATTATTATTAACTAGCAAACAACACTACTAGCTTACGGTCATCATTATTAACTAACAAACAACACTACTAGCTTACGGTCATTATTATTAACTAACAAACAACACTACTAGCTTACGGTCATTATTATTAACTAACAAACAACACTACTAGCTTACGGTCATTATTATTAACTAGCAAACAACACTACTAGCTTACGGTCATCATTATTAACTAACAAACAACACTACTAGCTTACGGTCATCATTATTAACTAGCAAACAACGCTACTAGCTTACCGTCATTATTATTAACTAACAAACAACACTACTAGCTTACGGTCATCATTATTAACTAGCAAACAACACTACTAGCTTACCGTCATTATTATTAACTAGCAAACAACACTACTAGCTTACCGTCATTATTATTAACTAGCAAACAACACTACTAGCTTACCGTCATTATTATTAACTAGCAAACAACACTACTAGCTTACCGTCATCATTATTAACTAGCAAACAACACTACTAGCTTACCGTCATTATTATTAACTAGCAAACAACACTACTAGCTTACGGTCATCATTATTAACTAGCAAACAACACTCCTAGCTTACCGTCATTATTATTTACTAACAAACAACACTACTAGCTTACGGTCATTATTATTAACTAGCAAACAACACTACTAGCTTACCGTCATTATTATTAACTAACAAACAACACTACTAGCTTACCGTCATTATTATTAACTAGCAAACAACACTACTAGCTTACCGTCATTATTATTAACTAACAAACAACACTACTAGCTTACGGTCATCATTATTAACTAGCAAACAACACTACTAGCTTACCGTCATTATTATTAACTAACAAACAACACTACTAGCTTACGGTCATCATTATTAACTAACAAACAACACTACTAGCTTACGGTCATTATTATTAACTAACAAACAACACTACTAGCTTACCGTCATTATTATTAACTAACAAACAACACTACTAGCTTACCGTCATTATTATTAACTAACAAACAACACTACTAGCTTACGGTCATTATTATTAACTAACAAACAACGCTACTAGCTTACGGTCATCATTATTAACTAACAAACAACACTACTAGCTTACGGTCATTATTATTAACTAGCAAACAACGCTACTAGCTTACGGTCATTATTATTAACTAACAAACAATGCTACTAGCTTACGGTCATCATTATTAACTAGCATTAGCTAGCTCGTATTCTAACGCTAGCTAACACAAGGATGCTAGCTATTCACAGTGTACACAAGCACCATCCACATCAACACAGGGGATAGACGTGGACACAGGGATCAGGCTAATTTAGGAAACTGGACCCAGGAGTGGAGCTACTCGGACGGCGCTTTGTGGGCGCGCTCCCTATATCACAATACCCCTGCGCGCGCCCGCACGCCTCTATGCTCGCTGCCCGAGCGCCTCCACGCATGCGTGCACGTGTCCATAGAAATACATGGGCTAAAGTTTCGTTCTGTCCAGAGCGAAATTGTTATGAAATTCGTTCTGTGTAGAGCGATTCAATAGATTACTTTTCGTTATGGCTGGAACGAAAAGTCGTGAGATACGGTTGCTCAGCTGGAGGGTTATCCCCAAAACATGTATCACTCAACAGCAGTGACACCCTCCCCCCCACCCATGCCATATTAAATGAGGATAATCGATCTCTATGAATCATTCATATTATATATTACATATATTCCATATTTGAAACGAGCTCGAGACTAGGCGCTCCACTGCGCTCCTGACCCCGAGCACCCGAGTGCATAGCCCATGATCCGGTGAGAGATAAGCTATAAGATGTCACCGTGTGGCCTATTAAAGCGCCCCCCCGCCCCCCAGTTTGCGGAGGTGGCCCTGGGCTTCCAGCTGGCCATGAGCGTCATCGCTATGAGGATCCTGCACACACACAACAACTACCTGTCCTGGCCCAGCTCTCCCACCTGAGAGGCCACACCCCCAGCTCTCCCACCTGAGAGGCCACACCCCCAGCTCTCCCACCTGAGAGGCCACACCCCCAGCCGCAGAACTGCGAGAGAGGGAGTGAGTGAATGCATTGTGGATTGAATAGTCAGGTTTGTGCTGTGCGTAAATAAATACCATCCGGCTTAATGTAACTAATTTCATGACTACATGCCATCATGCATTTGAGGTCTATTGCCAGTAGAGGGGGCGCTTGTGACACATCAGTTCTCCCAGGACAGGTACAAGAATATAACCTTTTATTCGCCATATAAAACCAGGTACAGGTACTCTACATTGGAATTCTTGTTATTGCTTGTTCTTACAATATCTTTTCAGCACTAATCAATTCCTCATTCCAGTTCCTATAGGTACAAAACCAGACATAAGGTTCTCAATCTGGCAATTTACTATCTGTAGTCTAGCAGTCTATCAAATTGACCCGCATATACTTATTCCATCCAATCATGGATGACTGTGAGTGTAATATACCCAGAGAAGTAGTGTAGAGAGGGGGGGGGGGGGGAGACCCAGGACAGACCCTTGTGGAACCCCCGTAGTCAGACTACATGGTTCCGACATCAAACCTCTCCATGTCACCTGATAGGAGCGGCCCGTCAGGTAAGATGCAAACAGGCAGGGTGCAGACCCAATGCACCAAAACTTTGTTTCCCCATCACTAATAATGAGGCAGAAACTGTATTGGTATGCATCGCTGTATGAATACATGACAGTTCTGTGAGTGTAAACGTAGGAGCAATAAATAAATCGGGATGGTTATTTTGACCAAACCACATAAATTCTGGTTGAGTAGAAATGACAGAATAACAACTTCTTCATTCTTAAAGACATTTTATTGACCATTGAACATCCTTAAAATCTCAGATTCCACTTCCCTCAAGTTTCGAGATGGGACATAGGCTACAGTATTCCTCACTTCATAAGCCCACTGTATGAAACAAGATGCACCCAGTGCAAAACAATCTGTTGAGTTTTCTTGTTGTTCCATGTTTATCCTCAGTATATTTTGGTCATCCATGTATAATAAAGATCACACCGTAGTACATCTTGATGTCTCTTTTATTATCACGAACACAGCGCTCACTTTCTAGTCCGACTGTTCTCCAACAACTGAAAAGACTTATATCACACACAAAAACCAAGGTCAAGCCTGGCTTATGTGTGTTGGCTGGCTTGTTTCTGTGCCAGTTAGCTCATGGGCTCACAACAACTAGCAGCAGCTTCCATAACATTAATGGTAGCGGTCAGTGGCTAAAGCAGTTACACTGATGAGAACATAAAGTCATCCCCACCAGGAACCCCGGTCTCCTGGGTGGGAGTCCAATGCTCTCACCACTACTCTACTTGTGCAGTGGAGATCGGCGGGTGGGTTTTGGTGTCCTTCTTCCAGTCCCTAGTGTGGGTTGGGGTTAGAATAAGGGTTGGGGTTGGGACAGGATCTGACCTATAAGGCAAGGGGTAAAGGTTGGAGTGAAAGGATGAACATGTGGAGGTTTGGGGTATAGTCCCATAAAGTCATCCCCACCGGGTCTTCAACCCCAGTCTCCAGGGTGGGAGTCCAATGCTCTCACCACTACTCTACTTGTGCAGTGTAGATCGGCGGGTTGATTTTGGTGTCCTTCTTGATTTTGGTGTGCTGGGACTACTGCCTCTTGTGGTGCCAACGGAGAAATGCAGGCCAACATTGTCCGCAGTAACGGAGGGGAGGGAGGGAGGGAGTGATGACCGGACGAACGCTATACTAGGTGCGCTGGCTTACAGCCACGCACAAAAAAACATCAATACATTGAGCTCATTTCTCCATCACCACCTAAAGCTGTGCCAGTCAACAGTCAGTCTAATCACTGAAAATAAACCACATAGGCGTAGAGCGACTGGTGCATCACATCCTATACAAAAATTAATTACTATAGGATTTGAAGTGTCCTACTCCTATTGTAATGAGGACTGTCTGTCTATAATGCAGTAGCGTACCCTGGGGTCTTTCACAGGGTCTTCTCCGACATTGTTATTACTCCCAATGGCCCCCAATTTATCAAATTCAACACATTGGAAACATATTTGCTAGAATACATCACATGAGAACACACAACCTAACACAATCCCAATTCATCAATCGTAACATGAACATTGAAACAGTAGTTTATTCCCAAAGAAAACAAGAGAAAGAAAAGTAGAAGGTCCGAATACTTGCAATCTTTGTTCACTTCAAAAATCTTTTTGATCACAAGCTCATTGATAAATGGTAAAAGGTAAATGGACGGCACTTATATAGTGCTTTTCCACCTTAGCGGCACTCAAAGCGCTTTACAATGGCCTCTCATTCACCCACCAATGGCGGTAGCTGCCATGCAAGGTGCTAACCTGCTCATTGGGAGCAATTTGGGGTTAGGTGTCTCGCTCAAGGACACTTCGACATGTGGACAGTCGGAGCTGGGATTCGAACCACTGACCCTTCGATCATTGAACGACCCGCTCTACCAACTGAGCTACAGTCGCCCTCGCCCTAAAGGGGCCCATGGTGACGCTTGCTCCGCTCCTCTGTTCACAGAAGCAGGTTGAGAGGAGCAGAGAGAGAAGGGACAGGGATCCTGTGGCCTACACCAGCCCCCCCTAGACACTAGATCTGAGATGACGATGGGCCTAAGCAAGATGGTTTCATCTCCACCTTGCCCTCTAACAGGCAAGGATGGAATCGCCTGCCATATTGCTTAGACCTATCCCATGCAGTCAGATCTACATTAGTGTCTAGACAGAGTGGGAGGCTAGGAGAACCAGGAGAGCCTCCCCAGAATGGCAACAAGCAGAGCGTCTTGCCACACCAGACCAGAGTGGGGGAGGGTCTCCTGGGCAGAGCTGGGGGTTGCTGTGGGGGTCAGGAGCTAAGTGGCCCAGGCAGCTGGTCGCTCTTCAGACGTCACGATGTGACATAGGTTCTAGAATCAGTCGTGTTGGTTGTATTCAGTGCAAAAGTGCGACATCTAGTGGTAAATAGTGGTAATGTCGAACTCGCTGAGCTGTTCCGTTAATGTACTACCGCAAATAACAGAGGTGGAGAAGAGGAGGGGCAAAGGGGAGAAGGCAAGGAAGATGTTATAAACAACTACAGGAGGAGAGGAGAGAAGGAGTGATACATAGATATAATAGAGAGAAAGCAATAGATGGGGAGAGACAGACGAACAGAGAAAGACAGAGAGAGATGGGGGAGACAGAAACACTTCATCCCCTCAGGGTTGAAGGCGTCTCCTGATTCGTCCTCCTGGCTGGAAGGGTGTGGCCCCAGGCTTTGCCCTCCCCACCTTCCACCACGATCTGTTTGACCCTGTCTGTCTGTCTGTCTACACCCTGTCAATCTATGCCCCTATCTGTCAGTCTACCCCTCTTTCTGTCAGTCACCCCCCTGACTGTCAGTCTACTCCTGATGGGAACACATTTCTGTACAGTGCAGCGGTCTTAAAGACTTGGCTGCAAAATAACATGTCTTTTTTTATTAGTTACCTCTAAGATTAGAAATTTACGGCACTGCCACCTGTTACTTTCTATGTTGTTTGTATTGTCTTAGTTCGCTGTCCTGTTGATGCGTTCTGTTTAATTATTGAGCTATTTATTCATATTCCTTTGTGATGTATCTTGTGTTAAGTGTTATGTTCAACCCAGAGGACCACAATGGAAATAAGCTTTAGGACTTTATTGTTTTTTTCATCCTCAATTTTTAACTATTTCTGTATGTATTTAGTTTGTGTGCACGGTGTGAATCACCAAATAAAGTAAATCAATCAATCAATCAATCAATCAAACCCATGTCTGTCAATCTTCGGCTGTATGGTATATAAAATTGTGCCCATGGTAAATGTATGACACAATGACCTCAATACAGGCCAGCTACAAACCTTGGCTGGTCATTAGCTGGTCTTGCTGGATTTACCCGCTCTGTCTGGTCAGTCTCACCCTGTCAGTCTTAAGGGGGTGTAAACATAGGACTTTGTCTCATTGCTGCTTGCGGCTTTAATTAGATTTTTATTACACATTTTATTGCACAAAGTCTCTCAGTCCACACAGCTCACTGAGAACAGCAGTGGGAGGGGCTCTGATTATCGTGTATCAGGATACAATGGAGATAAGACCCAAACACAGGCAAATAATGTTCAGAGACTTTATTCTCAAATGAGAATTCACTTTATTCTCTACTGGTCCTGGTCATTAAGAGTGTTGGTTTGACAGGTGGAGCTGTGCCAGCTTGTCTCTTCACCAGAGACTCAGAGGTGGAAGTGGTCGCTCCTCGATAGACTCCTTCCAACTTCTCGCCAAAGAGCCTCCTCTGGTCCCCGCTTCCAGTGGCCCTCAGGTGATCAAGAGACAGCTCTGGCCCCGCTTCCAGTGGGCCTCAGGTCCGATCAAGAGACAGCTCTGGTCCTGCTTCCAGTGGGCCTCAGGTCCGATCAAGAGACAGCTCTGGCCCCGCTTCCAGTGGCCCTCAGGTGATCAAGAGACAGCTCTGGCCCCGCTTCCAGTGGGCCTCAGGTCCGATCAAGAGACAGCTCTGGTCCTGCTTCCAGTGGGCCTCAGGTCCGATCAAGAGACAGCTCTGGCCCCGCTTCCAGTGGCCCTCAGGTGATCAAGAGACAGCTCTGGCCCCGCTTCCAGTGGGCCTCAGGTCCCATCAAGAGACAGCTCTGGCCCCGCTTCCAGTGGCCCTCAGGTGATCAAGAGACAGCTCTGGCCCCGCTTCCAGTGGGCCTCAGGTGATCAAGAGACAGCTCTGGCCCCGCTTCCAGTGGCCCTCGGGTGATCGTGGGACGTTCAGCTCGGACTGTGGCTTTACCGCCAGACCACTAGACGCCATGGGGGTGGATCAGGGAACATTAAACATCAGGGAATATTTTGCTGAAAGCCTACGGTTGGAACATGACAGTGACTTAAGAAGCTTCTTAACAGGAGCTATACACCACCTCAGTGCTGAAAACAAATCAATCGATATCAGACTAATAGATTGTTCCATATATGTTCCCAAATGAAGTTTTGATGTAACAAGTGGCGTCCTACTCATCCCCACCAATAAAATAATGCTAAAAATGAAATGGGAAATGAGACACGATTATAATACTAATTGCGGGCTGAATCCACACATCTCCCATTCCCCTGCTGTTCTTCCTACCTATTCTATGTAGGATAACATGATGTCCCATAAGTGTGTAATGTGTATTGGGCTAAACGAATCGAATAGGCTTGCTCACATGCATTCAGATATGAATCACCAGTGACAGGCCTACTTGTGTTAAGTGCCATTACGCACACAGCAGAATGTGTGACGCAAATAATGTCCAATAACCCTGATAAAAATCAGGAAATAAGTAAATGAAAACAAAATGAAATAACATTACATGATGCCGTGACCCCAACAAACATAATGGGGAAAACGCTGAGATATGCATGGAGAGCAGGAGTCGAAGCCATGCCCACCAAATATCAACAGCTCACAGATGCACGGGACAATGTGACAGGTAGGCTAGAAATAATAGCAAAGGACACATTCAAGATGACACAACAAACTGCAAGTATAAGCAACCAAAAATGGCCCATATGATAGAGTATGAATACATGGCCAACCGTGGTGGCCTGATACCCAATGCACCAACTCCCCGTTTCTCGTGTGTGTGATGACAGACAACAGCTATGCAAATGGAAATCACTTCCAATTACGCACAGCTAGGGCTATTGGTTAATGCAGACTATTGGATATAATGATCCGGGGGTAGTTGCACACATTTGATGGGGATGAACTACTGTATCTTATACTGTATGTCCATTCAGATAAGGGATGGTTGCAGAATAATCATGGTCAAACCTGGTCCATCCCGCGGGCGGGTCCAGCGGGGACAACACCGGAAAATATGCACGCATAGTGTACAAGCAATGTTACATTGATCTAATTTTTTGATTGTTCATCAAAGAAGAGGTATTGACACGACAAACCCAACCATAGCCTACATGAGCAATTTGACCGAGCAATATGCCTGTAACAAGTGGCTAGATTATGAAAACTTCCTCAGTTGATTTACCAGCGCTTGGGTGGCTGGTGAGGCTATCCAGCCCTCATGACAAACTAACGTTAGCTTGCCAGCCAAACACATTAGCTAACAAACTAGCTCTCCAAGTCACCTCATGACGACTATATTCTCTCAAGTTAGTTAACGTTGACTAGCTAGTGAATTAATGTTAATGTCACATTACTAGCATGTTTCAGTAACATTACAGCAGTCGCAAATTAGCTAGCGACTAATCTAGATAACGTAAATAATTTGCGAACAGCAACTTAGATTTTTCAGTAAATTCAGCAATTACAGTCAACATAAAACAACACAGTTGAACTTGAGTTCACCTACCTTATTATTATTATTATTATTATTATTATTATTATTATTATTATTATTATTATTATTATTATTATTATTATTAGTATCATCTCAGCAGCAGACGTTGGCTAAAATGGTGATTGCTGAATGCAGAAATTGGAAGATTCAACTTTGGTTCCCTTGTTTTAGGTCCATTCCCATTGGTCTAGAGAAGCTTCTTTCAAGAGATAATAGCCTATCATGGTAGGGGGGGCACCAGGGGTGGCCAATCAGATTCCAGTGGGGGCCAGTGCCACCCGCCCTGCAGCTCCGCCCCTGCATTGATACCTTTGATTGTGCATGTCGAAGATATCAGTGACGCATTTTTTTCAAAGATGGCGCGGTTCAATTCACCTTATTCACCTCAGCTGCCATATTGGTCAGTCTGACGTAATGAGGGGTGCGGATGCGGAAGTGCCCGTTGACTTCAATGTTAAAAGTTCACTGTAAAAACACCACTTCAAGAACCAATCAATAGATCAATCAACCTGAAGTGAATAAGGCGAATAGGGCTTCACTTTAGATTTGGAGTCTTGGGGGCCGTGTCTGTGGCCCTGAGCGGGCTCCGGGTCTGTGGCCCTGAGCGGGCTCCGGGTCTGTGGCCCTGAGCGGCTCCGGGTCTGTGGTCCTGAGCGGGCTCCGGGTCTGTGGCCCTGAGCGGCTCCGGGTCTGTGGTCCTGAGCGGGCTCCGGGTCTGTGGCCCTGAGCGGGCTCCGGGTCTGTGGTCCTGAGCGGCTCCGGGTCTGTGGTCCTGAGCGGGCTCCGGGTCTGTGGCCCTGAGCGGCTCCGGGTCTGTGGCCCTGAGCGGCTCCGGGTCTGTGGCCCTGAGCGGGCTCCGGGTCTGTGGCCCTGAGCGGGCTCCGTGTCTGTGGCCCTGAGCGGGCTCCGGGTCTGTGGTCCTGAGCGGGCTCCGGGTCTGTGGCCCTGAGCGGGCTCCGGGTCTGTGGTGAAACCTGCCTGCCATCTGCTGGTCGACCTGAAGACTGCAGCCTCTAAGCCAGGGGTGTCAAACTCAAATACACAGTGGGCCAAAATTTAAAACTTGAACAAAGTCGCGGGCCAACATTGAACAAATGAAAATTTGAATATGGACCCAAACAAGTTTTGCTTTAACATTGAATATGGAACAAGCAACGCTTATTACCATACAATATATAACTTAATAGTGCAGACATGCAAAATCAAATACTGGCGGGCCAGCTCTAGTAGTCATTTGGTATTGCCTCGCGGGCCAAATATAATTACACTGCAGGCCAAATTTGGCCCGCGGGCCAGAGTTTGACACCCCTGCTCTAAGCAGACCCATTTCTTTCTTTTGGTCAAATCAACCCGTGGAGACACATTGACGTGCATTCAACTGAAAGTAACACATCTATTCAGAACGTTAAGGGGTAATCAGTGAGGGGTAATAGATTTGAAAGACGTGCAAACGAGCAAGAAAGAGTGATATGAATACTCCAGAAATGAATTTGAGTTTTGGGGAAATTGAGTTTTGAAGAAGACAGCAAGGTATGTCTGGAGCACCAGTCAGATGTTTCACCTGCCGTCCCCAAGATCTCCTTTAAAACAACATCTCCTTTAAAACAACATCTCCTTTAAAACAACATCTCCTTTAAAACAACATCTCCTTTAAAACAACATTTCCTTTAAAATTCCATTTCTCCAACATCTCATTTCCCCAAAACAGAAATTAATCACTCTGAGTGTTTATATTCCACTTGATACAGAATTGTATCTCTCTCTCTCTCTCTCTCTTGCTCTCTCTCTCTCACTCTCTCTCACTCTCTCCCTCTCTCTCTCTCTCACTCTCTCTCTCTCACTCTCTCCCTCTCTCTCTCTCTCTCTCTCTCTTGCTCTCTCTCTCTCACTCTCTCTCTCTCTCTCTCTCTCTCTCTCTTGCTCTCTCTCTCTCTCTCTCTCTCTCTCTCATACAGTATCCCAAAAATGTTTGGTGCCTCAGTAAAAGTAAAAAGTAAGTGTATTGTCTATTCTGCTCAGGTAAAAAGTATAGTCTATTATCTAGTACATTCTATTCTGCTCAGGTAAAAAGTATAGTCTATTATCTAGTTCAGTCTATTCTGCTCATATGCACACAGACACAGTGTCCAAACGATTGATGAGACAACATTGTTGAGTTCAGTCTTTATTCACTTCTTTGGTTCCTTTTCCTTCCATTCCTCAAACAAGCTGAACATGTTCTGAGTCACATCAGGTTTTCTAGGTGACCTTTGTCTTCCCTTAGAGACCTTCATTAAGCACAGGATTTATTCAAACTACATTTCAGTCTGTCTATTTATACATTTCATTTGCTGTAACCATAGAAACGCAAACAAGGTGTTTAACTTTTTTTGTGACATTCATATAAGTGATGCAGTGAGGAAATGTGCATCTAGTCTCTAGCATGGTGTTTGTTGTAGACACTAGACTACATGTATATGATGCTTTACATGATGAAGCTGTGGTTCATTCACACGTACACCTGAGATACAGAGGTGGGCGGGGCTGTCTACTAAAAAAAACAACAGTGAGATAGCTCAAAGCTACAGTTTACATCTAAAACAACGACGATGTGAGATAGCTCAAAGCTACAGTACATATCTTAAAAAATGCTTGTGTTCATGCACAGCAACACTTTTATTCAAAGAGAAAAAAACAACAACTTTGGATATGAAAACGTGGACTTTCCGGCATCGTGAACCCAACAGTACTCCTAACCCTACCATAACCCTAACCCTACCATAACCCTAACCCTACCATAACCCTAACCCTCCCATAACCCTAACCCTCCCATAACCCTAATTAATTAATAATTGGTCAGTTGAACTTTGACCTTAATCAGGGCGACCATGCCCCTAGCCTCTCCCCTCCCCTCTCGCCATCCTGACATCAGACAGACGCCACTAGAGCGTAGTTTCTGCGCCTGCCTTCATAACGGATGGACAGAGGATGACGGAGGACAATAGGCGTGGACATGACCTCCCGGGGAGGCATGAGACCGACTCGCTGACTGAGAGAGGGAGGGAGAGAGGGAGGGAGGGAGGGGGGGGAGGGCGTGGCCTCCCCTGGTCGTACACCCCCACCTGGGCTGTGTCTAAAACCACCTCCTCTTCATCATAGATCCACTACTCTCAACCAGTACCGCTTCTAGCTCTCTAGAGAAGAGCAGTGAGCATCACCCTCCTCCTCCTCCTCCTCCTCCTCCTCCTCCTCCAGCGTGTCAGCTGCGCCCCCCTCAGGAGCTGCGTGATCAGAGAACGCGTCCCTGCTTACGGCTGCTCTCACCCTCAGCTCGCCACGCCCGGAGGTCAGGCTCACTGGGGTGGTCAGGCGGCAGCGTGCGGCGGGGGGCGTCACTGTCAGGTCTCTGCGACCTGAGCGCCGGCCCCCTGCCCCTCCCCCTCGCCTCACTGTCAGGAGGCGGGGAGCGGCGCGGCGCACTGTCAGAGGCCCACGGCCAACAGCCGGCGTCAGTGTCAGCATCAGCTGCCCCGGGGGGTGGGCTCGCCGTCGGCCGCCGCCCCCATGTGTCAGCTGTGCTTGACCTTTCACCTCCTGGTCTGTGGCGCTCAGGGCCTCAGCATGGCCTGCTGGCCCACGCGCTCCTGGCCCACGCTCAGACGGTCCACCTCCTGCTGCCCCCCCCCGCGGGACGCCCCGTGACCACGCCCCCCCTCCCCCCTGTCGCCGTGGTGGCCGTGGTGGTGATGGCCGTGTCCGTGGGCGGTCTCCTCTCCGGTGGCTGGCACCGCCCCCCCGCCGTCGGGCGTGGCCTCCACGGTCCTGTTGCACTCGGCCAGCACCTCGGCGTCCTGAGGAGGAGGGGAGGAGGAGGGGGGAGGAGGGGGGCGGAGGAGGGGAGGACGAGGGGAGGACGAGGGGAGGACGAGGGGAGGACGAGGGGGGCGGAGGAGGGGAGGAGGAGGGGAGGACGAGGGGAGGAGGGGGGGAGGGGGGGAGGGGGGGGGGAGGAGGTGTTAGTGTGTGTGTGTGTTAGTGTGTGTGTGTGTGTGTGTGTGTGCGTGTGTGTGTGTGTGTCAGTGTGCATGTGTGTGTGTTAGTGTGTGTGTGTGTGTGTGTTAGTGTGTGTGTGTGTTAGTGTGTGTCCTACCTCATACTTGCAGTCCCCGCAGGTGTGTGTGCAGTAGGTGTCCCTGATGGCGTCCTCCACGTAGGGGGTCGTCAGGATGGAGTAGGGCAGGGAGATGTGGTAGGTGAGGCGGCCGCACCTGGGGGGCGGGGCAGAGAGGCGCGGGTGAACAGAGGACAACGCCGACGCCCACAAAACGCCAGGAAGCTGCGAGGGCGTGTCCGGAGCGGGCGGGGCCTTCTCGTGGTCCACCGCGCCGCCGGGACTCTGAAGGGGGCGGGGCGTACCTGTCGTAGACCAGGAAGTCGTCCTTCTCGCCGTCCAGGGCGGCCCACACGTCTGTCTGGCCCGGCGCCTGCTGGTACAGCGTGATGCTCTCCGCCAGCTTCTGCCTCAGCAGGGCATGCAGCCGCTGCGCCGGCTCCCCCTGGTGGTTCACCACCATGTAGGTCACGTTCTCCAACCCCTGACCTGCCAGCTTCAGGCGCAGTGCATCCATACTGGAGGAGGAGGAGGGAGGAGGAGGAGGGAGGGAGGGAGGAGAAGGAGGAGGAGAGAGGGAGGAGGGAGGAGGAGGAGGGAGGGAGGAGGAGAGAGGAGGGAGGAGGAGGGAGGAGGAGGAGGAGGAGGGAGGGAGGGAGGGAGGAGGAGGGAGGGAGGAGGAGAGAGGAGGGAGGAGGAGGAGGAGGGAGGAGGAGGAGGAGGAGGAGGGAGGGAGGGAGGAAGGAGGGAGGGAGGGAGGAGAGAGGGAGGAGGAGGAGAAGGAGGAGGCAGGAGGAGGGAGGAAGGACGAGGAGGAGGAGGGAGGGAGGGAGGAGGAGGAGGGAGGGAGGGAGGGAGGGAGGAGGAGGAGGGAGGAGGAGGAGGGAGGGAGGGAGGGAGGAGGAGGAGGGAGTTGATGGGAGGGGTAAACACTCTCTTTCTGACATCGACTTGCTCACTCATGGGGAGGGGGTGTGTGTGTGTGTGTGTGTGTGTGTGTGTGTGTGGGGGGGGGGGGTTATGGAGTCATGCGAGGTGTGTATGTGTGTGTGTGTGTGTGTGTGTGTGTGTGTGTGGGGGGGGGGGGTTATGGAGTCATGCGAGGGGGGGCAGGTTTGGACCTCGTACCGGGACGCCTGCACCAAGCAGAACAATCAGCTGGCCTGGAACAGCGCCACCACCACCACCCGGCCAGCGGCCTCCTTCATGGGCTCCACCCCCCCGATCTTCCAGTCCGGCGGAGGTTTGCAGCGACGGCCCTCCCCCTGGCCCTCAGCCCCGCCCCCAGGGAGCAGGCACAGGGCCAGGAGCAGGCTGAGCCACGCCCACATCGCTGGGCTGAGCCTCCGGCTCGGTCAGCTGACAGAGAGGTAGGGGAGGAGGAGGAGGAGGGGGGTGGGTCGGACAGAGGACAAGGGGGGGGGAGGGCAAGTTAAGTCAAGCAAACTCAGCACAAAGTTGACGGGACTGGACTTTAGGCTAGGCATTAGGCAATGTCCTTGTTTACTGGCTGTTCAAATAGCCCTGAATGACCCAACCTGCCCCCCTCCTTCCACATCTGGGCTGATCTGATGACTCAACAAGCAAACAACATCTCTGCAGATCCATCCTGCTGAAGAACTGATTCTCTCCACTAGCGGTGTGGGGAGAACTATCATTTTAGCATTTGTCCTGATTCATTTTACAAACCCTAAACATGGACCAAGTTTGGAGGGATCGGAGAAGGTGCAGATTTTCCTGATCAAAATTAGGTTTCTTATTATTATCTTTTTGCAAGTAAATGTTTGAGAGGTGATCATGTCTCCACTGTACAAGCGATTTGGAGTCAACTACATCAAACTATGCATGTTGTTGCATTCCTTAATGCCATAGAAGGCTGTAATCTATATAACACATCTAAAATTAAAAGATCACTTGGTGCACAACTCCGTTTTCTGATAGACCATGAAGAAGAGAACAATCTCATATCTCATCTTTGAATGAAAAGGAGGAAAGTGCTACTTACTAACTAGTCAGTTGTGTGCTCCTCAGATCAGCTCTCTCGTGAAGCTGCTCCCCCAACAAAAACAAGTCCCCCTCTCTGCTCCCCCTTTATATACCCCGCCTAGGCTCCCCCCTTATATACCCCGCCTCTCTGCTCCCCCCTTATATACCCCGCCTCTCTGCTCCCCCCTTATATACCCCGCCTCTCTGCTCCCCCCTTATATACCCCGCCTCTCTGCTCCCCCTTTATATACCCCGCCCCCCTTATATACCCCGCCTAGGCTCCCCCCCTCTCTGCTCCCCCCTTATATACCCCGCCCCCCTTATATACCCCGCCCCCCTTATATACCCCGCCCCCCTTATATACCCCGCCTGTTGTTGTCCTGACAGGGAAAGGAGGACAAAGTTCAGAATGATGTCTGTTTCTGCAAATGACTTGGATGAGTTTAATAAGTAGCCCTTCTGTGAAATCACGTGATAGACGTCGCTGCTAAAAGTAGGCTAATGTTTTAAACTGTGGTAAAATTGCCAATAAATTAATTAAATAACAAAATGAAAACATTTCATTTCACAGCATTGCGCAACTTGAGCGCGAGTCAAGTCAAACCCGCATTTAACTTCAATGTCAAGAGTTAGTGACCGTGCTTGTGTGTGTAGCCTATTAGGGATCTAAATCAAATCAAATATCTCCTTCTACTGTATATTTGTGTTTTACAGTTGTTCCTGGCGTAGCTACAGTTAAGGGGGTCATTTCAGTGGCCCTGGACGAAGTGTGCACCCTGACCAGAACATTCTCACATCCTGTTTTTCTCTCCAGAGAAGTGAAGCGTCGAGGGGAGGGAGAGGGTTGTTCAGGGTAAATACTGACCGGGAGCCTTCCACACAAACACACATAACTCACCTACAGACCAAAGAGACTGCATGCATTATGCTATACATACAGTAGCCTAAGCCTACTGTATCTGCGGATTTGGCCTACTGTAGTAATTGTGATGCGTGGAGAAAGTAAGGCTTCTGGCTGCAGAACAGCTACCTTGCAGCAGGCACAGAGGACGGGTTCATGGAGGTCAGTAACAATCAAACCATATTGCCCAACTGCTCTCATTTTGCAATTCAAAGTATGATGAGGGCAATATTCAGTCAGAAGAACAGATCTGTAGGGACATGTACAGTAGGCCATAACCCCACTGACCCACCTGGCATGTTATAAAAGGGCACGGTGACATAAAAATAATCTTCTAAGACATCATAAACCAGAAAGAATACAAGCAACTCTCGGAAATGTGAATGTTAAAGTCCTTGCCGGGTCAGCGATTCTCTCTCTCTCTGCAGATCTAGGATTCTCTCTCTCTCTCTCTCTCTCTCTCTCTCTCTGCAGATCTAGGATTCTCTCTCTCTCTCTCTCTCTCTCTGCAGATCTAGGATTCTCTCTCTCTCTCTCTCTCTCTCTCTCTCTCTGCAGATCTAGGATTCTCTCTCTCTCTCTGCAGATCTAGGATTCTCTCTCTCTCTGCAGATCTAGGATTCTCTCTCTCTCTCTGCAGATCTAGGATTCTCTCTCTCTCTCTGCAGATCTAGGATTCTCTCTCTCTCTCTGCAGATCTAGGATTCTCTCTCTCTCTCTGCAGATCTAGGATTCTCTCTCTCTCTGCAGATCTAGGATTCTCTCTCTCTCTGCAGATCTAGGATTCTCTCTCTCTCTCTGCAGATCTAGGATTCTCTCTCTCTCTCTGCAGATCTAGGATTCTCTCTCTCTCTCTGCAGATCTAGGATTCTCTCTCTCTCTGCAGATCTAGGATTCTCTCTCTCTCTGCAGATCTAGGATTCTCTCTCTCTCTCTGCAGATCTAGGATTCTCTCTCTCTCTGCAGATCTAGGATTCTCTCTCTCTCTCTGCAGATCTAGGATTCTCTCTCTTTCTCTGCAGATCTAGGATTCTCTCTCTCTCTGCAGATCTAGGATTCTCTCTCTCTCTGCAGATCTAGGATTCTCTCTCTCTCTCTGCAGATCTAGGATTCTCTCTCTCTCTCTGCAGATCTAGGATTCTCTCTCTCTCTGCAGATCTAGGATTCTCTCCCTCTCTCTGCAGATCTAGGATTCTCTCTCTCTCTGCAGATCTAGGCCAGGGCAGTTCTCTCTCTCTCTCTGCAGATCTAGGCCAGGGCAGTTACAGGGCAGTTACAGGGCAGTTACAGGGAGATCATTATGGTAGCCTACTATTAGTGATCATGACGGGGCAAAGGTCAGCTCGTAGTCCAGGCTCATGGAGTCACATTATAACAGAGCAATAAGTAGCGTGCTATCATGTTGGTTAGATATCTGAAATGACCCAGATGCCCTGTGGATGTGGAGGAAGTTCAGGCGGGTGAAGAAGCCATCTTGTCATGCAGCACACTCCAACACACGTGGCCGATACACGGTAACGCACACACGCACACGGTAACGCACACATGAACACGGTAACGCACACATGCACACGGTAACGCACACATGCATTTAGGGGTCGCCGAGCTGGAGAACAACAGTAATGGTCCACAGCCTAGAGGGTTCTGCAGCACCACAACAGCGCACACCATGTTACAGACATGTAGGCTATGTCCATCATCTCACACCCCTAGCAAAAACATGGGCTGCTCTCAACTGATCCCAAGCCTGTTTATGTCTCCAAAACTAAAGGACCTCCTATGTTAGCTCCCACTCTCTGGAATGTCTCTAAAATAAAATAAAAACACAATGCAATGTGTGTGTTGCCTTCTGTGAAGTTTTAATGTTTTTATTGTTATTTTATATTTTTCTGTTAGGCCTAATCTACTAGCAGCCCCTCCAAAGTAGCCTAGCCTACTTTAGATAAACATTCACTTAAAAAGTATCATGATGGTCTCTTTCTTGTGATGTGAAGTGAATATTTAGGCTATTGCTTCACTTTTTCAGCAGGATTCTGGGGCTCTGTGATTAACATGAATGACTAAACCCTTGACTATGCGACAAGAAATGCAAAGGGCCCCCTGAGCCTGGACCATGGCCTGGACGGGCCATTCGGTCATATGTCTCTGGGTGGAACAGCCAGGAGAAGTGGGTAGGCTACACACACGCCAGCCTACAGAAACACACACACAAATGGGCTATTGGGGAATTGGACTGTATGAAGTGTGCCAACATTGCTTTATTGCACATGCAAACATATAACAGGATTAGGATGGCCCATCCATCAAAACCAGTCAGATGATATAGTGGATCTGGACAGGGCGGTAGGATCATGGATGTATGAGGGTAGGATCATGGATGTATGAGGGTAGGATCATGGATGTATTAGGGTCTAGATCATGGATGTATTAGGGTAGGATCATGGATGTATGAGGGTAGGATCATGGATGTATGAGGGTAGGATCATGGATGTATTAGGGTCTAGATCATGGATGTATTAGGGTCTAGATCATGGATGTATTAGGGTCTAGATCATGGATGTATGAGGGTAGGATCATGGATGTATGAGGGTAGGCTCATGGATGTATTAGGGTCTAGATCATGGATGTATTAGGGTCTAGATCATGGATGTATTAGGGTAGGATCATGGATGTATTAGGGTAGGATCATGGATGTATGAGGGTAGGATCATGGATGTATGAGGGTAGGATCATGGATGTATTAGGGTAGGATCATGGATGTATTAGGGTCTAGATCATGGATGTAAGGGTAGGATCATGGATGTATTAGGGTCTAGATCATGGATGTATGAGGGTAGGATCATGGATGTATTAGGGTAGGATCATGGATGTATTAGGGTAGGCTCATGGATGTTTTAGGGTAGGCTCATGGATGTTTTAGGGTAGGATCATGGATGTATTAGGGTAGGATCATGGGTGTATGAAGGTAGGATCATGGGTGTATGAGGGTAGGATCATGGATGTATGAGGGTAGGATCATGGATGTATTAGGGTCTAGATCATGGATGTATTAGGGTAGGATCATGGATGTATTAGGGTAGGATCATGGATGTATGAGGGTAGGATCATGGATGTATGAGGGTAGGCTCATGGATGTATTAGGGTAGGATCATGGATGTATTAGGGTCTAGATCATGGATGTATTAGGGTATAGGATCATGGATGTAAGGGTAGGATCATGGATGTATGAGGGTAGGATCATGGATGTATTAGGGTAGGCTCATGGATGTATTAGGGTAGGCTCATGGATGTATTAGGGTAGGCCACGTGGTATGGAGAGGGACATTGTGGTCACCAAGCAACGCTCCACAGCGTCCTCTCGAGTTCGCAGAGGCTTCTGGGAAACTGAGGCCCGACTCAGCGACCGCCCTTTTTGGAGGAACGAGAGAAGAGCAACGTTGCAGGAGCCGGGAGGGGAATATTCACACAAACAACTTAATAAAGCTGCGAAACCCAACCAGAGGTACGTAAACAGACGCGTAAGGTGAAATATTTTGAGCAGGGGATGTTTTAAAGAGGAAATGTCTCCTGAAAAAGTGTGTTTTAATGCGCGATTTGATGACGTAATGGCGATGGTCAGCCTGGAGATGGCGAGGGGCTCACAGGCCTGTTCTCAAGAGGCTGCTCGTTCTCTACACCCGGGCCGCCCCGCGGTGCGTCTCCCGTATGGGTGCGTCTGATGTGATAGTCCACGCAGCCCCGCACAGCCGGGTAACAGTTAGATATACTGGGTTAGCGAAAACAAGTGAGCACATTGGTTAGCATGCTAGCTAGCTACATGGCTGGAACACGTTTACTGTTCTACAATACAGATCATAACCGAGCTTTAGCTTATCACTGGACCAGTTCAGCCCAGTGTATGAATGTAATTAGCTAAAGATTTTAGTGCTTTTAAAGATGCATTTATGCTAGCTAACCAGCTATCAAGTTGAAGTTAGCATAGCAACTAGCTAGCTAGCTAGTGTAGAAGTGGGCGGGATCAGTGGAAATCCTCATTTCTATTGGCCAGCTTGTTGTCTGTGACCCCGCTTTCTAATGTGTGATTGGTCGATTTGGAAGTCACTCCGTTGTACTGTGATAATAGTCCTGAGCCTTATCATCTGTATGGTCTGACCCCAGAGTTTGGTCTGAACAAGTACTGATGAATCATTTGGTCAATAATAACACGGGGTAAACGGTTGTGAAATATACAACTGTGTGCCCGTATTGAGTTCATACAGCGAGGAATAAGGGAAATAGGCCAGAAATGCTCCCTCGCTTTTGATTTCATTGGCGTTCGTTTTGTTGTACACTGAACTGCAGACAGGAATTAGCCAATTAAGACATACAATATGTGAACCATATTTGACTGTACTGACTATGATCCGTTCCTTCTCTTCCTGAGCAGGAAAGGAGGCCAGGACAATGGCAGAGGAGGCCGTGGTGGATTCTGGGAATGAATTCCCTGCCCACTATAAAGTCATGCTGGACAAACTGAACGAACAGCGGCAGCTAGATCAGTTCACAGACATCACCCTGATAGTGGACGGTACGGCGGGTTCTGTCATCTATTCTTGGGTTCCCGCTACTGTACATGTGATTCTACATTGTAAGGTTTGTTCTGCCCTCCTCTCCGCAGGGCACCAGTTCAGAGCCCACAAGGCCGTGCTGGCAGCATGCAGTCAGTTCTTCCACAAGTTCTTCCAAGATTTCACACAGGAGCCACTGGTGGAGATCGAGGGTATGTGTGACGGGCACCCTGCTCTGGACACTAGCAGCGTGTTAGACAGCCAGTGTTATATCAGGGAGGTATGAACATCTGAACACTACCACATTACAGCTCTGAAAGCCGCACAATTCTCCTAAAGCTAGTGAACATCATAGCGAATGGGTAGAACTGTAATATATTCCCTCAATTATTATGATATTTGAATATATGAGTATATATTTAATATGTTATATGATATCCTTATGGCGAGGATTATACTGAATAGCTGCTGTCAAGATTCAAGCTCAACTTTATTGTTCCACGTACGAAACATTTGTCTTGGACTGCCCTCCACGCTGAAGCCGTCAAGAGACAAGCTTTCACATTTACCAGTAATACACGTGTGTTAGTACATAGTGTTCTAGCGCTTCCATACACACATAAGACAGTTCAAATACAATCAGAAGATACCCCTGTGAGGACAATACATATCCTCAGCTCCCCTGGTCTCAGCTCCCCTGGTCTTATCCTCAGCTCCCCTGGTCTTATCCTCAGCTCCCCTGGTCTTATCCTCAGCTCCCCTGGTCTTATCCCTAGCTCCCCTGGTCTTATCCCTAGCTCCCCTGGTCTTATCCCTAGCTCCCCTGGTCTTATCTCCCCTGGTCTTATCTCCCCTGGTCTCAGCTCCCCTGGTCTTATCTCCCCTGGTCTCAGCTCCCCTGGTCTCAGCTCCCCTGGTCTTATCCTCAGCTCCCCTGGTCTTATCCTCAGCTCCCCTGGTCTTAGCTCCCCTGGTCTTAGCTCCCCTGGTCTTAGCTCCCCTGGTCTTAGCTCCCCTGGTCTTGTCACTACTTCATACGTTTTACTGCCACGGGGATAAAGTGCTTCTTATATCTATTTAGTCTGCAGCGATGAGCCCTGAACCTCATCCAGAGGGCGTAGCTAGTGATGAGCCCTGAACCTCATCCAGAGGGCCGTAGCTAGTGATGAGCCCTGACCCTCATCCAGAGGGCTGAAGCTAGTGATGAGCCCTGAACCTCATCCAGAGGCTGGAGCTAGTGATGAGCCCTGAACCTCATCCAGAGGGCCGTAGCTAGTGATGGTGAAACAAGGCTTTCTGAAGCACCGAGCCTTTTAGACACATTGTATCGCAAAAAAGATTCATTACTCGAATCCTCATTTAATGCTTTTGTCCTCTACTGACACCTGCTGGCCAAGATCATTTAGAGCAGCCAGTATCACTGCGCAGCCACTTGAGCGCTGAAACATACTGATAACAGATTCTGATTGACACCTTCATCACTGATCGTTAGCTTAGCTACACCTGTAGGCCGAACCTAATTGGCGCGTGCTGCATATCAGGGAAGGGGAGGAGTATATTTGTCTGGTTATTTATCAGGACCCGTCTGCAATAAAGTTGAATTGAATTGAGGAACAATAGAATCCTAGCTGTATTTGAGAACAAACCATCTTCCCTCTCTTCTTAAGAGTGTATCTATAATCTTCATCTGCCTGGATCTATGATGAAGGTGTGTTTAAACCACTCTTGCTCTATTGCTGGGGCAGTGGCTGTGATTGACCAGAGGAACGGTCAGCCACTTCACTAAACAATGAGGATGGTTGTGACGTCACTGTATGATATTGGCTACTCGTAACCAATAGTAATAATTATCATTAGGCTATGTTTGTTGCTGTAACTATTTCTGACTAAAGTAGACGACAATGACATGTTATGATATGGGTCTAATGAAATAAAGAGGGATATCATTGTGAGGGTGCAGATGGGCAGTAGGCTAAATGTGCTTCTGGAACTGGGCAGTGACAGTGACTCCTACTCCTCAACTCCTACTCCTCAACTCCTACTCCTCAACTCCTACTCCTCAACTCCTACTCCTCAACTCCTACTCCTCAACTCCTACTCCTCAACTCCTTCTCCTCCAACACACTCCTGCAAAACAGTCCTGAACACTTCTACTACACCTTCAACTCCATGCAACAACCAACCAACTACTACAACCTTCAAAGGAAGGCGGGTTTCGCTTTCTCGAACCAAACCGATCACGTGACCGAGGCCTCGTTTGTCATCGGTCACATGCTTTAAAAAAAACCAAGCGAGTCTGGATACGGGGTCTAATCAGGACCCGCCTACCTACTCCACAAACGCCTCGGAACTTCGGTCTCATACGTAACATCACTATCTGTATCTGGGAGTCAGAGTGCAGAGCGTGGGAGGGGTCAGTCTGTAGCTGGGAGTCACAGTGCAGAGCGTGGGAGGGGTCAGTCTGTAGCTGGGAGTCAGAGCGTGGGAGGGGTCAGTCTGTAGCTGGGAGTCACAGTGCAGAGCGTGGGAGGGGTCAGTCTGTAGCTGGGAGTCAGAGTGCAGAGCGTGGGAGGGGTCAGTCTGTAGCTGGGAGTCAGAGCGTGGGAGGGGTCAGTCTGTAGCTGGGAGTCACAGTGCAGAGCGTGGGAGGGGTCAGTCTGTAGCTGGGAGTCAGAGCGTGGGAGGGGTCAGTCTGTAGCTGGGAGTCAGAGCGTGGGAGGGGTCAGTCTGTAGCTGGGAGTCAGAGTGCAGAGCGTGGGAGGGGTCAGGGATGGGTGCTCCTGTACTCCTCCCCTCCTCCATGCAGTCTGCCTCAGTGGGACTAGCCTGTCTTTGTCTCTTTGCCTCAGTGGGACTAGCCTGTCTTTGTCTCTTTGCCTCAGTGGGACTAGCCTGTCTTTGTCTCTTTGCCTCAGTCAGACTAGCCTGTCTTTGTCTCTTTGCCTCAGTCAGACTAGCCTGTCTTTGTCTCTTTGCCTCAGTCAGACTAGCCTGTCTTTGTCTCTTTGCCTCAGTCAGACTAGCCTGTCTTTGTCTCTTTGCCTCAGTGGGACTAGCATGTCTTTGTCTCTTTGCCTCAGTGGGACTAGCATGTCTTTGTCTCTTTGCCTCAGTCAGACTAGCATGTCTTTGTCTCTTTGCCTCAGTGGGACTAGCATGTCTTTGTCTCTTTGCCTCAGTGGGACTAGCATGTCTTTGTCTCTTTGCCTCAGTGGGACTAGCCTGTCTTTGTCTCTGACAGGAGTGAGTAACTGGGCGTTTGGGCAGCTGATGGAGTTCACGTACACGGCCACCCTGACGGTCAGCGGGCGGGACGAGGTGACCGATGTGCGGAAGGCAGCGGAGTACCTGCAGATGCAAGAGGCGCTCAAAGCCCTCAACTACAGGTCAGGCCCTCTGTTTGACTCAACTACAGGTCAGACCCTCTGTTTGACTCAACTACAGGTCAGACCCTCTGTTTGACTCAACTACAGGTCAGGCCCTCTGTTTGACTCAACTACAGGTCAGACCCTCTGTTTGACTCAACTACAGGTCAGACCCTCTGTTTGACTTGGACCTTATAAGGGTACATAGCTGTCAAATCTTATTTTTTGGGGCAAAAAGCTAGCAAGACATACGCTTGCAAGTTTTTATTATATATATATATATATATATATAAAAAAAAGATGTTTTACCAGTCTTTGTGTTTTAGTTAAAAGCCCTTTGAGTTAGTAACAAGCACCTTGCTAGTGTAATGCATGGCTATCCTACGGTGGCCGACGCGTGCAAATCATAACGGCAAGTTCAAAAAACACAACCGCAAAGTTCAAACACAACAACAAAGTTAAAAAACACAACAGCAAGTCAGAAAACACAACTGCAAGTCGGAAACACAAATGCAATACAGAATACACAACAGCAAGAGAGAAAACACAATCGCAAATTGGAAACCACGATTGCAACTCCCAAAAACACAACGACAAAAACCAGAAATCACATTAGAAATGTGTCAACCGGAAAGGGATTTACTACTTGTTGAATCTGATTGGGCAGCTATAGTGTCAATAACAGTGGGACATGTGCGGGAAGCGAATATTTAAATTAATTTGAAATGATACGTTTAATGACAGGGTTTAAGAATGGAACTATTTTTCTCCCGCATGCAGGAGCCTATCTTGCCTCCTGCCAGGCTGTTATCTTGCCTCCTGCCAGGCTGTTATCTTGCCTCCTGCCAGGCTGTTGTTATAAATAAGAAGTTCTTACTTGCCTGGATAAATAAAGGTTATTGATTGCTGATGAGCTAGCTAGCTAGCTCATTGATGTCATATCAAATATTGGACATTTGTATATATAGCTAGTGACCTGCTTTAGGAGGCTAGTGGCCTCTAAGTAGTTTGCACAAAACAGCTGATCAGACGTTACGATGCATAGCCAGGCTCTTGGCTAGTCTATGACACCTATGGCAATAATAGCGAAAATAATGAAGATATGTTTTGAATATATCTGTGGTGGTGATGGGATAACATTCATATACAGAGAGAGGACGAGTAGTTGTTTTGTTGTATATTATTTCAATATACAACAGAGATCATTCTCTACAAAATAGATTACATCCTAATTCGTAGCATCATCATTCATTCATTGTCCTAGTGATTTTGACGTTAGCTGGTTGGCTGGAGTAAGGGCCGACTGCTTCATGTTGAAACGCAAAATGTCGCAGCCCAGCAAACACCCCAAGGAGGTTGGTTTGGTGCAACCAGTAGCGCCAGTTGGGTGGAGTGCGCGGTTCACTGCACCCTGGTTACGCACCGTTCCTGTGGGTGGGTGTCTCTCTGTGGCACGGCGGACCAGTATCCAGTGCGCATATTGAGAGATACGGGAGCAGCCCAGTCTTTTATACTCTCTGATATTCTGCTTTTCTCTGAAAAGTCTTCCACTGGTTCTAGTGTATTGGTGCAGGACATCAAAATGAGCTATGTGTCGGTGCCTCTCCATCTGGTGCACTTCAGTTGTGATAGCCAGTGGAGTGTAAGGTGCGTCCGTCTTTTCCAATAGGTGTAAATGTTCTTGCTCGGTAACGATATTGCTGGTGGCAGGGTTATGCCTATGCTGGAGGTTTTGGAACATATCCCTCTGTTCTACAGCCTGATGTGTTGGCCCAGAGCTAGGTTTCCTGAAGTGTTCCCTGTGTGCGCATGTAGCCTACCCGTGCGCAGGACTGAGTGAGGACTTGGTTGATACCGTGTTCGCGACTGAGTTGTCTGACTCATCAACTGCCCCAGTTCCATCTATGCCCACTTCACCTACCGCTGACACAAGTGCTCGTAGTCAGAGCATGCTCCCGAGTAAAAACCTTGTGTCCGAGCCTACCCAGCCACCTATGACACGCAATAACCTGATTTCCTTTCAGAGGACAGATGTTGAGTTGGCCAAGTGTTGGGAGGCTGCTCGGGATTAATGGATGATGCTACGAATTAGGATGTAATCTATTTTGTAGATGATCTCTCCCAGCAAACACGCAACGTCAGGGAGACGTTCAGATCATGTCTTAATAACGTCCGTCGGTCCAGAACCCCATTTGTACGTCTGCTGGACCCCTCGATATTCAAACATCTGGCTTGGACCCCTCTAAGACGTCTGTGGACGTGCAAAACGGGTCCAATATCTGAACGTTCAAAAAAAACATTCATTCTGGCTCCTAATTGGATGTCTTTGGACGTCCTAAAAAGTCAAAAAAGACATCTAAAAGACGTCTTTTAGACGTGTCTTTGCTCAGTGGGCTGTTGTATATTGAAATAATATACAACAAAACAACTACTCGTCCTCTCTCTGTATATGAATGTTATCATATCACCACCACAGATATGCTCAAAACATATCTTCATTATTTTAGCTATTATTGCCATAGGTGTCACATAGACTAGCCAAGAGCCTGGCTATGCATCGTAACGTCTGATCAGCTGTTTTGTGCAAACTACTTAGAGGCCACTAGCCTCCTAAAGCAGGTCACTAGCTACAGATAAAAATGTCCAATATTTGATATGACATCAATGACAATTAGCTAGCTAGCTCATCAGCAATCAATAACCTTTATTTATCCAGGCAAGTAAGAACTTCTTATTTATAACAACAGCCTGGCAGGAGGCAAGATAACAGCCTGGCAGGAGGCAAGATAACAGCCTGGCAGGAGGCAAGATAGGCTCCTGCATGCGGGAGAAAAATAGTTCCATTCTTAAACCCTGTCATTAAACGTATCATTTCAAATTAATTTAAATATTCGCTTCCCGCACATGTCCCACTGTTATTGACACTATAGCTGCCCAATCAGATTCAACAAGTAGTAAATCCCTTTCCGGTTGACACATTTCTAATGTGATTTCTGGTTTTTGTCGTTGTGTTTTTGGGAGTTGCAATCGTGGTTTCCAATTTGCGATTGTGTTTTCTCTCTTGCTGTTGTGTATTCTGTATTGCGTTTGTGTTTCCGACTTGCAGTTGTGTTTTCTGACTTGCTGTTGTGTTTTTTAACTTTGTTGTTGTGTTTGAACTTTGCGGTTGTGTTTTTTGAACTTGCCGTTGTGTTCCGGATTTGCCGTTGTGATTTGCACGCGTCGGCCACCGTACTATCCCCTTAATACAGGGAAGTCTATATACACTACATTACCGCCATTTAGCTGACGCTTATATCTAGAGCGACTTACAATAATTGTATTTAACGTATATAGCATGCTTTCTCCCTCTCCTCCTGCCTCTGCTTTCTCCCTCTCCTCCTCCTGCTTTCTCCCTCTCCTCCTGCCTCTGCTTTCTCCCTCTCCTCCTCCTGCTTTCTCCCTCTCCTCCTCCTGCTTCCTCCCTCTCCTCCTTCCTCTGCTTTCTCCCTCTCCTCCTGCCTCTGCTTTCTCCCTCTCCTCCTCCTGCTTTCTCCCTCTCCTCCTCCTGCTTCCTCCCTCTCCTCCTTCCTCTGCTTTCTCCCTCTCCTCCTGCCTCTGCTTTCTCCCTCTCCTCCTCCTGCTTTCTCCCTCTCCTCCTCCTGCTTCCTCCCTCTCCTCCTGCCTCTGCTTTCTCCCTCTCCTCCTGCTTCTGCTTTCTCCTCCTCCTGCTTCCTCCCTCTCCTCCCTGCTCTCTCTGCAGGGTGAGTGACGGCGCCCCCCTCAGCCCCTCCCAGGCACTGACCGGGAAGAGCAAAGCCAGGAAGAGGAAGATCGCAGAGACGTCCAACGTCATCACCGAGACTCTGCCGTCAGCGGAGGCCGAGCAGGTTAGAGGCGGGACTCCTGGTCAGCCATACTGAACTGGCGAAGCTCCGCCCCTCTGTCCTCGTCCGTGGCGGGTGACGTGTGAATTCAGGATAGGTGACCTGGCGAGGAGATAACAAGCCAACCCATGTTAGAACATGTAGGCCCTTACAAAAAAAAAGCTTGAAAAGTTGTCCAAATCATTCCCTTCCAACCTCCCTCTCCTGAGTTCTGTGTGCCGTGTTGAGCCCAGTCTGTTCCCAGCAGCTGTGTTGAGTCCAGTCTGTTCCCAGCAGCTGTGTTGAGTCCAGTCTGTTCCCAGCAGCTGTGTTGAGTCCAGTCTGTTCCCAGCAGCTGTGTTGAGTCCAGTCTGTTCCCAGCAGCTGTGTTGAGCCCAGTCTGTTCCCAGCAGCTGTGTTGAGTCCAGTCTGTTCCCAGCAGCGGTGTTGAGCCCAGTCTGTTCCCAGCAGCGGTGTTGAGCCCAGTCTGTTCCCAGCAGCGGTGTTGAGCCCAGTCTGTTCCCAGCAGCTGTGTTGAGTCCAGTCTGTTCCCAGCAGCGGTGTTGAGCCCAGTCTGTTCCCAGCAGCGGTGTTGAGCCCAGTCTGTTCCCAGCAGCGGTGTTGAGCCCAGTCTGTTCCCAGCAGCTGTGTTGAGCCCAGTCTGTTCCCAGCAGCGGTGTTGAGCCCAGTCTGTTCCCAGCAGCTGTGTTGAGCCCAGTCTGTTCCCAGCAGCTGTGTTGAGCCCAGTCTGTTCCCAGCAGGTGGAGATCGAGGTGATCGGGGAGGGGGCGATCGAGGTGGAGGAGGCGGGGCTGGAGGAGGTGGTGGACGCAGCGAGGAACGCCCAGCAGGCCTCGGATGACTCGGCTCTGGCCCTGCTGGCCGACATCACCAGCAAGTACCAGCAGGGGGCGGCGACCCTGCATGTGGTGAAGAAGGGGGGGCTGGAGGAGGTACAGCACCAGGGGAACGTCCAGTCAGGAATGATTGGAAATGGCTTTTCTTGGAAAACTCTTTCCTATTTTGAAATGAATAGGATGGCTTCAGATATGCATT
>NC_140256.1:19006990-19016990 GCF_949987555.1 Borostomias antarcticus | reverse complement strand
ATATATATAACCCAGGAGATTGTCTGGAAGAAACGCCTTCTCTTCATTGAAAGGTAACAATTGGATTGGGAGGCATGCGCTCACTAAGCCATCTTGCCAGCTCTGTGGAGAGGCTGGACTGCTCTCCATTTTGATCGAGTCACACATGAGAACAATACTTGACAAATGCTCTGAGGCAAACAGCTGTCAAGCGGGTAAGAAGCTTGAAAATCATCCTAGAAGCTTTCTATCAACTCTTTGGGAAAGCAGTTATGTCATGGACAGAACAACAAGGACAGGATCCATTAACCTCAAAGAACAGCTTAGGGATACAACATTCATTCCATGCCAGACTGGACTGTTGTCTGGGGCCACGGCCATCACAGAAAACAGTGCTCTGGACTCCTGTGGGGAAAGGCTGGAGGTTGAGGGAAGGAGTCATGGAAACAGCAACAGCACCACAAGTGGGAGTTCTAACACATCTCTACTACAAGGACAAATGATGCAGTCAACAGAAGAAATATCCTTGTTTTGCAGCTGGCTCGCTACGCATTGAATTGTGTGCGTGTCTCGAGGGCCCTAGCAGAGTCAGGGTGCCGGCAGATGTTCTTTGGTGGGTTTTGGCTGCTCCCTCAACTCCTGCTCTGATGGCCTTCAGAACCTGATCATGACTCCGTCGCTAGTATGGAAATGAACCACAAGGTTCATACTCTGGATGGCGAGTTAAAAAGCTATCTCAACAGTGCATTAAACAGAGTTGGACTTTGCAGGTTGGATAGACTGGAGGCCATGCTGACACATTCTATGATGGAGAAGGCTTTGCTGTAAGTATACTGTAGGGATTAGAAGTGGGGAAAAAAGCCTTGAGCAAGATGAAGGCCTGGATGTGGGTATGCTGCTCCACTCTGAAATATAGCAGCTCACCACTTGCTTCCATTGCCCCGCTGCGGTGATGGTGAAACCTCCTCGCAGAATGGAACTCTCTATCTCTCTAGTTTGAGAAACCCATGATGTGATGAACTTTGTGGAACAATGTGAAACCTTCCTTAGCGTAAAACCCACTGATGATGTCACGGAGACTTCTGTGTTGGAGGGTTCGTCTAGGAATTGGTGGAGAATGGAAGAAAAAGAAAAAAGGAATCCAAGAAGGCATTTCTTGTCCTCTCCCAACGCACACTCCCAGCCCGTTCCACTACAGCACGCCATCTTGCAATTCTCAAGTCCAAACTTTGGGGACAGGGTCACCCCACTCTGGAACTTCCCCCTGACATCAGTGACACAGGCACCATTTTCCAGTCCTACCTAAAGTCCCATCTCTCTGCCATGGTCACCTTTACACACATTCTCACTCTCTCTCCCGTACCCGTGCACCAACACCTACCCGCCTCCATCTGCTTTCAAACTTAGTATGCCACATGCAGTATGGCAAAAATACCAGGATGTCCTACTCCAGCCGGTCGTGTTTTGCAGTATGCACGCCAGCAGACTGTTCTGGCTATCAACTGCGTGCAAAGTACGTACTTTCTAGGGGCAGCTGTAGTACGGACTGCTAGTAAAAATGAGAACAATGCAAGTCTGAACGCACCCTTTCCCTATGGCCCCGCCCCCGCAACAGCACAGGGCGAGAGGTCATGTTTTCGGTGCTATACATGCTCCCCTATACATGCTCCCCTATACATGCTCCCCTATACGTGCTCTCCTATACGTGCTCTCCTATACGTGCTCCCCTATACGTGCTCCCCTATACGTGCTCCCCTATACGTGCTCCCCTATACGTGCTCCCCTATACGTGCTCCCCTATACGTGCTCCCCTATACGTGCTCCCCTATACGTGCTCCCCTATACGTGCTCCCCTATACGTGCTCCCCTATACGTGCTCCCCTATACGTGCTCCCCTATACGTGCTCTCCTATACATGCTCCCCTATACGTGCTCCCCTATACGTGCTCCCCTATACGTGCTCCCCTATACGTGCTCCCCTATACGTGCTCCCCTATACATGCTCTCCTATACGTGCTCTCCTATACGTGCTCCCCTATACGTGCTCCCCTATACATGCTCCCCTATACATGCTCCCCTATACATGCTCTCCTATACATGCTCCTCTATACGTGCTCCCCTATACATGCTCCCCTATACGTGCTCCCCTATACATGCTCCCCTATACATGCTCCCCTATACATGCTCTCCTATACATGCTCCTCTATACGTGCTCCCCTATACATGCTCCCCTATACGTGCTCCCCTATACATGCTCCCCTATACATGCTCCCCTATACGTGCTCCCCTATACATGCTCCCCTATACGTGCTCCCCTATACATGCTCCCCTATACATGCTCCCCTATACATGCTCTATACATGCTCCCCTATACATGCTCCCCTATACATGCTCCCCTATACGTGCTCCCCTATACGTGCTCCCCTATACGTGCTCCCCTATACGTGCTCCCCTATACGTGCTCCCCTATACGTGCTCCCCTATACGTGCTCCCCTATACGTGCTCCCCTATACATGCTCCCCTATACATGCTCTCCTATACATGCTCCCCTATACGTGCTCCCCTATACGTGCTCCCCTATACGTGCTCCCCTATACGTGCTCCCCTATACGTGCTCCCCTATACATGCTCTCCTATACATGCTCTCCTATACGTGCTCCCCTATACGTGCTCCCCTATACATGCTCCCCTATACATGCTCCCCTATACATGCTCCCCTATACATGCTCCCCTATACATGCTCCCCTATACATGCTCCCCTATACATGCTCCCCTATACATGCTCCCCTATACATGCTCCCCTATACGTGCTCCCCTATACATGCTCTCCTATACATGCTCCCCTATACATGCTCTCCTATACATGCTCCCCTATACATGCTCCCCCTATACATGCTCCCATATACATGCTCCCCCTATACATGCACCCCCTATACATGCTCCCCTATACATGCTCCCCTATACATGCTCCCCTATACATGCTCTCCTATACATGCTCCCCTATACATGCTCCCCTATACATGCTCCCCTATACATGCTCTATACATGCTCTCCTATACATGCTCTCCTATACATGCTCCCCTATACATGCTCCCCTATACATGCTCTATACATGCTCTCCTATACATGCTCTATACATGCTCCCCTATACATGCTCTCCTATACATGCTCTCCTATACATGCTCCCCTATACATGCTCCCCTATACATGCTCCCCTATACATGCTCCCCTATACATGCTCTCCTATACATGCTCTCCTATACATGCTCTATACATGCTCCCCTATACATGCTCTCCTATACATGCTCCCCTATACATGCTCCCCTATACATGCTCCCCTATACATGCTCCCCTATACATGCTCCCCTATACGTGCTCTCCTATACATGCTCTATACGTGCTCCCCTATACATGCTCCCCTATACATGCTCCCCCTATACATGCTCCCCTATGCATGCTCCCCTATACATGCTCCCCTATACATGCTCCCCTATACATGCTCTCCTATACATGCTCCCCTATACATGCTCTCCTATACGTGCTCTCCTATACATGCTCTATACATGCTCTATACATGCTCCCCTATACATGCTCTATACATGCTCTATACATGCTCTATACATGCTCTATACATGCTCTATACATGCTCCCCTATACATGCTCTCCTATACATGCTCCCCTATACATGCTCTATACATGCTCCCCTATACATGCTCTCCTATACATGCTCCCCTATACATGCTCTCCTATACATGCTCCCCTATACATGCTCTCCTATACATGCTCTCCTATACATGCTCCCCTATACATGCTCTCCTATACATGCTCCCCTATACATGCTCCCCTATACATGCTCCCCTATACATGCTCTCCTATACATGCTCTCCTATACATGCTCCCCTATACATGCTCTCCTATACATGCTCCCCTATACATGCTCCCCTATACGTGCTCCCCTATACATGCTCTCCTATACATGCTCCCCTATACGTGCTCCCCTATACATGCTCTCCTATACATGCTCCCCTATACATGCTCTCCTATACATGCTCCCCTATACATGCTCTCCTATACATGCTCCCCTATACATGCTCTCCTATACATGCTCTCCTATACGTGCTCCCCTATACGTGCTCCCCTATACATGCTCTCCTATACATGCTCCCCTATACATGCTCTCCTATACATGCTCTCCTATACATGCTCCCCTATACGTGCTCCCCTATACATGCTCTCCTATACATGCTCCCCTATACATGCTCTCCTATACATGCTCCCCTATACATGCTCTCCTATACATGCTCCCCTATACATGCTCTCCTATACGTGCTCCCCTATACATGCTCTCCTATACATGCTCCCCTATACGTGCTCCCCTATACATGCTCTCCTATACATGCTCCCCTATACATGCTCTCCTATACATGCTCCCCTATACATGCTCTCCTATACATGCTCCCCTATACATGCTCTCCTATACATGCTCCCCTATACATGCTCTCCTATACATGCTCCCCTATACATGCTCCCCTATACATGCTCCCCTATACATGCTCCCCTATACGTGCTCTCCTATACGTGCTCCCCTATACGTGCTCCCCTATACGTGCTCCCCTATACGTGCTCTCCTATACGTGCTCTCCTATACGTGCTCTCCTATACATGCTCTCCTATACGTGCTCCCCTATACGTGCTCCCCTATACATGCTCTCCTATACATGCTCCCCTATACATGCTCCCCTATACATGCTCCCCTATACATGCTCTCCTATACGTGCTCCCCTATACATGCTCTCCTATACATGCTCCCCTATACATGCTCCCCTATACGTGCTCCCCTATACGTGCTCCCCTATACATGCTCCCCTATACATGCTCCCCTATACATGCTCCCCTATACATGCTCCCCCTAGGTCTTCTCATCAGCACATTCAAAGGTATCAAATATCATCTGTATGCTGATGACATCCAGCTCCAGTTCTCTTTTAAACCTGGTAAAACCGAGGGACTCAGCATCCTGTCTGTCTGTCTGTCTGTCTGTCTGTCTGTCTGTCTGTCTGTCTGTCTGTCTGTCTGAGCAATGGATGGGGAATAACTTCCTCTGACTCCATGCCACCAAGACTGAAGTACTTATCATTGCACATGACAACGCTGCCTCCACAGTGGTGAACCACATGGGGGCCTTATGGGAAATGTTAGGCCTTTTTAAAGAAACTTGGGTGTCTTTTTTTATCAAGCCATGCACCTATGTCATATCAAACAGGTCAAATCTCTAACTCGCTCCTGTTTTTTTCATCTCAGAAATATTGCCACACTCCGGTCCATTGTATCACATACTGAATTAGAAATGTCTGTCCATGCATTTATCTCATCACGACTTGACTACTGTAATTCACTGTTTACCTGCCTCAACAAATCCTCTGAACAGCTTCAGCTAGTCCAACATGCTGCTGCAAGACTACTCACCAGGTCAAAGAAGACATGCCACATCACCCCCATCCTGGCCTCCCTGCACTGGCTCCCAGTACACCTCCGGATCCAGTTCAAAGTCCTGGTTTTCACCTCCAGAGCTCTCCACTGACACACCCCAACCTACATCTCAGAGCTCTCCACACCCCAACCTACATCTCAGAGCTCTCCACACCCCAACCTACATCTCAGAGCTCTCCACACCCCAACCTACATCTGAGAGCTCTCCACACCCCAACCTACATCTCAGAGCTCTCCACACCCCAACCTACATCTCAGAGCTCTCTAGACCCCAGCCTACATCTCAGAGCTCTCCAGACCCCAGCCTACATCTCAGAGCTCTCCACACCCCAACCTACATCTCAGAGCTCTCCAGACCCCAGCCTACATCTCAGAGCTCTCCACACCCCAACCTACATCTCAGAGCTCTCCACACCCCAACCTACATCTCAGAGCTCTCCACACCCCAGCCTACATCTCAGAGCTCTCCATGGACACACCCCAACCTACATCTCAGAGCTCTCCACACCCCAACCTACATCTCAGAGCTCTCCACACCCCAACCTACATCTCAGAGCTCTCCAGACCCCAACCTACATCTCAGAGCTCTCCACACCCCCAACCTACATCTCAGAGCTCTCCACACCCCAACCTACATCTGAGAGCTTCTCCATCCCTACTTGCTGAGTGTGTCTCTGAGGTGGTCCAACCAGGGCCTCCTGGCGGTGCCCTGGACCAGACTAAAAACCCAGGGTGACAGAGCCTTTGAGGCGGTGGCCCCGAGGCTCTGGAACGCTCTTCCCCAGGACCTGAGAGCTCTTCCCCAGGACCTGAGAGCTCTTCCCCAGGACCTGAGAGCTCTTCCCCACCCCAGGACCTGAGAGCTCTTCCCCAGGCCCTGAGAGCTCTTCCCCAGGCCCTGAGAGCTCTTCCCCACCCCAGGACCTGAGAGCTCTTCCCCAGGCCCTGAGAGCTCTTACCCAGGACCTGAGAGCTCTTCCCCACCCCAGGACCTGAGAGCTCTTCCCCAGGACCTGAGAGCTCTTCCCCAGCCCTGAGAGCTCTTACCCAGGACCTGAGAGCTCTTCCCCGGGACCTGAGAGCTCTTCCCCAGGCCCTGAGAGCTCTTGCCCAGGCCCTGAGAGCTCTTCCCCAGGACCTGAGAGCTCTTCCCCAGGACCTGAGAGCTCTTCCCCAGGACCTGAGAGCTCTTCCCCAGGACCTGAGAGCTCTTCCCCAGGACCTGAGAGCTCTTCCCCAGGACCTGAGAGCTCTTCCCCAGGACCTGAGAGCTGCTCCCTCTGAACGAATGTTCAAAGAACAACTAAAGACACAGTGGTTCAGACGGGACTGTGGTCATTTATAAATGATACTTTTTGCTGCTTGCAATGTTCTCTTTTTGTTTTGGTTTCTCATGTTAATGTTTTTGGATTGCATAGTCTCCTTCTTTATGTTTGATTTAACTTATTACTGTAAATCACTCATCCGTGCTGTGAAGAGCGCTATATAAATAAAGTTTACTGACTATTTGGAGCGTATTTTGGAGCGGATCTGGAACACAGCGAGGTTCCACAGGCTGCCCAAACATGGCTGCTCATCACCTTCATCTAGAGGGTCACCAGGCTGCCCAAACATGGCTGCTCATCACCTTCATCTAGAGGGTCACCAGGCTGCCCAAACATGGCTGCTCATCACCTTCATCTAGAGGGTCACCAGGCTGCCCAAACATGGCTGCTCATCACCTTCATTTAGCTTTTCAACCAGGATTACGCAAAAACTACTTGACTTTCATGAACCTCATTAGAGGGGTGTAGTATGGGCCAGTTTAGAGAGGGGGGGGGGGGGAGAGTTCATGAACCTCATTAGAGGGGTGTAGTATGGGCCAGTTTAGAGTGGGGGGGGGGGGGAGAGTTCATGAACCTCATTAGAGGGGTGTAGTATGGGCCAGTTTAGAGAGAGGGGGGGGGAGAGTTCATGAACCTCATTAGAGGGGTGTAGTATGGGCCAGTTTAGAGAGGGGGGGGGGGAGAGTTCATGAACCTCATTAGAGGGGTGTAGTATGGGCCAGTTTAGAGCGAGGGGGGGGGAGAGTGCACCGCATTGCCCCCCGCCAGCTGTGACCTGAGGGGGGCGCCAGAGCCGCCCAAAAACGGCCGCCATTCATTTTTTGGACTTGGCTCAGCGAAAAATGCCCTCCATTCATTGTCAGTGGGGGGAATTGAAACGGCCATATCTCGGCACAGGAAGGTCACAGAGACACGGGGTTGGACATAAAACTCTTGACCTAACAAATGCAGCAATGCAGTTGCTGGCACCCTCTTCCGGACAGATCCGAGGAGGCGTATGGGGGGATCTGAGAGATAAGATAGTAGAGTCCTGAGAAGCACAGATCTGATGAAAACACGTGATGAAAAGAGTGGGTCCGAATGTGTTTCACTCTGTGCGCGGTGCTGTGTCCTGATGATGTCAGAGCATCTCACCTCGTCACCTCGTCACGTGTGTCCAGTACCCTGGATAGCTCCCCCGCGCGTCTCGGTTCCCATTGGTTCAACGGAGCACAGATCCCGCCCCGTCGTGTTCGTCATTCACCACGGGAGCTGTCAGTCAAAGGGATTCCCCAGCTCAACAGACCTGGCAGGATGCAACACACCGTGAACACCCGTCAACACCGAATAACGTTACCGGGCCGGAAAAAAAGATGTACAACAAACAAATAGGCTCCATCATCTCTCTGCGGGCTTCACATTAAGGTAAGGGTCGCTGCTGTTAGCTAGCCCGGTGTTCAGCTACATCTAACAACAAGCCTGCTACAGTCACAACAGCTGATCTAGGATCTGCGCTCTTTCCATCCAGACTCGCTCCGCATGCAGAGGGACCCACTGAGCAAAGACACGTCTAAAAGACGTCTTTTAGATGTCTTTTTCGGACGTCCATAGACATCCAATTAGGAGCCAGAATGAATGTTTTTTTTTAACGTTCAGATATTGAACCCGTTCTGCACGTCCACAGACGTCTTAGAGGGGTCCAAGCCAGACGTGTGAATATTGAGGGGTCCAGCAGACGAACACACGGGGTTCAGGACCCACGGACGTTATTAAGACGTGATCTGAACGTCTCCCTGACGTTGCGTGTTTGCTGGGGAGGTGAGGTGAGGGTGTATCCAGCCTGCATGGCTGCTCATGCAGAGGGAGGTGAGGTGAGGGTGTATCCAGCCTGCATGGCCTCCTGCTCATGTTGTTGGTGATCCGCACCATGGAGATGGTTGACAGCGACGTGGGTTCCGCTGTAGCTCCAACATGCGCTTTGCTTCTGATATGAAGCAGGTCGATCACTTCCCTACTGGGTGGGGTTGTCTTCAGAACCGGAGCATCAGTGTGGAGTTGATCACGTGTGAGCCTGTTGCATCCTTGGATCACTAGGATGATGTTATACTGTAATAGCTGATACACACGCACGCGCGCGCGCACACACGCACACACACACGCGCGCGCGCTCCTGTAGATACTTTCAGAGGGATTAAGTGAGCACAAGATTACAGGACGACAATGGTGGACATTGTCAGACCCAGGAGTTATAATTAGCTGACAACATTCTAGATCCAAACCAAAACCTTGGCTCCTCTGTTAACCAGGCTTGCTGGTATCCATCAACAGTAAAGGGCCTGGATAGAAACACTCATCGGCTCGATGCCGTATCAGCTTCCCCACTGCGGGAGTCCACGACATAAAGAATATAAGGGTTTATCTGAATTGTTTCATAGATGCAGTTGGTGCACTGTGACCTGTGTGTGCAGCTTAGATGCATATTCTGTTTGTACTCCTCTGAAGAGTCTGGCAGCATTAAACAGCCTGTATTGCTCATGTTTTCATGTTTTTATTTATTTATTTATTTTTTATGAAAGGCTATTTGAAGTGCAGGAATAGATTAAGGAGACACAATACAGCGGAAATGGCTCTTTCAACTGGTTGTTGAAGGTTGTGGGCCAAGCGCTCGCTCCTCACTAAATTGGGTTCAGGTTCCTTCAGAACCCGGCTCGGCGAGACAGGAAACCAGTCCAGAGCCTCAGCCTCCAGTCCAGAGCCTCTAACCCTCCAGTCCAGAGCCCTTCCTCACAGCCTCCAGTCCAGAGCCTCTAAGCCTCCAGTCCAGAGCCTCTAACCCTCCAGTCCAGAACCCTTCCTCACAGCCTCCAGTCCAGAGCCCTTCCTCACAGCCTCCAGTCCAGAGCCCTTCCTCACAGCCTCCAGTCCAGAGCCTCTAACCCTCCAGTCCAGAGCCTCTAAGCCCAGTGCAGAGCCTCTAAGCCTCCAGTCCAGAGCCTCTAAGCCTCCAGTCCAGAGCCTCTAAGCCTCCAGTCCAGAGCCTCTAAGCCTCCAGTCCAGAGCCTCTAACCCTCCAGTCCAGAGCCTCTAAGCCTCCAGTCCAGAGCCCTTGCTCAGAGCCTCAGCGGTCCTTTGAGGGGTCTGATGGGGCTTCATGAGTTTGATCTGAACACAGACAGACAGCGCTAGTATGAGGCCCTGCAGTATATCCACACGACTGATCAAGTGT
>NC_140256.1:18981658-19001658 GCF_949987555.1 Borostomias antarcticus | reverse complement strand
TGTGTGTTTGTGTTTGTGTGTGTGTGTGTGTGTGTGTGTGTGCCTGCGTGACTGTGTGTGGCTGCATGCATGACTGTGTGTTTGTGTTTGTGTGTGTGTGTGTGTGTGTGTGTGTTTGTGCCTGCGTGTGTGGCTGCATGCATGACTGTGTGTTTGTGTTTGTGTGTGTGTGTGTTTCTGCGTGTGTGTGTCTGCGTGCATAACTCTGCGTGCATGACTGTGTGTGTGTGTTTCTGTGTGTGTGTGTGCCTACGTGCATGACTGTGTGTGTGTGTGTGTGTGTGTGTGTGTGTGTGTAAAAAGTACCTCACAGTCTAGCGCCACCCCCTCTGAATGAGTTTATCAAATACAGATCCACCACCAACCTAACTCGGCTCACAAGAGCCGTTGCAAATAGGGACTGACCTGTGTGATTACCTTTAGAAAAACCTCTTTCAGTCAAAATGTTTTATCTTATAAGGGGTCTGGAACAGCCTCCCCCTATTCATAAGGGATTGCCCCACTCTTGCCACCTATAAGGGGCATCTAAAGGTGTGGCTTAGAGCCAACCAAAAATGTGACCACTTCTAACGCATGCCATTTTTCTGTTTTATATATTGTACTGTGTCTGTGTTTTATATATGTACCTCTTGTAACTTGTTTTGTAACATCAACCTGCCTAATGGACTCCAGATGGAAACTAGCCTCCGGGCTCCAATCTGGCATATTTACATGTTAGTACACGTTCATCAATATGCACTGTCCTGATTTAAATAAACTAAACTCAATTAAACTAAGTTCTAATGAGGACGAGCCCTCGTCTGCCTCCTCTCCTGGGGTATAGTTAGAGGGCCAGCTATGAAAAATATCACCTAAAATCACATGCGCACACACACACACACACACACACACACACACACACACACACAGATACACACACAGCTGTTAGAGAGTGTTCTTTTTTCCTGTCTATAGTCCGCCCCAGATTGTCCGCGTCTCCCAAATTGTCCGCTCGCCTCTCTCATTGAAAATGAATTACAATGCGTGGATATCGCTCCTCGTCTGAAACGGCCTTATAGCTGCGACCAGCAGCTAGTAGTGCTGTAGTAAACTCATGCTGTTTAAACAGACAGCACACCAGACCAGGCAGAACACTGTCCTACTGACCACTAAACAGACAGCAGACCAGGCAGAGCACTGTCCTACTGACCACTAAACAGACAGCACACCAGACCAGGCAGAGCACTGTCCTACTGACCACTAAACAGACACCAGACCAGGCAGAGCACTGTCCTACTGACCACTAAACAGACAGCACACCAGACCAGGCAGAGCACTGTCCTACTGACCACTAAACAGACACCAGACCAGGCAGAGCACTGTCCTACTGACCACTAAACAGACACCAGACCAGGCAGAGCACTGTCCTACTGACCACTAAACAGACAGCACACCAGACCAGGCAGAGCACTGTCCTACTGACCACTAAACAGACACCAGACCAGGCAGAGCACTGTCCTACTGACCACTAAACAGACACCACACCAGACCAGGCAGAGCACTGTCCTACTGACCACTAAACAGACACCAGACCAGGCAGAGCACTGTCCTACTGACCACTAAACAGACAGCACACCAGACCAGGCAGAGCACTGTCCTACTGACCACTAAACAGACACCAGACCAGGCAGAGCACTGTCCTACTGACCACTAAACAGACAGCACACCAGGCAGAGCACTGTCCTACTGACCACTAAACAGACACCAGACCAGGCAGAGCACTGTCCTACTGACCACTAAACAGACACCAGACCAGACCAGGCAGAGCACTGTCCTACTGACCACTAAACAGACACCAGACCAGACCAGGCAGAACACTGTCCTACTGACCACTAAGGCTCTGGATGTAGGGGTGTTGAGATGCCTGTGTGGGGGTATTTGAGCAGGCTCTGGATGTAGGGGTGTTGAGATGCCTGTGTGGGGGTATTTGAGCAGGTTCTGGGTGTAGGGGTGTTGAGGTGCCTGTGTGGGGGTATTTGGGTGTAGGGGTGTTGAGGTGCCTGTGTGGGGGTATTTGGGTGTAGGGGTGTTGAGGTGCCTGTGTGGGGGTATTTGGGTGTAGGGGTGTTGAGTTGAAACATGTATGAGGGTGAGACAGGGATGAGGGTGAGACAGGGATGAGGGTGAGACAGGGATGTGGTTTATAGATGTTACATGGATGGACATGTGATTGTATGGTTTATTTGAATGAATATTGTTGGCTAGTTTATTATATAACCATGTGTCATGAAATGTATATGAAAGATACAAATTGATATATATATATATATATATATGTGTGTGTGTGTGTGTGTGTGTGTGTGTGTGTATGTTGTCCACTCACAGGTTATGATTATTATCAACCTAATTAACTGCAGTGTACTTTTCCACAACCCAGATGTCCCTTATTCTCTGATTCTCTGGTTTTAGGTCATATTGACCTGTAGGTGGCGCTCTCCAGCGGCCCCTCCTGCCGCCATGACCTAAGCCCTCGCCATCCCGGGCAGGATGACGGCCGTCTGCCCCGCTGCGCTGGGGGGGTCCGGGGGGTCCGGGGGGGCCGGGGGCGGTCAGAGATGCTCCCGGTGGAGTGGTCAGGACAGCTCGGAGGTCAACACGGATGACGAGGGGGCGCCCCCACGCCGCCTGACCCCGCTGGAGAGGCTCAACCTGGACATGTGCCAGGACGACAGGTGGGGGGGGACGATGACACCGGACCTGAGACATTCATTCATTGATTCATTCATCCATCCATTCATTCATTCAAACAGATGTCTTTGATGGTTGTGTAGTATTCATCATGGGAGCTGATGTTTATGGACTGGTCATGGGAGAGTTCAGGCCTCTGTGCTGATGTGGTTGATCTTCTCTCGTCTCCGTGGGCAGGGTGGTCAGGGAGCTGACCGTCGGGCGGCGCATCGGCTTCTACAAGGTGCGGGGGGAGATCGGCTGTGGGAACTTCTCCCACGTCAAGCTGGGGATCCACGCCCTCACCAGAGGTACGGAACGCCGGCTTCATCAGGAGAGAGAGAGGACATGCTCCTCATGGTCCTAGGGAGAGCCTGACGCTCCTCAGTAGCAGGAGAGAGAGGACATGCTCCTCCTGACGCTCCTCGGTAGCAGGAGAGAGAGGACATGCTCCTGACGCTCCTCGTAGCAGGAGAGAGAGGACATGCTCCTGACGCTCCTCGTAGCAGGAGAGAGAGGACATGCTCCTGAAGCTCCTCGGTAGCAGGAGAGAGAGGACATGCTCCTCCTGACGCTCCTCAGTAGCAGGAGAGAGAGGACATGCTCCTGACGCTCCTCGTAGCAGGAGAGAGAGGACATGCTCCTGACGCTCCTCGTAGCAGGAGAGAGAGGACATGCTCCTGAAGCTCCTCGGTAGCAGGAGAGAGAGGACATGCTCCTGACGCTCCTCAGTAGCAGGAGAGAGAGGACATGCTCCTGACGCTCCTCAGTAGCAGGAGAGAGAGGACATGCTCCTGACGCTCCTCAGTAGCAGGAGAGAGAGGACATGCTCCTGACGCTCCTCGTAGCAGGAGAGAGAGGACATGCTCCTGACGCTCCTCGTAGCAGGAGAGAGAGGACATGCTCCTGAAGCTCCTCGGTAGCAGGAGAGAGAGGACATGCTCCTCCTGACGCTCCTCAGTATCAATCAATCAATCAAAGCTTTATTTGTATAGCGCATTTCATACCCAGAGGCAACACAATGCACAATGCGCAGTAGAGCCTGTTTATTGGTGAAATGATTCCAGCTGTAGCTAAAAATGAGAGCTTTGCTCTGGGAGAGTATGCCTTGTCAAAACTATGTCTTTATAAGAATATAAACAACAAAGTAACTGCGTTAATGAGATACTGTAGCCCAGGGACTGCGGGTGGAAATTAGCTGTTTAGCTATAACCTTGTACAGTGCATCTCTACCTATTCTATAGGGTAAATGTCTACTGTACCTTGTCCCTGTCTTAAAAATAAATCAAATCAAATCAAATGTTGAGGTAGGCGGTCCAGGGAAAGCCTCTGTTCCAGGGAAAGCGTTTAGTCAGGAGGGTTAAGCAGTGGCGTATTTAGGCATGGGTGACATGGGCAGCCGCCCAGGGCAGCATCTCGCAGGGGGCGGCAAGAGGAGCAGAGAAAGAAAACAAAACGTTGTCAACAAATCGCACGACAATCAGAATTGCCTGCCCCCCCCAACCTGCTCAACAACTTGCCGGCGGTCTATTATTCCCAATCAGAAAGCCCGTTCATTTCCTGTTTACAAAACCAAACTGAAAGTGTGGGGCGCCGTAGCGGGGGGTTCACCCAGGGTGGCAGATAAGATAGAAATAGAAACACTACTGGGGTTCAGGAGCTGTTTTCATCGATGAGGAAACACTGAGTGCTCTTACTGTAGGTAGCCACTGGCTAATTAGGCTGTGTGTCTGTCTGTCTGTCTGTCTGTCTGCCTGTCTGTCTGTCTGTCTGTCTGTCTGTCTGTCTGTCTGTCTGTCTGTCTGTCTGTCTGTCTGTCTGTCTGTCTGTCTGCCTGTCTGTCTGCATGCTGCCCTTGAAAAGATGGATTGATTAGAGATCTCTAGTTTCCCTAGCGACGGCTGGAATTGCTACATGGCTCAGCAAAGACCAAAGAGTGTTTGAGTGTTGTGTGTGCATGTGTGTGTCTGTGTGTGTGTGTGAGAGAGAGAGTCATGTGTGTGTGTGTGTGTGTGTGTGTGAGAGAGAGAGAGAGAGAGAGAGAGAGAGTCATGTGTGTGTGTGTGTGTGTGTGTGAGAGAGAGAGAGAGAGAGAGAGAGAGAGAGTCGTGTGTGTGTGTGTGTGTGTGTGAGAGAGAGAGTCATGTGTGTGTGTGTGTGAGAGAGAGAGAGAGTCATGTGTGTGTGTGTGTGTGTGTGTGTGTGAGAGAGAGAGAGAGAGAGAGAGTCATGTGTGTGTGTGTGTGTGAGAGAGAGAGTCTTGTGTGTGTGTGTGTGTGTGTGTGTGTGTGTGTGTGTGTGTGTGTGTGTGTGTGAGAGAGAGAGTCTTGTATGTGTGTGTGTGTGTGTGTGTGTGTGTGTGTGTGTGTGTGTGTGTGTGTGTGTGTGTGTGGTACCTTACTGCTCTGTGCTGCAAAAACAAAAAAGAGCTGTGATGCACTTTGAATGCTCTCTGGGACAGCAGTGCAATGGAGAGTCATACCAGTGTTAATAATGCATATCAGAGCACAGTAGCTCAACACCACTTTACCACTTATGAACTATACGGTTACCTACTGTACGGTCCATTTCATCGTGCGGTATGAATCATTCAAAGGCCTCGACACTTGATATCAAATGATTTCATTCAGCAGGCGCTTGGGTCATGAAGCTACTTGGCTCTGTCTGGAAGCCTGACCCTAGAAACTAAGGGGCCGTGTCCACATAGGGCCTTTTTCTGAGCGCCTGCGCCTTTTTTCAATTGTTGTCCAATGAGGAGAGAGCGTTGGCGGCCGGCAAAAAAAAAAGGCGCAGCACCCAGCGTCTTTTTCCGAGCGCTCCGGCTGTTTTTGATTTGATTGTTTGATTGTTTTTGTTCGCTCCGAGCGCTCAAAGTTGAAAATATCTCAACTTTTCAGAAAGGCGCTGGTCTCGTCACTGCCGCTCCTTTCCAGCAACCAATCAGATATTGGATAGGGCTTGACTCCAACCAATCAGATATTGGATAGGGCTTGACTCCAACCAATCAGATATTGGATAGGGCTTGACTCCAACCAATCAGATATTGGATAGGGCTTGACTCGCCAGCGGTCTGGAGTAGTCTGGGGCGTCTCCCTTTCGCAGTTGTTTCGCCGGTCTAGAGGGGTGGACCTCGGTCCGGATCCGGACCCAGAAGCTGTCTAATCCGGACTGGATATAACCCGATAAATCAATAAGAATTTCTCCCTTTTGACGGAGCGTAGGCAACTAGTTTGAGCCTGCGCAGCCTTTGTAGTATTTTACGGCATTTGTTTATCTCATGCGTCGCTAGCCAATCGAATCTGCGTGTTCATTGCCTGACGTCACCCAGTCTACATGGGACAGCCTAGCTATCGTTAACGTTACTGTTATCAGAGTGATTCCTTGCTAACATTAGTTGGAGTTGGACACTGCATGACCAGAGAAACGTAACGACAAACGAAGAGGGAAGTGAGATACTACAAAACAGAAGTAACGTCAGCCTATACATGCCGTGCTCTAAAATAAGAAAAATAGTTGTTGAAAATAGGGCGTTCCATCAAGAATGGACCGAGTTGTAGATATTCATTCTCAACGCGGGTATCTCTGAACCTGTTTAACTCATATATTTCAAAAGCTACCTTGTTTTTAAATGTAGACCTCATTTTACTCAAGTTTGTAGTAGCCTACTTTTTATTTATAATCTCTCCTAAATGTGAAATCCCTCCTAAATGTGAAGTGTCAATAAACAGGTTGAAATATTGTTGAAATGTATCCTACTTCATTTCATTTTAAAGTAAGTTGGGGACCATACAACTGAAGTGAACAATATTTTAACTTCCATGCATATTTCACAGTAACATACTTGTTGCTATACAATAATTTGATAGGAATATGCAAGGAAACAAATCTGTGTTGAGGGCATAAAAAATGCACGCATCACCACCGGACCCTGGCTTGAGGCCGCTTTGTCAAAATGGACCTCTTAGAACTTTACTTGATTACCCCTGGCCTAGGATGACGCATCGCATAATCTTCCGGTCTGGACCGGAAGAAGAACAGTTGTTGTATCCGCACTCCGCTGAAACAGCTCCTCCAAGGCCACAGCCGTTTCAGGTGAGACCGCTGTCCAGGGGCTCGGGACCAGGCTCTGGAGGCAGGCCTCACGGCCCCTACCCCCAAGTGTCCGGTGGTCATTGGGGGCCCCCAGCACTTGGCCACCGACCTCCAGCTGGGGTCCAGCTGCTCTGATCACGGCTCCCAGAGCCCCCAGGGCATCCAGGCCCAGGATACAGTCCTTCCCGATGTCCGCCAGCCAGAACTCCTGCTGTACGGAGACGTCACCCACTACCAGGGCTAGGCTGCCCCTCCCCTTCACGTCCGCACTCTGTCCCGTCACAGTCTCTATCTTCACCCCCGTGGGGGCCCACTCCGTCTCTCCTCCCAGGACTCCAGGTCTCACCAGGCTGATGGTAGCTCCAGTATCCACCAAAGCAATACAGCTCCATCCATTCAGCGTACAGGGGACGTGGGGGCTGGGGCCTGGGCCCACCCGCCCCACCACCGGAGGACGGTGATGTTGTAGGGGTATGTCCAGGGCCGACCTTTCCCCTTCTAGGCCGACCCTGGGTCGTTTCCCGTCAGGGAGGTGGCTGAGGCTGGTGCCCGAGTGGGGTTCTCTTGGCTCTGCTGGTAGGGGGGCCTCTGTCATCGTCGGTTGGGGCGGCCTCCGGTCTGCTCACACTCCCGCCTCAGGTGTCCTGGTTGTCCACAACCCCAGGGCCCTTCTGCGCGGGCTGCCTGCACTGGCCTGGGAGACTCCTCCTCGCCCTCCTGTAGGGACCGTACAACTTCAAATCTACACTCAGATCGCAGGTAACGCGTCACTCTCTGCCGCCGAGGCGTCCGTCGCCCTATGTTGCCAGCTTCCATTGAGAATGAATGGCAGCCGGCCGCTCTCGTCGCCCAAGTCGCTCGCTGTGTGAGACGCAACGTTGTCACGAAACTAGCAATTGTTAGCCGGTCGGCTAGCTAACGTAACGTTATGCCAGCTGTGTCAAACTCGGCTGCTCATAAACGGCTGCTCATGCACCGTGAGCTGTTATGCTTGATTTAACTTTCTAATGGTTTAGAGTCAGTGAGTGACATTAAGGAACTGATAATTAGAGACGACAAATGTCAATATTCTTTTGTATCACAGATATTTTTTATCCGCCACTGTTTTCAAAAATGTTGTGTGGTTTTGGACACCACTACGCCATGTTTGATAGAAGCGCTGCAGGACGAAGCTCTCCCCAGCGCCCTGCAGCGGGTTACTGACAGAAAAAGGTGCAATGTGGACACGGCCCCTGAGGCTGGTGACAGGACCACGTGTCCCCAGGTGCCACTCGTCTTTAAGACAGCGCCCTGTTGTTCAAGGTGCGTCCTGTCCTCCTTGTACTCCGTCTCCCCTCATTCACCACCGTTATACAGACGGCTTCGCACTTGTTTGTCCTCCTAACTGGTTTTGAGGAAAGCAATGTCCAGGCGAAAATGGGTCCACTAACGAGGAGCGGTCGATTTGAGAATGCAATTCAGGAGATGGGTTTCTAAGGATAGCTGATCCTCAAGTCCTCATCAGATTATCCTGACTGACGTCTGTCCACGTGCTCCACACACAGCTGTTTGTATAAAGACAGGAAGAGGGATGAAATGTTGATATTGTTGATGTACTGTACATTGTACTACACAGAGATATTTACAACGTGGTGCAACAATATTTTATTATCCTCACACACTGAATTTATTTAAACATTTTGATTCCAACTAATCTAACCTATTTGTATCTGATTTAACCAACTAATATGTTGTTTCATCTCATATCTCATATTTAATGACCATGATGACCACTTATCAGCCAAGGTTGCCCTGTAATTACCTTACCTCAGCTGTTCTCAACGATTCCCTCAATCTTCTGCACAAATCTTTACCATAATATTCTCTCTCTCTCTCTCTCTCTCTCTTCTCTCTCTTTCTCTCAGACAAGGTAGCCATTAAGATCCTGGACAAGACCAAGCTGGACCAGAAGACTCAGAGGCTGCTGTCCAGGGAGATCTCCAGCATGGAGAAGCTGCACCACCCCAACATCATACGCCTCTATGAGGTGTGGGACACACGCACGCACGCACACACACACACACACACACACACACGCACGCACGCACGCACGCACACACACACACACACACACTAGGGACTAGAGGTGTGCCCGAATATGAATACGGCATTCGGATGAGCACAAATAGTAGCTTTTTCACGAATAGTAAATTTGTACGAATATTGTAAAAAATATTCGGGAGGGGGGAGAACAGTCAAATACTGTATGAGCGAGCGATACGTGCACGTGCCTATGTGAACTGTAGCGTTTGTTTGAGCAGAGGAGGACCGGTAGCTAGCTTGTTAGCTCAGTGTAGTATATCTAGCATGGATGTATTAATTAAACTGGATACAGCCACTCCATTCACTGGCCGCTATCAACAATGAAGCCCTATTGAACCGCGCCATCTTGGCAAATTTGTAGTCATTTGACTATTTCCGGTGACTTTTGACTTGCGCAGTTGTGCTTTTCTGGCCTTCCGGTGACTTTTGACTTGCGCAGTTGAGCTTCTCTGACCGACGCGCGTCCACGAAAAAGTTCACATTTATCTGAAATGTAGACGCACGTTCCCGGCTCTCTCCGCTTTGATTTAGCAATGAAAACCGGCTTGCATATTAACCTGTTTTTGTCAAATATATCAATTGGAGAAATTATTTTTTGATCCTGGCATCTTAGTTTTAACAGGTTAAATATAATTGAACATGTTTTGTTTGCTAGTAGATGGTATTCATTCCGTTCGCGATAACGTTATTGCAGCCAGGCTGAATTCCTCCAGGGAGTCAGTGACAGGCGAGTTGAAGAGCTTCACTCCCCGCCAGCAGGAGCTCTGGCCGCGGCTACCGCATCTCGGAAAACCCGCTGAGTTCATGGCTGCTATTTCACATTCGCCCTTGATCAATCCCAATACCGATCCATGGTAATAATGAATCAATCGTTCAGATCAGATCGGCAGTGCTGCATGCATGTTACAACATCATTGTTACCTTTATTAACATAACCATAGCCTACATTTATCTCTCTAACGTTAGGCTATCCATCTTACACCAGTCGGCCATTCGATAAATGGAAGCGGTGAACGCCAACGTTGACTGAAAACACCCAAACTCAGTGTATCGTTTCATCTTCATGCTACACATCAACTCCTTTACATTGTATGTGAATAAATTCCTGTTATTCTAAAAATATCCCATTTCTGTCCATTCTTGGAAAAGGCTAATAATTGCTGTCAAAAGATCACTCCAGTTTATCACCGTATCCCACTACCATTTCAACTATGCACAGGAGGTTGTCTTGTGGTCATTTTCATTAAAAAATGATTAGCCTGATCAGTTTGTTGTATGTATTAAGCCCTTTTTGAGCGTTTTGTGTGTGTGCATTGTTAAGTGTAAGCTTATGCAGCCTACTCCAAACTTTAATGGTTACAGCAGTCTGAAACTGTGAAAGTCTTCATGTAGGCCTAGTTGTTATTTCCAAGTCTCCAATAGTTTAAGAAAATTTGTTTGGAAACACTACAATATGTGCCTTTAGCAGCTGTAGTAATGTAATAGTTAAATACCTAGCCTACTGTAATTTGCACAGACAGCTTCAGTGGTAGTTTTAAAGTATTTATTTATAATAATAAAACAGATAATAAAAATATAATTAAAAAAAACAATAATGTGGGGACGCATGGCCATGGAGCACATTACGAGCCATGGAGCACATGTGTGTCATACACTGGGACAGCTACATCCACAATATGTAAAATGAGAGCACAAAACAGACCCACTGAGTGGTTTGGCTGGGGAGGATGAGAAGAGGGAGAGGAGGAGGGGGTGGGAAAGGGATGAGGAAGAACAGTGAAATTAATGAACAATGTGATGGCAACAAATATGTCTTGGTACAAAAATGTACTTAGCCTATGTATACTAAACTAACAAAAAAAAAGAGCAACAGCAGTATGTTCATCATCACATAAAAATAACACACTGATTTATTTGAGCTGTTCTTATTAAAAAATAATGCTTTGTCAGTTGAAGTTGCAATCCAGAGGAGGTGTAGGCCAAAGCAGCTTCACCCACTCCAGATTGTTGCTTCAAGGGACCGCAAGATGTTTCTTAAAAAAAGGTCATTTCCCAAAGTGGATAAATGACATCCATCAGTCTCAAATAAATCGGAGTTGTCATGTTTTATTTGAGGATGCCCAACACTGTTGCCGCCCAGTTCCCTAATAAATGTGACCATCACATTGTTCACAAATTTCCGAGCTTTGTTGAGTCTCGCCGGCTTGACAGGAATCCTCCACAATTACTGTAAGTAACCCCTCAATTATTCAATTTTACTGGGGAGCAGTGACCATAGCCTACTTGCCAACCCTCCTGACTTCCGCGGGAGATTCATAAATTTGAACTAGGTTGTGTAGTAGATAGGCTACAATAAATTAGGACAGATGCACATTTACTGAACAGCACAGACAAAAGTCGGACATTAAAAACAATTGCTCCATACACACATATATATATATATATATATAATGTTTCACATTTCGTTTTAATGCTTTTAATGTCTAATTTGTAATGCTTTTAATGCCCCCCCCCCCGCAATTTGGTTTGGAAATGCTCCCTATTTCTGAGGTCCCAAGGTTGGTGAGTATGGCAAGCTATAAGCTATTAATACAAGCATACCGCTCAAAAAGGGCTTAATACATACAACAAACTGATCAGGCTAATAATTTTTTAATGAAAATGACCACAAGACAACCTCCTGTGCATAGTTGAAATGGTAGTGGGATACGGTGATAAACTGGAGTGATCATTTGACAGCAATTATTAGCCTTTTCCAGGAATGGACAGAAATGGGATATTTTTAGAATAACAGGAATTTATTCACATACAATGTAAAGGAGTTGATGTGTAGCATGAAGATGAAACGATACACTGAGTTTGGGTGTTTTCAGTCAACGTTGGCGTTGACCGCTTCCAGCTATCGAATGGCCGACTGGTGTAAGATGGATAGCCTAACGTTAGAGAGATAAATGTAGGCTATGGTTATGTTAATAAAGCTAACAATGATGTTGTAACATGCATGCAGCACTGCCGATCTGATCTGAACGATTGATTCATTATTACCATGGATCGGTATTGGGATTGATCAAGGGCGAGTGTGAAATAGCAGCCAGGAACTCAGCGGGTTATCCGAGATGCGGTAGCCGCGGCCAAAGCTCCTGCTGGCGGGGAGTGAAGCTCTTCAACTCGCCGGTCACTGGCTCCCTGGAGGAATTTAGCCTGGCTGCAATAACGTTATCGCGAACGGAATGAATACCATCTACTAGCAAACAAAACATGTTCAATTATATTTAACCTGTTAAAACTAAGATGCCAGGATCAAAAAATAATTTCTCCAATTGATATATTTGACAAAAACAGGTTAATATGCAAGCCGGTTTTCATTGCTAAATCAAAGCGGAGAGAGCCGGGAACGTGCGTCTACATTTCAGATAAATGTGAACTTTTTCGTGGACGCGCGTCGGCCAGAGAAGCTCAACTGCGCAAGTCAAAAGTCACCGGAAATAGCCAAGTGACTACAAATCTAGCCAAGATGGCGCGGTTCAATAGGCCTTCACTTTAGATTTCGAATCCTGGGGGCTTGATATCTAGCTAACGCTAGCTATTTCAGCTACGCATGCTCAGCCTCTCACTAGCCTATATAATATCTGGCGATTTTGAAATATGAAATAATTATGAAAGTATATTTTAACAACTGAAACACAACTGATCAAATGTTTGATCCATGCCGTCAGCATCCATCAGCACAACAGAGTAGGCTAGTCTAGTGTATAATAATAATAATAATAATAATATAATAATAATAATTATAATTATTATTATTATAATATAATTATATGTTTTTCAGTTTCTAACTAAATGTAGAATGTCCCCCAGTTAAGGGTGGTGGTGCGGTTCTGACACTTCATAGTTTGTTAAAATAAAAACATACAGGATGATGATGAGGAGGAATATACTTCATATATATATATAAACAGCAATTCTGATGCGTTGAAAGCACAGCAATTGCAATGCCAATTAATATTAGGCTAAAAAAATTACATTTCCCCTCAGTTTAAACCGTTTTGAACCGACTTTCGGTTTATGCCCCGCCCACTTACGAATACGAATACGAATAATTAGCTGTCAAATACAAATACAAAAATAGTGGGCTCCCAGCACACCCCTACTAGGGATATAATGATAACCGGTAATAATGATAAACCGTGATAAAATTTGATTAAATTTATCGCGCAAAACCGTGTTTGATTACCACACTTTGAAAAACTCAGCATCAACTAAAGTGAGCAACTGTCTCCAAGATGCATTATTTTTATGTTTATTCAAGCAACAAGTGCACAGTGCTGCTGATTTAATCTGTGGTTTTCAATATAAAACTTGATTAAATGATCTCAGTGTGTGTATCAGTAGTTTTTGAACATTTTCAACACATTTTAACAATACGGTGATAATACTGATAACCCTGATCATTTGGGTCACTATAATCGTAATGTGAAATTTTCATACACTTACATCTCTAACGCACGCACACACACACACACACACACACACACACACACACACACACACACACACACACACACACACCTGATTTGAATAGGCCTTTGATGGGCACGACAGACTCATCTAAAGACATACTTATTTAGGATCTTTTTTGTATGCAGTGTGTATATATTTTATGTATTAATGTGTCTCTATTTTCTTAATGTGATTGTTTCAGCACTTTGAGATTGTTAAATCAAAAGTGCTCTAGAAATAAAATTAATTATTAATGTTATTACGTTGTTATTATCCCGCCATCACGCCTGGTGATAAACACTGTCTGTCGCCCCCCAGGTGGTGGAGACGTTGTCACGGTTACACCTGGTGATGGAGTACGCTGGAGGCGGGGAGCTCTACACCAAGATCACCACCGACGGCAAGCTCTCCGACATCGACAGCAAGATGGTCTTCTCCCAGATCCTGTCCGCGGTCAGACACATGGTCAGACGCTCTCTCATCTACAGGGTCACACATGGTCAGACGCTCTCTCATCTACAGGGTCACACATGGTCAGACGCTCTCTCATCTACAGGGTCACACATGGTCAGACGCTCCCTCACCTACAGGGTCACACATGGTCAGACGCTCTCTCACCTACAGGGTCACACATGGTCAAACGCTCTCTCACCTACAGGGTCACACATGGTCAGACGCTCCCTCACCTACAGGGTCACACATGGTCCAGACGCTCTCTCACCTACAGGGTCACACATGGTCAGACGCTCTCTCATCTACAGGGTCACACATGGTCAGACGCTCTCTCACCTACAGGGTCACACATGGTCAGACGCTCTCTCACCTACAGGGTCACACATGGTCAGACGCTCTCTCACCTACAGGGTCACACATGGTCAGACGCTCTCTCATCTACAGGGTCACACATGGTCAGACGCTCTCTCACCTACAGGGTCACACATGGTCAGACGCTCTCTCACCTACAGGGTCACACATGGTCAGACGTTCTCTCACCTACAGGGTCACACATGGTCAGACGCTCTCTCATCTACAGGGTCACACATGGTCAGACGCTCTCTCACCTACAGGGTCACACATGGTCAGACGCTCTCTCATCTACAGGGTCACACATGGTCAGACGCTCTCTCACTTACAGGGTCACACATGGTCAGACGCTCTCTCACCTACAGGGTCACACATGGTCAGACGCTCTCTCACCTACAGGGTCACATACAGATTGATAAACTCCAGAGATTTATTGATCTCCGGGGGGAATTGTTGAATATCTTGACTATACTGTAGATGTGCCAGTACATTGTGTGTTGGTGTCTCAGGTTTCTGTGTAGGCCTTATGTGTCAGAAATACTGTGTACGGAGACACACACACACACACACACACACGCACACGCACACGCACACGCACACGCACACGCACACGCACACACACCAGCTGTGTCACTTCAGGCTGCTGTATTCTGGCTAATATTCATAACAGACATTATGCTGATAATATACACTATGACACCATGCATCGGAGTATAACCACCTACAGTACATGGTGCACAAGGCCAGAACGTCCTAACCATGTCTACCCCCCCCCCCCCCCCCCTAACCCTAACCCCCCCCGCAGCACGACCACGGCATCATCCACCGCGACCTGAAGGCGGAGAACGTGTTCTACACCTGCAGCACCTGCGTGAAGGTGGGTGACTTCGGCTTCAGCACGCTCAGCCGGCGCGACCACACGCTCAACACCTTCTGTGGCTCGCCGCCCTACGCCGCGCCCGAGCTCTTCCGTGACCAGCACTACCTGGGCGTGTTCGTGGACATCTGGGCGCTGGGCGTCATGCTCTTCTTCATGGTGACGGGCGCCATGCCCTTCCGGGCCGACACGGTGGCCAAGCTGAAGCGCTGCATTCTGGACGGGGCCTACCAGCTGCCCGCCTGGGTGCCCGAGCCCTGCGGGCGCCTGATCAGGGGGGTCCTGCAGCCCCAGCCGGCCGACCGCTACAGCGTGGAGCAGATGATGGGCTGCGAGTGGCTCCTCCCCCTCGACTTCCCCCCGGCCATGGAGCCCTTCAGGCTGGAGCCGTCGCACCTGGCGGAGGGGGCGGCGTCCGAGCTGGGGGACGACGAGGTGGAGGTCAAGGGGGCGCTGGAGAGCCTGGGCATCACCCCGGAGCACATCCTCAACAACCAGGGTAAGGACTGCCGGAGCGCCGTCACGGGCGTGTACCGGATCCTGCTGCACCGCGCGCACAAGAGGCGTGCCGTGGACAGCATGCCCGTGGTCACGCAGGCGGCGGCGGGCGCGGCGGCCAGCAAGAAGGACCGCCTGCGGGCGTACCGCAGCCTGAGGCACACGTCCAAGCTCTGCGCCATCCTGTGACACGGTCCAGCCAGCGGGACTCGGGACGTCCGGGGAGCCAGCGGACGCGTGGACATGATGGATGAGGCTCTGATGAAAAGTGCATTATAGAGCAGGAGGAGCTGTGGGCCAGGAGGAAGACACACCTGCTCATAGAACACCTCTCCACTAGCTTGACCTCATCTACTTAAAAAAAAAAATTAAAGATTTTTCTTCTTTTTCCATCAGTGTCTGTGATTGTAGCCGGGCTGGCGTCCATGACTGTTCCTGTTTTGACGGCATGACGCTCACTCACTCATTCAGATAAGAGTTTATCTTGAAGAGGGATTAGTATGAATATCTAAGACATGGCACATAGGCTACAGTTCATAACTGCATGTGACGCACGTTCACGTGGCCCATCCAGTTACCCAGCGCTGCGTGTTCCACGCCAGACACGCCTTGGGATGCAGATAGTCATGGTTCCTGGAAAGACAAGCACATTTGAAAGACGGCCTTTTAACGATTAATTGCACTTTTCTTGGATGTCTTGGAGTTTCTTTTAAAATACATTTTGATTGTATTTGTTGTTATTCATCTAATGCTCCGTAAAAACGTGTGACAGTATGAGTTTGAACCTGGTTGAGATGAACACGGTGGTTTCCTGGGTGGTCTAACCAGCTGGAGCTCTGCCTTTCAGCTGCTTCTCACCCATATAATCAGGAAGTCAGTCAGTCAGGTGGCCAGGTGGGCCAATCAACTTCAACAGCACTGATGAATCAACTTGCTCCCTGAGTAGCTTACTGTGTGTGTGTGTGGGGGGGGGGGGGGCAGGATTCTAGATACCTCAGATCGATTTTAATGAAGGCTACAGTTTTTACAATCTTTAATCTGTCACCTACATGGTTAGATTTTCAATTGCTACTATGCCATGTAATGCCCTGTCCTGTGCATTAAAATACCGATTATTCTTCAATACAGTATATTGTTTCAGAAATTGCTTTTTGTGTCGTGATATTATTGTTGCAGTCTTTCCTTTAGCTTATTCTAATAGACAGTAGGCCTACTGATCAAAATAAGCAGAAGACTACATCCCCCAGAAGGACCCTCGCGTACGCTACGGAAGCTGAGGTTTCTGCGCGATGACGCAATTTGTGTCTCGTTGGAAGGTGATTTCATCAGAAGAGCTTCGGCTGAGACGACGGGGAGAAAAAGCGATAAACACAGAGAACCGAGGAAACCAAGACACTGACACGAATGATATTTGATCTTGATTAACAGCTAACATAAAGGTAAGAATGTTTTATACTCAGTGTAACACTAATTCGTTTTATTCTGCTAAAGTATCATATTAATGACCACGCCCTCTCAACAACCTTTGTTATTGTTCCTCCCGGTTGACAGGATCAACATACATGCATGTATAAGAAAACATACTGTAGTCTGTAGGCCTACATGCTGAATAAGAACACATGATACTGTAGTGTGTAGGCCTACATGCTGAATAAGAACACATGATACTGTAGTGTGTAGGCCTACATGCTGAATAAGAACACATGATACTGTAGTGTGTAGGCCTACATGCTGAATAAGAACACATGATACTGTAGTGTGTAGGCCTACATGCTGAATAAGAACACATGATACTGTAGTGTGTAGGCCTACATGCTGAATAAGAACACATGATACTGTAGTGTGTAGGCCTACATGCTGAACAGTGTCACTCAGGACCGGTTTATGAACGAGCACATTAAATGGGTACAGACAGAGACAGGTTGGGGTATTACTAGGCTCACTGCAGCTTGCTGGAGGCCTAATCCTTACTGGGGTTTCTGTAATTTACAGGAGATGTATGCGTAATATAGGTCACATAGTCACTTGTTTCACAGTCTCAATAGAGCACACTTGCAATCGTGTTTTCACGGTCTCATTGCAAATAGGAGATCTGAGCGACCGCTGTTGTTTGGATGGTCCTCATGTGACAGGGGGGCGTGTCCTGGGAGCAGGGGGCGTGTCCAGTGAGCAGGGGGCGTGTCCTGGGAGCAGGGGGGCGTGTCCAGATCAGCGGGTTGACTTCTTGGCGGTGATGACGCAATCCAGCGGTTTCCAGCTGTCATGACGTCATGTCTCATACGACTGCGTCGACGTGTCCACGCTCCTAGCTTTATGTCATGCGATACTTGCCAACCTTGAGACCTCAGTAATAGGGAGCATTTCAAAACCAAATTCCGGGGGGGACTAATACTAAAATATATGATACTGACATTATGATTATTCTTTCTTTTTTTTTTAAAGCACACAGCAACATGATTTATATTGTTCAATAATTTTATTCCATGAGGGATTGGACTGAAATTGAATGGGCAATATCTGTAGTCTATAAATGAGTATATATCAGTATCATATTAGTAATATCAGTATCATATATATTAGTATATATCAGTATCATATACATTCATTTCAAATAAGAGTTATAAGAGTTTACACCCGGCTGCACCATGGGTGCATGCCTCTGCCCTCTGGGGCCATCTACTAATGCTTATTGTAGTTGTAAGCAAATCCCTTTCCTCTAAACTTCTCAGTGAGAAATGTAAACTACTTTCCACTGAGGCTGGAATTTACATGAGTAGGCAATTTTTTTTCTTTGAAGAGCTCATTCTCTCTTCTGTCAGTCAAGAGCAATAGCATGGTCAAGAGCTTATACATCCATGGTCAAGAGACAGTAGACTACACAGGAGAAAACAGGAGAGTTGGCATCTAACGCGAAGAGCACTTTAATACGTGTAAAAGCACTTTGCCATTTATGTCGTTGTGCTCGTGTGCATTGACAATATAGTAAACTTGAGCATCAATGGCCACGTATTGCGCATATTGCTGTAGGCTAGCTAGCCCTTTTCAGTCCTGTTGTCGCATGCTCGCTCATGCCAGATGAAAGATTATCCTACATTACATTACCGCCACTCATCCGTTTTTATTGTATTATTTTGTACATTGTTGTATATGGTATTCCACATTGTATTTGTACTGTATTTACCTATGCTGTTCAAGCACTGGCCTGTCTTTATTGCTCTGCACTATCAGACCAAAACTAATTCCTGGTATGTGAAAACCTACTTGACAAGTAAACCTGTTTGTGATTGTGATCTCCTGACTTCTCTGACTTCAGATGTCAGAAAGCGAGGATCTTCCCTCCATGGACGGAGCGGACCTGCTGGGACTCCTGTTCCAGGACGGGGAGACGGACGCCGTGGACACATTCTTCCCAGAGGGGAATGTCCTGATTGAGGACTGGCTGGCTGAGCAGGATGTAGGTCTTCCATTCAGCCTGGAGGCGTGGCCGGCCTGGGCTGGTCCCAGCGCAGGGCGTGGTCATGTTTACAGAACCTCCATTGTGCTTTTCAATACTGACTTCCAGTAAACAACATGCAGTTTAAATGAAGAGAAAGGAACCCGACACTCTGCTCTGTGTTTGTTCAGATGCTGACAGGGATGGAGACGGAGGACTTCCTGTCCAGCCTGCTGGAGGGGGGGGACCCCTGCCCCCCCCGCCCCCCCCGCTCCCCGCTGGGCAGTGACAGCGGCATCTCAGACCACAGCGGCTCCGGTGGCGCGGGGGGTAAGACCCCGCCCCTGGACTGGCCCAGCCCCCAGGGGGGTAAGACCCCGCCCCCGGACTGGCCCAGCCCCCAGGGGGGTAAGACCCCGCCCCCGGACTGGCCCAGCCCCCAGGGGGGTAAGACCCCGCCCCTGGACTGGCCCAGCCCCCAGGGGGGTAAGACCCCGCCCCCGGACTGGCCCAGCCCCCAGGGCAGCGACAGCGACCCGCCCCCCAGCCCGGACCCTCCCGCCCCGGGGCAGCGCCAGGCTGACAGCCCCGAGACCCAGGCCACGCAGACGGACCACAGCTACTCGCTCCTGCAGGGAGGAGGAGGAGGAGGAGGATGGGGGCTCGGGGACATGGATATGGACATGGACGCCCTGCAGAGCGTGAGGGCGGAGAAGCCAGACATGGACGTCTTCATCGACCTGGGTAGGTGGAGGTGTGAACGAGCAGAGAGGGTGTTCAGGTTGAGATGGTCTGTGGTGGTCATGGACCTTGCAGGGACTTCAGGACTTAGATTAGATCACATTTCCTTTGTTGTCCTTTACAGGAGAATGAACGCAACAATGACACAGTATAGACCTCTCCCCCCACACCATACAGGGCTGTGTCCCATCCCCCAACCACGGCCATGCGCACTCCTACTTCATGAGAATAAACACAGTTGTCCTCAGATTCAGTAGCCTGTCCAAA
>NC_140256.1:18971658-18979158 GCF_949987555.1 Borostomias antarcticus | reverse complement strand
TGGTCTGGTGAAGGACTACAGGGCTTTAGTACACAGATGTGGTGCTGGGGTTTCTAAACAGGGACACTTTTGGGGTGTAAAGCAGTGTTGAAACTGGGGCTGAGATCAGGTGTGCGTGCGTGCGCGTGCGCGTGTGCGTGCGCGTGCGTGCGTGTGTGTGCGTGTGTGTGTGTGCGTGTGTGTGTGTGTGTGCGTGTGCGTGCGCGTGCGTGTGTGTGTGTGCGTGTGTGTGTGTGCGTGTGTGTGCGTGTGTGTGTGTGTGTGCGTGTGTGTGTGTGCGTGCGCGCAGGCTAGCTTTTCCTCCCTTCCTGGGTGAGTCCCATTCTGTAAGCGCCATCATGTCCTGTGTGTAGGCAGTACTAGGCAGTACTAGGCAGAACTAGGCAGTACTAGGCAGTACTAGGCAGTACTAGGCAGAACTAGGCAGTACTAGGCAGAACTAGGCAGAACTAGGCAGAACTAGGCAGTACTAGGCAGTACTAGGCAGTACTAGGCAGAACTAGGCAGTACTAGGCAGAACTAGGCAGAACTAGACAGAACTAGGCAGTACTAGGCAGTACTAGGCAGTACTAGGCAGTACTAGGCAGAACTAGGCAGTACTAGGCGGTACTAGGCAGTACTAGGCGGTACTAGGCGGTACTAGGCGGTACTAGGCAGTACTAGGCGGTACTAGGCGGTACTAGGCGGTACTAGGCAGTACTAGGCAGTACTAGGCCCAGGCTGGATCCAGAAGGAGCTCAGTATGCACGCGCAGTGTCCTATAATAATCAGGCTACATATTATTTGCGTGGTCGTGTGGACAGAGAGATCTTCTAAACATCGTGGGTGTTCAGAAAAAGAAAACAAGGAAAAACCCTGGTTTGAAAAACCCATGAGGACATGAGGACATGAGGACATGAGGACATGTGGACATGAGGACATGAGGACATGAGGACATGAGGACATGAGGACATGAGGACACCGTCTGACCGCTTAATCAGGGACCCCCTGAGACGACGACAACACAGGGAGAGAAGAGAACCCTGGATCACTAAGACAGGAGGAGAGAAGAGAACCCTGGATCACTAAGACAGGGAGAGAGAACCCTGGATCACTAAGACAGGAGGAGAGAAGAGAACCCTGGATCACTAAGACAGGGAGAGAAGAGAACCCTGGATCACTAAGACAGGAGGAGAGAAGAGAACCCTGGATCACTAAGACAGGGAGGGAAGAGAACCCTGGATCACTAAGACAGGGAGAGAGAAGAGAACCCTGGATCACTAAGACAGGAGGAGAGAACCCTGGATCACTAAGACAGGAGGAGAGAAGAGAACCCTGGATCACTAAGACAGGAGGAGAGAAGAGAACCCTGGATCACTAAGACAGGAAGAGAAGAGAACCCTGGATCACTAAGACAGGGAGAGAGAACCCTGGATCACTAAGACAGGGAGAGAAGAGAACCCCTGGATCACTAAGACAGGGAGAGAAGAGAACCCTGGATCACTAAGACAGGGAGAGAAGAGAACCCTGGATCACTAAGACAGGGAGAGAGAACCCTGGATCACTAAGACAGGGAGAGAAGAGAACCCTGGATCACTAAGACAGGGAGAGAAGAGAACCCTGGATCACTAAGACAGGGAGAGAAGAGAACCCTGGATCACTAAGACAGGAGGAGAGAAGAGAACCCTGGATCACTAAGACAGGGAGAGAGAAGAGAACCCTGGATCACTAAGACAGGGAGAGAACCCTGGATCACTAAGACAGGGAGAGAGAACCCTGGATCACTAAGACAGGGAGAGAAGAGAACCCTGGATCACTAAGACAGGGAGAGAGAACCCTGGATCACTAAGACAGGGAGAGAAGAGAACCCTGGATCACTAAGACAGGGAGAGAAGAGAACCCTGGATCACTAAGACAGGGAGAGAGAACCCTGGATCACTAAGACAGGAGGAGAGAAGAGAACCCTGGATCACTAAGACAGGGAGAGAAGAGAACCCTGGATCACTAAGACAGGGAGAGAAGAGAACCCTGGATCACTAAGACAGGAGGAGAGAAGAGAACCCTGGATCACTAAGACAGGGAGAGAGAACCCTGGATCACTAAGACAGGGAGAGAGAACCCTGGATCACTAAGACAGGGAGAGAAGAGAACCCTGGATCACTAAGACAGGGAGAGAGAACCCTGGATCACTAAGACAGGGAGAGAGAACCCTGGATCACTAAGACAGGGAGAGAAGAGAACCCTGGATCACTAAGACAGGGAGAGAGAACCCTGGATCACTAAGACAGGGAGAGAAGAGAACCCTGGATCACTAAGACAGGGAGAGAAGAGAACCCTGGATCACTAAGACAGGGGGAGAAGAGAACCCTGGATCACTAAGACAGGGAGAGAGAAGAGAACCCTGGATCACTAAGACAGGGAGAGAAGAGAACCCTGGATCACTAAGACAGGGAGAGAGAACCCTGGATCACTAAGACAGGGAGAGAAGAGAACCCTGGATCACTAAGACAGGGAGAGAGAACCCTGGATCACTAAGACAGGGAGAGAAGAGAACCCTGGATCACTAAGACAGGGAGAGAAGAGAACCCTGGATCACTAAGACAGGGAGAGAAGAGAACCCTGGATCACTAAGACAGGGAGAGAAGAGAACCCTGGATCACTAAGACAGGGAGAGAGAACCCTGGATCACTAAGACAGGGAGAGAAGAGAACCCTGGATCACTAAGACAGGGAGAGAGAACCCTGGATCACTAAGACAGGGAGAGAAGAGAACCCTGGATCACTAAGACAGGAGGAGAGAAGAGAACCCTGGATCACTAAGACAGGGAGAGAAGAGAACCCTGGATCACTAAGACAGGGAGAGAGAACCCTGGATCACTAAGACAGGGAGAGAAGAGAACCCTGGATCACTAAGACAGGGAGAGAGAACCCTGGATCACTAAGACAGGGAGAGAAGAGAACCCTGGATCACTAAGACAGGGAGAGAAGAGAACCCTGGATCACTAAGACAGGAGGAGAGAAGAGAACCCTGGATCACTAAGACAGGAGGAGAGAAGAGAACCCTGGATCACTAAGACAGGGAGAGAAGAGAACCCTGGATCACTAAGACAGGGAGAGAAGAGAACCCTGGATCACTAAGACAGGAGGAGAGAAGAGAACCCTGGATCACTAAGACAGGGAGAGAAGAGAACCCTGGATCACTAAGACAGGAGGAGAGAAGAGAACCCTGGATCACTAAGACAGGGAGAGAAGAGAACCCTGGATCACTAAGACAGGGAGAGAGAACCCTGGATCACTAAGACAGGAGGAGAGAAGAGAACCCTGGATCACTAAGACAGGGAGAGAAGAGAACCCTGGATCACTAAGACAGGGAGAGAAGAGAACCCTGGATCACTAAGACAGGAGGAGAGAAGAGAACCCTGGATCACTAAGACAGGGAGAGAAGAGAACCCTGGATCACTAAGACAGGAGGAGAGAAGAGAACCCTGGATCACTAAGACAGGGAGAGAAGAGAACCCTGGATCACTAAGACAGGAGGAGAGGAGAACCCTGGATCACTAAGACAGGAGGAGAGAAGAGAACCCTGGATCACTAAGACAGGAGGAGGAAGAGAACCCTGGATCACTAAGACAGGGAGAGAAGAGAACCCTGGATCACTAAGACAGGGAGAGAGAAGAGAACCCTGGATCACTAAGACAGGGAGAGAAGAGAACCCTGGATCACTAAGACAGGGGGAGAAGAGAACCCTGGATCACTAAGACAGGGAGAGAAGAGAACCCTGGATCACTAAGACAGGGAGAGAGAAGAGAACCCTGGATCACTAAGACAGGAGGAGAGAAGAGAACCCTGGATCACTAAGACAGGGAGAGAGAAGAGAACCCTGGATCACTAAGACAGGGAGAGAGAAGAGAACCCTGGATCACTAAGACAGGAGGAGAGAAGAGAACCCTGGATCACTAAGACAGGGAGAGAAGAGAACCCTGGATCACTAAGACAGGGAGAGAGAAGAGAACCCTGGATCACTAAGACAGGAGGAGAGAAGAGAACCCTGGATCACTAAGACAGGAGGAGAGAAGAGAACCCTGGATCACTAAGACAGGGAGAGAAGAGAACCCTGGATCACTAAGACAGGAGGAGAGAAGAGAACCCTGGATCACTAAGACAGGAGGAGAGAAGAGAACCCTGGATCACTAAGACAGGAGGAGAGAAGAGAACCCTGGATCACTAAGACAGGAGGAGAGAAGAGAACCCTGGATCACTAAGACAGGGAGAGAAGAGAACCCTGGATCACTAAGACAGGAGGAGAGAACCCTGGATCACTAAGACAGGGAGAGAAGAGAACCCTGGATCACTAAGACAGGAGGAGAGAACCCTGGATCACTAAGACAGGGAGAGAGAACCCTGGATCACTAAGACAGGAGGAGAGGAGAACCCTGGATCACTAAGACAGGAGGAGAGAACCCTGGATCACTAAGACAGGAGGAGAGAACCCTGGATCACTAAGACAGGGAGAGAAGAGAACCCTGGATCACTAAGACACAGGGAGAGAGAACCCTGGATCACTAAGACAGGGAGAGAAGAGAACCCTGGATCACTAAGACAGGGAGAGAAGAGAACCCTGGATCACTAAGACAGGAGGAGAGAAGAGAACCCTGGATCACTAAGACAGGGAGAGAGAAGAGAACCCTGGATCACTAAGACAGGGAGAGAGAACCCTGGATCACTAAGACAGGGAGAGAAGAGAACCCTGGATCACTAAGACAGGGAGAGAAGAGAACCCTGGATCACTAAGACAGGGAGAGAAGAGAACCCTGGATCACTAAGACAGGGAGAGAGAACCCTGGATCACTAAGACAGGAGGAGAGAAGAGAACCCTGGATCACTAAGACAGGGAGAGAAGAGAACCCTGGATCACTAAGACAGGGAGAGAAGAGAACCCTGGATCACTAAGACAGGGAGAGAAGAGAACCCTGGATCACTAAGACAGGGAGAGAGAACCCTGGATCACTAAGACAGGGAGAGAAGAGAACCCTGGATCACTAAGACACAGGGAGAGAAGAGAACCCTGGATCACTAAGACAGGGAGAGAAGAGAACCCTGGATCACTAAGACAGGGAGAGAGAAGAGAACCCTGGATCACTAAGACAGGAGGAGAGAAGAGAACCCTGGATCACTAAGACAGGGAGAGAAGAGAACCCTGGATCACTAAGACACAGGGAGAGAAGAGAACCCTGGATCACTAAGACAGGGAGAGAAGAGAACCCTGGATCACTAAGACAGGAGGAGAGAAGAGAACCCTGGATCACTAAGACAGGGAGAGAGAACCCTGGATCACTAAGACAGGAGGAGAGAAGAGAACCCTGGATCACTAAGACAGGGAGAGAAGAGAACCCTGGATCACTAAGACAGGGAGAGAAGAGAACCCTGGATCACTAAGACAGGAGGAGAGAAGAGAACCCTGGATCACTAAGACAGGGAGAGAAGAGAACCCTGGATCACTAAGACAGGGAGAGAAGAGAACCCTGGATCACTAAGACAGGGAGAGAGAAGAGAACCCTGGATCACTAAGACACAGGGAGAGAAGAGAACCCTGGATCACTAAGACAGGGAGAGAGAAGAGAACCCTGGATCACTAAGACAGGGAGAGAAGAGAACCCTGGATCACTAAGACAGGGAGAGAGAAGAGAACCCTGGATCACTAAGACAGGAGGAGAGAAGAGAACCCTGGATCACTAAGACAGGGAGAGAAGAGAACCCTGGATCACTAAGACAGGGAGAGAAGAGAACCCTGGATCACTAAGACAGGGAGAAAAGAGAACCCTGGATCACTAAGACAGGGAGAGAAGAGAACCCTGGATCACTAAGACAGGGAGAGAGAACCCTGGATCACTAAGACAGGAGGAGAGAAGAGAACCCTGGATCACTAAGACAGGAGGAGAGAAGAGAACCCTGGATCACTAAGACAGGAGGAGAGAAGAGAACCCTGGATCACTAAGACAGGAGGAGAGAAGAGAACCCTGGATCACTAAGACAGGGAGAGAACCCTGGATCACTAAGACAGGAGGAGAGAAGAGAACCCTGGATCACTAAGACAGGGAGAGAAGAGAACCCTGGATCACTAAGACAGGGAGAGAGAACCCTGGATCACTAAGACAGGAGGAGAGAAGAGAACCCTGGATCACTAAGACAGGGAGAGAGAACCCTGGATCACTAAGACAGGAGGAGAGAAGAGAACCCTGGATCACTAAGACAGGGAGAGAAGAGAACCCTGGATCACTAAGACAGGGAGAGAAGAGAACCCTGGATCACTAAGACAGGGAGAGAAGAGAACCCTGGATCACTAAGACAGGAGGAGAGAAGAGAACCCTGGATCACTAAGACAGGGAGAGAAGAGAACCCTGGATCACTAAGACAGGAGGAGAGAAGAGAACCCTGGATCACTAAGACAGGAGGAGAGAAGAGAACCCTGGATCACTAAGACAGGGAGAGAAGAGAACCCTGGATCACTAAGACAGGGAGAGAAGAGAACCCTGGATCACTAAGACAGGGAGAGAAGAGAACCCTGGATCACTAAGACAGGGAGAGAAGAGAACCCTGGATCACTAAGACAGGAGGAGAGAAGAGAACCCTGGATCACTAAGACAGGAGGAGAGAAGAGAACCCTGGATCACTAAGACAGGAGGAGAGAAGAGAACCCTGGATCACTAAGACAGGGAGAGAAGAGAACCCTGGATCACTAAGACAGGGAGAGAAGAGAACCCTGGATCACTAAGACAGGAGGAGAGAAGAGAACCCTGGATCACTAAGACAGGAGGAGAGAAGAGAACCCTGGATCACTAAGACAGGGAGAGAAGAGAACCCTGGATCACTAAGACAGGAGGAGAGAACCCTGGATCACTAAGACAGGGAGAGAGAAGAGAACCCTGGATCACTAAGACAGGAGGAGAGAAGAGAACCCTGGATCACTAAGACAGGGAGAGAAGAGAACCCTGGATCACTAAGACAGGGAGAGAAGAGAACCCTGGATCACTAAGACAGGAGGAGAGAAGAGAACCCTGGATCACTAAGACAGGGAGAGAAGAGAACCCTGGATCACTAAGACAGGAGGAGAGAAGAGAACCCTGGATCACTAAGACAGGAGGAGAGAAGAGAACCCTGGATCACTAAGACAGGAGGAGAGAAGAGAACCCTGGATCACTAAGACAGGGAGAGAAGAGAACCCTGGATCACTAAGACAGGAGGAGAGAAGAGAACCCTGGATCACTAAGACAGGAGGAGAGAAGAGAACCCTGGATCACTAAGACAGGGAGAGAAGAGAACCCTGGATCACTAAGACAGGGAGAGAAGAGAACCCTAGGGAGAGAAGAGAACCCTGGATCACTAAGACAGGGAGAGAAGAGAACCCTGGATCACTAAGACAGGGAGAGAAGAGAACCCTGGATCACTAAGACAGGGAGAGAAGAGAACCCTGGATCACTAAGACAGGGAGAGAAGAGAACCCTGGATCACTAAGACAGGGAGA
>NC_140256.1:18959158-18966658 GCF_949987555.1 Borostomias antarcticus | reverse complement strand
GCCAGATGGACACAGCACATTTGTTTAAGGTAATCCACGTCTTCTACCAGAAGATTGAGGTCGCTTCCTAATTTGAGGTGTGGCTCTTGGCTCATGTCCCTATTTTACCTGGTCCTACCCTGTCCAGAGCCCTACGGTCCCATTCAGATCCCCTAATAATGCACCATCTCCGTTTCATTGAGATATCACTGATTAGACTAGGTTGGTAGGAGCAGTAGCCTACGTGTTTTCTCCTATCATCAGGTTAACGAGTGGAGGAAGGAAGGAGGGATTTGAGAGAATCTCAGGCCGGTGATAACAAGCACAGAAAATAGTTTGGATTTGAAGGTTCTTCAGGGGCAGGGAATAATAAATAAATAAATATGGGTTGATGACTGATAAGAATGGGGTGACAGTGAGTCATGTTCTTGTTACACTCGCGGTGTAGGGGAAAGGTCGCCGCCATTTTGTACCACCAGATGGCGACGTCAGCTCAGCATCGTCCCCCCGAGCGCGCCGTGATCAAAGTGACGCAAAAAGCGCATCTCTCCAGCAATCACCCAAACAAATGAGTAACAGTAATGCAATCAAAAGGTTTCGATAGAGCTGCCTGTTCTCTAAACATGCAAACTATAGATCATTGACAGAGCTGCAGAACAGATTGGATGATCATTTTAATTCTTTTCATGCTGACAGATTAGAGAAAAGTAATGAATGTGGGATAATTGCGTGCCCTAAACATCAAGGCAAGTCTTGAACGACGTTGGATGTTAACATAAACAATGTAGCAATTAGAATAATAAAGGGCTATTGGGAGCGCTGCCCCGGCCAGTCATTGGACACGCGCATCGGCTCCTGATCAAGATTGATAAGATAAAGTTATACATCTCTTGAAGACCCCCTCCTCTCTCTCTCTCTCTCTCTCTCTCTCTCTCTCTCTCACACACACACACACACACACACACACACACTCAACGGCATTGTAAACGAACAGGAGGCAGGTGGAGCACGTGCCTATTCTTCGGACCGCGAGCCTCTTCTGTCTTGGCAGTAACTCGCCACGCGCCAGGCAGGGTATTACGCTCTACTGCCCCATCCAGCACGCGCCAGGCAGGGTATTACGCACTACTGCCCCATCCAGCACGCGCCAGGCAGGGTATTACGCACTACTGCCCCATCCAGCACGCGCCAGGCAGGGTATTACGCACTACTGCCCCATCCAGCACGCGCCAGGCAGGGTATTACGCACTACTGCCCCATCCAGCACGCGCCAGGCAGGGTATTACGCACTACTGCCCCATCCAGCACGCGCCAGGCAGGGTATTACGCACTATTGCCCCATCCAGCACGCGCCAGGCAGGGTATTACGCACTACTGCCCCATCCAGCACGCGCCAGGCAGGGTATTACGCACTACTGCCCCATCCAGCACGCGCCAGGCAGGGTATTACGCACTACTGCCCCATCCAGCACGCGCCAGGCAGGGTATTACGCACTACTGCCCCATCCTGCCCCCTGGCGCGCGCCAAGCACAAGCTGCTCCATGTGTCACTGATCCGTGAAGAAACCCGTCTCGAGCCCAGCACTTCCACAGCATGCAATGAGTGAACCTGATCATATATAGACTCATATCATACACAAGACATGATTGGTGTGTTTGCCTATCCAAATTCTCTACAGCCTTTGCAAATAGCCTATGTTTTTTAAAAACAAATTCTCAGTGTGTAGCCTAAGCAAGATGGAATCATCCAGGCTAGTTTTTATAACGTCTAGAAGTCAAGGTGCAGTTATATAACACCACGAAGAGGTGGCCGGTTCACATCAAGTGAGCTCTTTCTCTAGGTCTTGCATACAATTGCATGTGCTGACCTCTCTCACACAGCCTGCGGGGAAATGTGCTTATTGAAATCAACAGGAAAACAGGAGGAGTTTTGCACAGTGGGTGGATGTTGACAACCTGGCAGAAATCGGGAGGGGAGATTTGGGGGGGGGGATTTCTTGAAACCCTGTAATCCTGCCCCCACGTGGGGTTGTCAACAAGCGCCGCAGCAGCACTCAGGGACTTTTGCATTCGTCACATGCGCTGAGCCAATCACAGCCGGCGGGAGCGGAAAGCACCGCCCTCTGCCGAGAAACTCCGCGGCCCCACTATATAACCACGGGTCCCCCGGCCCAGACCCAGAATAACGCTGAACCGAGAGAGAGAACGGACCGTTTCTATTCACTGCAAACTCGATAACATTTGGATTACAATCATGACTCTGGAAGAGATCCGCGGACAGGAGAGCGCACTCGACAAGACGGAGAGGTAAATATTTTACACACTTCTGCATTTCTGCACGACTGGTTTAGTATTCTCTTGCAACGCGTGTATACAGTGCAGGGTAGATATGCTCCTATATTCACGGTGTCTCTTCTCTCCAGAGTGCAGAGTGCGGGCACAGCCCTGGAGGAGCTGCTGGTCTCCGCTAAGAAGCAGGACTATCTGACCGTGGGGGTCTACGAGTCTGCCAAAGTGATGAATGTGTAAGTATTTTATGAATGGCTTATTTATTTTCTTATCATGCATAGCCGTGTAGGCTAAACAAATTGACTGGCATTTGCTACGACTGCACACTAGAACACCCTTTAATAATCTTTCCGTTTTCTGCAGTGACCCAGACAGTGTGGCATTCTGCGTTCTGGCGACAGACGAGGAATACGAGTGCGACATCGCGCTGCAGATCCACTTCACCCTGATCCAGGCTTTCTGCTTCGATAACGACATCAACGTGGTGCGCGTCAACGACATCGAGCGGCTGGCTGATCTGGTGGGCACGGACGAGGCCGGCGAGCCCAAGGACGCGCACTGCATCCTAGTCACGGTGCGTTCCTGCCTCACGACTCCCGGTGACTCGGTCACGAGTCATCCGGTCAGGGGGAGTTAGTGCTCCTCCCCCGCCGTGCTTGCGTGGTGTTTTCTCTGTCTAGTGTTTTCTCTGTCTGTCACAGTTCTTTCCACCCGCGCAGGCGGCTCGTGCGCTTCCTAGTAGGCGAAACCACGAGGCTCTTTCTGGTATGTGACGTGTTTCTCGTGAAGCTAATCATTGTTGTGTTTCCTCCTCCTCCTCCTCCTCCCTCCCCCACAGAGCCCCAGCGCAGAGCCGTGGAAAGACCCAGCCCTGGACAAGCTGAGCGCCTTCTGCGAGGAGAGTCGCAGCGTGTACGACTGGGTGCCCACCATCACCCTCCCCGAGCGCTGAACCGCCCCCTCACGCCCTCGCCACGCTCCGTGACGACGATGAAGATGATGAAGAGAGAATAAAGAATGGGGACCTCCCTCGCGGGGTTTTGAGGCCCCGCCTCCGGGAGTATACGAGGCCGCGGCTGTGACCCGGCGCCCAGCGTGCCTTCTGGGATGGAGGTTCGGTTCCGGATGACCTATGACCTGTGGATGGGGTTAAAGTTGAAGGAGATTTGGACTGGTTCAGGTCAAGTGGATGTCATGGACGGCGCTTCTTTCTTGAGCGGAGGTTCTGATTGGACTATGAGGAGTTGAACTGGACTCATTACACAGACAGACAAGTTGACCCTATCACCTCTCTGACCCCTGTCCAGTGTCAGGGCCCTATCGGGTCAACTCTGAAGATGGACAGAGAAAGAGAGAGAGAGAGACAGATGATGGACTAATGAAAGTGTGGACTTCCTGTGTGCAGAAGGACAGAGGACCTGAGGAGGAGGAGGAATGTGATCTGACTGGACCAGTCTTTCTTGTTTTGTGCTACTGGGGAAGCACATGGGAACCCAGAGACATTCACTTCCACATGTTGATTGATTTCAGAAGCAGTTTCTGCGCCTGAAAGTGGACTTGACAAACATGATTTGTCATTTCATGGACTTCTGAGTTTTCTTTGAGAGATGCTGGGAAAAAAACCTGCATCGTCTTGTCTGTTTGCTTTTAAGATGTACACGTTTTGACATGTTTTCTAAATAAATGTTTGAAACTAAACCCAATCTGTGTGTGTCGGTGAAGTTGTTATTCCGTGCTGCTGGAGAGTCAGTCTGCGCTCACCTCACCTGACCCCGCAGGACTGAGTGCTGATTGGGTGAAGCGATTTCAACGAGACATTGGCAGGAGAACAGAGAGACAGCATGGGCAGGAAGCAAGAGAGAGAGAGAGAATACGCAGGGAGGAGAGAGAGGGAGAGAGAGAGAATACGCAGGGAGGAGAGAGAGGGAGAGAGAGAATACGCAGGGAGGAGAGAGAGGGAGAGAGAGAATACGCAGGGAAGAGAGAAAGGGAGAGAGAGAGAATACGCAGGGAAGAGAGAGAGGGAGAGAGAGAGAATACGCAGGGAAGAGAGAGGGAGAGAGAGAATACGCAGGGAAGAGAGAGGGAGAGAAAGAAAGGCAGGCGGGTTTGAGGGAGAGAAAGAACAGTTGCAACACAATAACGGTTGGGACGCGTGTATTTTCAGACCTCTCGCCACCCATACGCCAGCTGCTCTCTGTGACAGCTTGAACAACTGCCAGACACAGGCCTGGGGGGCTATGGGACTGGGCCTAGGGTAGGGGGGGAGCTATGGGACTGGGCCTGGGGTAGGGGGGGGGGGGGGCTATGGGACTGGGCCTAGGGTAGGGGGGGGGCTATGGGACTGGGCCTGGGGTAGGGGGGGGGGGGGGCTATGGGACTGGGCCTAGGGTAGGGGGGGGGCTATGGGACTGGGCCTAGGGTAGGGGGGGGGGGGGGGGGGCTATGGGCCTGGGGTAGGGGGGGGGGGGGGGGCTATGGGACTGTACCTGGGGTGGGGGGGGGGGCTATTGGACTGGGCCTGGGGTCGGGGGTGGGGGGGGGGCTCTCTCTTTTGTTCCTGGAGAACAACTTGTGCTCTGTCAGTGGGAGGCCTGGTCGTGGTTTCATCCATGTGGAAAGTGGAGGGGTGCATTCAGTTAACCAATCAGAACCCGCCTGGTTCCCTCCCCTCACACACTCTGAGGTGAGAGGTCACGTTGGGAGGACTCTAACCCTAACCCTGGCTGTGATCAGCTCAGACGGAGAGCTCTGCTTCACCCACGCCAGGAGACGCACGCTCAGGCACACACACTCAGCTGAGTAACTACAGTATTGGGAACGTAATGGTGTGTTCTTTGCAAAGTCAATATTAATCTTGTGTCTTCCAGTAACACACAGTGATAAGCCCCTGGACTGGTAGGAAATGATGCGCTGAGACCAGACAAGAACACCTTCCTGTAGGTGGATCTGTGTGTGTGTGTGTGTGTGTGTGTGTGTGTGTGTGTGTGTGTGCGTGTGTGGGTGTGTGTGTGCTGTGTCAGCCAGTGATAAGACTTTAGCACCACATCAAAGAGATAGGGGAACGAACTTCTGAGGAATGAACTCACTATAACTTTTTCGGCAACGCTTCAGTCTAACCACTGACCATACATCACTCACACACACACACACACACACACACACACACACACACACACACACACACACACGCACACACACATACACACACACACACACACACACACACACACACACACACACACACACACACACACGGACACTTCGTTCCTGAAAGAACCCAAGAGCTTAATCTGAAGCTTCACCATGTTACATTCCTAGAGAGCTGGGCCTTCAGTCACAGGTCTGACCCCCCATCCTCTCCTACTGACCCAGGTCTGACCCCCCATCCTCTCCTACTGACCCAGGTCTGACCCCCCATCCTCTCCTACTGACCCAGTCACTGGTCTGACCCCCCATCCTCTCCTACTGACCCAGGTCTGACCCCCCATCCTCTACTACTGACCCAGTCACTGGTCTGACCCCCCATCCTCTCCTACTGACCCAGTCACTGGTCTGACCCCCCATCCTCTCCTACTGACCCAGTCACTGGTCTGACCCCCCATCCTCTCCTACTGACCCAGTCACAGGTCTGACCCCCCATCCTCTCCTACTGACCCAGGTCTGACCCCCCATCCTCTACTACTGACCCAGGTCTGACCCCCCATCCTCTACTACTGACCCAGGTCTGACCCCCCATCCTCTACTACTGACCCAGGTCTGACCCCCCATCCTCTACTACTGACCCAGGTCTGACCCCCCATCCTCTCCTACTGACCCAGGTCTGACCCCCCATCCTCTACTACTGACCCAGGTCTGACCCCCCATCCTCTACTACTGACCCAGTCAGTTGCTGAACGTCCCATCAACCATTAGACTTTTAAATGATCAACTCCAAATCCATTGAATATCCATCTTGCTGGGAAACAATGCAGGAATGAACCATGACATTAGTCATGAGAGAACCTCCATCTCTAGAACTCCCTACGTCCTCTCATGAGAGAACCTCCATCTCTAGAACTCCCTACGTCCTCTCATGAGAGAACCTCCATCTCTAGAACTCCCTACGTCCTCTCATGAGAGAACCTCCATCTCTAGAACTCCCTACGTCCTCTCATGAGAGAACCTCCATCTCTAGAACTCCCTACGTCCTCTCATGAGAGAACCTCCATCTCTAGAACTCCCTACGTCCTCTCATGAGAGAACCTCCATCTCTAGAACTCCCTACGTCCTCTCATGAGAGAACCTCCATCTCTAGAACTCCCTACGTCCTCTCATGAGAGAACCTCCATCTCTAGAACTCCCTACGTCCTCTCATGAGAGAACCTCCATCTCTAGAACTCCCTACGTCCTCTCATGAGAGAACCTCCATCTCTAGAACTCCCTACGTCCTCTCATGAGAGAACCTCCATCTCTAGAACTCCCTACGTCCTCTCATGAGAGAACCTCCATCTCTAGAACTCCCTACGTCCTCTCATGAGAGAACCTCCATCTCTAGAACTCCCTACGTCCTCTCATGAGAGAACCTCCATCTCTAGAACTCCCTACGTCCTCTCATGAGAGAACCTCCATCTCTAGAACTCCCTACGTCCTCTCATGAGAGAACCTCCATCTCTAGAACTCCCTACGTCCTCTCACTCATCAGCGACTGGCTGCTCGTTAGAAGAGTGAAACCAGCAGATATACTGGTACCAAGAAGTATCAGGCGTGTTCCTCAGGGGAGCTGCTGGTATTACTCACTGTGAAAGAGAAAACAAGGCACGGATTCATTTCTGGAAGTACAGAATGGGCTGTTTGCAAGGTGGCTATGCCATCAGTCACATGCCTGTAGTGAACTACAGAAAATGGAACCGATTATACAAGAGTGGGCTGAAAGGCAATTCTTCATACAGAGAACTCTCGATTCTTTTCACTGCATTTACAAAATAATGAACAAATGGTGCAACGAACAAACTGACTCACTAGCTAACTAGCTAACAAATGGTCTAGCAACTAACTAACTAACTAACTCACTAACTCACTAACTCACTAACTAACTAACTAACTAACTAATTAACTAATTAACTAACAGACTGTTCCTACAGGAGACTCTATCTGACTATGCAGGTCATCTCGGTGTCTGGCTGCCAACTTGACCCATTTCTGTGAAGAGTAAAAGTACCATTTCATGCATGCCCTAGATAAGAGACACCT
>NC_140256.1:18949158-18954158 GCF_949987555.1 Borostomias antarcticus | reverse complement strand
TCTGAATGGAAAAGTTCCATAAGTAATAAGCAAAATAAATAAAGACTTTTTGAAATGGTAGCTTTTTTTTTCTCCTTACGCAAAAAACGCATACCGAAAACTAACCGAAACCGTGACCCAAATACCAAGGTACCGTGGCATCCCTAATGGTAAGCATGACTTAGAAGTGTAGGTGATGGTAGAGTAGCTATGAATGGCCAAGGAAAGAGCTAAGAACGGCAAAGGAATAGAAAATGATGTAACTGAGTGTAGCAAGAAAGGGAGTATTCTTTTATTGCCTGGTGTCTATGTTGGGCAGCAGCAGTTTTGCATATTAACAAGATATACATGATAATGTATGTTTCAGCTCCCTCACAGTCGCCGATGCCATCTTCCATGTACCTGCCTGTGCGAGAGTACTCTAACCTGGATGGAATATTGACATTAACACCTTGTGGTAAGCATGGTATATGTAGACTAGTAAAACCTCACTTATCCAAACCCTTTATGAATGGAGGAATACAGAAATATGTTGGAAATATAGGCTTGTTTGATCAAGTCCTATGCATTGCTTTTGAATTCCCCATTGTATTTTGCATGTTTTAGATCTCCGCCTGGAGCTGCCCCAGTCATCCCTAAAGCGGACTGTCTCCCCAAGTCTGACAGACACATTGTCACTCACCCCTTCCAGCAGCATTGACAGCAATGTTACTGATGACCTAGGATCAGAGAGGGCAAACCTGGATTCTACCAATGCAAAAAATGCAAGTATATATTGTTTACTTTATCTATGGTACTCTGCCATGGCTTACTGTTAAGAGTTTTCACATTGCCTGATTTCATTAACAATTACTGTATCTTAATTGTCATTCTATACTGTATAATGCCTGTGTTTTAGATGGTGGAGCAAATTCTAATCAACAAACCAGCAGGTTTGAGTGTCCTCAAAGAGTACGCAGATACAGGGACTCTGAAGGATTCCACCAGACGACTAATGGTGAACATCATAGTTGCTCACATGACTGAAAAGGAAGGGTGAGCATACTTTATTATTTTCATGAATACTGTAGTCATGAATATCCTGTTTGAGGAAAAAATTCTCATAACAAACGTATCTGTTACAGAAGAGCTATAAGAAAGGCCACAAAGGAGCTCCATGCCCTTGGAATTGTAACATTGTTTCCTGCTTTGAAAGATCCATACTCTGAAAAGGGTTATGTAAGTTTGAGATCTTGAGATCTAGATAAGCTTGTAGGCCTAGCTATCATGATGATCAAGCTGTACAGTACCAGCTTATGTACAATACCAAGTCCCATCCTTACAATTTATAATTATCGTTATCGATAGCCTGGCATTATGGATTCGTGTTGTCCGTACTTCTATTTCTAGTTCCCTTCTTGTTCTTCTCCTACAGGAACATTTCTATGACAGCCAGAGCAACAAGGGCTTTTTTGAATGGCGTGTTAAGACTGTTCAACGTAAATCCAATCCCAAGACTGCGGTACCCAGGTTAGAGGACAAGGGAGGTCCTACGTCTAAAAGAAATATCAGCCATCTAGCCAACCAGCGAGAGGGAGACGATTACATGGAGGCCATTTCGCTTCTCAACCACACCACTGATCGAGAGTTGATTCTCCAGAAGATGAGGGAGACATTTGAGTATCGTCAAAAAATGATCCATGACCCACAGCAGTCTTCAAATCTGTTCAAACTGTTCCCTCGATTCCTGGACACCAAAGGCCTGGTAAGAAGCTAGAGGTTGACCATTTGAATGCTTTCTCCCCAGGTTTTGTATGCTGATTAGACACTAAATGGCTACATTTGTTGTCCTATACTTTTGATTAGATCCTGCAAGATTTCTCAATGCTTTTCGGTGTAGAGACTGCATCAAGATTTCTGGAGAAATGGAACACCAGCTTCAAAGAGAAAGTTATACAGGAGGCGAAGACGCTGAGTAAAACACCTCTACTCAAAACGCTGCTGAAATCTGCACTCAATGAAAACACAGGCACTGATGATGATGATGAGCCAGGTAGTGTTTTAACAATGTTTCCTACATGTGTGCACATGGAATGTCTAATGTTGTTGTTTACTCTGTTGTTGTTTACTCATGCATTTCACATCCAAACATCTCTAGTGCAAGCCACAGGGAATTTTGTTTTTGATATCACACTATTGAGTCTACCTAGTTTAAAATATGACTGTTGTGTTCACTGTACAGAATTAGACACAGCAGAGAAATTATTAATGTGATGTCTGATGTTTGCAGAGTGGGACAGCGACTTGGCTTCCTTGCTTCTCTTGCTGCATCTTCTGAACCCCCAGCCAGCTGGAAGGAAGCGACCGAAGAAGATCAGTGTCCGTGAGGCTGTGGATCACCTGGTGATATTTCACAAGGTCTGTCTAAAATGACATTACACCTAAGATGCCAACACACTGTTTGAAAGTAAGATATCCATATGAAGTTGTATTGACAACTAGTATATCTTTCATTGTGCTTCAGTCATGCAGAAGCCTTGATGATTATCTCAAGAACATCGAAGGAAACTCCCAGCCGTACCTCCTGGCCTCAGGAACAACCAAAGCGGAGATCCAAAGCTTCTACATCATCACTGAAAGAAACCTCATTCCCTGTCAGGCGAGCACATCCCTAGGTGCATTTGATGAGCTTTTTAAGTGCCACTTTGTATTTGGTATGCATTACGACAATGCACTTTCAAGCTTGTATACATTTGTGCAGACCACGGTGTATAATATTGACATAGGTAGCACTGAAACCCCAAAGGTCAGGGAACTGAGGGCCAAACTGCTAAACAAAGCATAGAACACTGACAACAGATGTCTAGTAGTCGAACATATGTACAACTGTTTTATTTGTAAGTCCCAATTTGATACAAGTTTGCTGTTGATTAGACACTTAAAATTGAACCATGGTATGTATCCAGGGAAGAATTTGAGACTGAAATGTGGTCAAGTTGGATGTAACTTAGAGTTCTGTACTTATTCTGGTTTTAGGAAACATCTTAATAAGATACATGAAACCACTGAAGGTAATAATGCTCCACATGATATTCACCCGCCTGACATTGTCCTAGAGGGGCCAACAACCTCAGATCAGTGCCTTAATGATGTAGAAGGGCCTGTAGATTCAGATCAGTGCCATAGTGATGATTTTAGTACAGCTCAAAGACAAGAAATGTGTGCCTCCATTGTAGCTAATCTTTTGGCAAGCGGTGTACCAAATAATGTGGTTAGTTCTACAGTTGAACATTTAGAGGAATATGTGAATGATTTACAATCCAATCTTAAGGACCAGGTTTTGAGTTTAATACCACCTATCTCCAGATCACCTTTTGAGGACTTGTTTAGAAACCTAGACAATCCCTTCAGCAATTTTAAGTCTGAGAGTAAATGGAAGAAGTATTTTGATGAAAAATGGGGTGTAGTACAACCTGTTGAGCTCCGCCTGGGAGAAAGGTTTGACACCAGGAGAAATAGACATTCCGGAACCTATGAGCAAGTCCCAGTCAGTGATAAATTCATTTATGTTCCTATATTGAAAACCTTGAAATTCATGTTTAAGAATGCTGACATATGTGAGTTAATGCAGACCAATGCTCAGAGTGACAAATATGATGATTTTTGTGATGGAAGCTACTTTAAAAGCCATCCTTTATTTTCCAATCACAAGTTTGCTTTACAAGTCCAGCTGTACTACGATGATTTTGAGTCTGCTAATCCTCTGGGATCGAAGCATGGTATACATAAAGTTGGCTGTCTGTATTTCATCCTTAGGAACCTTCCCCCTAGAGTGAATTCTAGTTTGATGAATATTCATTTAATATCTTTGTTTCACTCATCTGATGCTAAGAAGTATGGGATTGACACAATACTAAAACCTTTAGTCAATGATCTAAAAATACTAGAAACTACTGGAATAGAAGTTCCTTTTTCAGAATTGCCTATATTTGGTACACTCGCTCAAATTACTGGTGACAATTTGGGAATGCATGGGATTCTTGGCTTCATGGAGTCATTTAGCGCCACCTACTTCTGTAGACTGTGTTTAATAGACAAGACATCAGCTCAGTCTGTGTTTTCAGAGGATGATGTATGTTTAAGGTCACAACAGTCAAATGCACAGCATTGTGCTAACTTAGTAGATGATCCTACATTGATGTCATCATTTGGTATCAAGCGAAACAGTATACTGAATTCATTGTCCTTTTTTAATGTATCAGGGAATTATGCTGTAGATATCATGCATGATATATTGGAAGGTGTGGCTCAGTATGAAATCAAACTCCTCTTTGAATATTTGACCAAGAACTTCATCTCAAAAGAAAGCTTGCTCAGTAGAATATATGCCTTTAACTACGGCTATTTGGAGAAGAAGAATAGACCAACCAATCTAAATCTGGACCAGGCAGGAAATGGGATAGGTTTGAATGCAACTCAGACGTTATGTTTAATCACAAACATTCCATTGATAGTTGGTGACATTGTCCCTGATGATGACCAACATTGGCATTTATTACTGTTGTTACTGAACATAATCAATATTGTGTTCTCGCCTTCAGTCACAAAAGGTATGACTGTTTATTTAAAGCACCTTATTATGGAGCACCATCGCTTATTCAAAGAGTTGTATCCGTCTAAGAGCTTGATACCTAAACATCATTTTATGATCCATTATCCCAGGTGCATACGGAAGATTGGTCCTTTGCTCCATGTATGGACAATGAGATTCGAGGCGAAACACAAATTTTTCAAAGGTTGTGTAAAGAATTATAAGAATGTAACTGTATCACTTGCAAAAAAACATCAGTTTGCAGTAGCCTATCATTGGGAATGCTTGACTTTGAAGTCATTTGAGTGTGGTCCAATCAAGATGTCTTTACTTGGATTCCTTGACTTTTCTGAAGACATTTCCGAAAAGCTTCAGATTGAACCTCTGGCCAGAGTCAGTCACACCAACTGGGTGAAATGTTCTGGAGTAGAATACCGTATTGGCCTCTATG
>NC_140256.1:18939158-18944158 GCF_949987555.1 Borostomias antarcticus | reverse complement strand
ACAGACTGACAGACAGAGAGGGACAGACAGACAGAGAGACAGGGACAGACAGGCAGACAGACAGACAGACAGGGACAGACAGACAGACAGACAGACAGACAGGGACAGACAGACAGACAGACAGACAGACAGACAGGGACAGACAGACAGACAGACAGACAGACAGACAGACAGACAGACAGACAGACAGGGACAGACAGACAGACAGACAGACAGACAGACAGACAGACAGACAGACAGACAGACAGACAGGGACAGACAGGGACAGACAGACAGACAGACAGACAGACAGACAGACAGGGACAGACAGACAGACAGACAGACAGACAGACAGACAGACAGACAGACAGACAGACAGACAGGGACAGACGTGGCCTTAGAGGCCGTGGATGCCAGGTCCACGCTGGGCAGGAGGACAGCTGCTGACTCATTAGCAGATTCACCACAGTGACCACACACACACACACACACACACACACACACACACACACACACACACACATACGGTCACACCAGCAGAGAGAGAGAGAGAGACACTGATAATAAGAGAGAGGGTGAACAAGAGAGAAAGAGAGAGAGGGAGAGAGGGGAAGAGAGAGGGGGAGAGAGGGGAAGAGAGAGAGAAAGAGAGAGAGGGAGAGAGAGGAAGAGAGAGAGGGAGAGAGAGGGGAAGAGAGAGAGAAAGAGAGAGAGGGAGAGAGAGGAAGAGAGAGAGGGATAGAGGGAAAGAGAGAGAGAAATAGAGAAGGAGAGAGGGAAAGAGAGAGAGAAAGAGAGAGAGGGAGAGAGGGGAAGAGAGAGAGGGAGAGAGGGAAAGAGAGAGAGAAAGAGAGAGAGGAGAGAGGGAAAGAGAGAGAGAAAGAGAGAGAGGGAGAGAGGGGAAGAGAGAGAGGGAGAGAGGGGAAGAGAGAGAGAAAGAGAGAGAGGGAGAGAGAGGAAGAGAGAGAGGGAGAGAGAGGGGAAGAGAGAGAGAAAGAGAGAGAGGGAGAGAGAGGAAGAGAGAGAGGGATAGAGGGAAAGAGAGAGAGAAATAGAGAAGGAGAGAGGGAAAGAGAGAGAGAAAGAGAGAGAGGGAGAGAGGGGAAGAGAGAGAGGGAGAGAGGGGAAGAGAGAGAGAGAGAGAGGGAGAGAGGGGAAGAGAGAGAGGGAGAGAGAGAGAGGGAGAGAGAGAGAAAGAGAGAGAGGGAGAGAAAGAGAGAGAGGGAGAGAGGGGAAGAGAGAGAGAGAGAGAGAGAGGGAGAGAGGGGAAGAGAGAGAGGGAGAGAGAGAGAGAGAGAGAGAGAGAGAGAGAGAGAGGGAGAGAGAGAAAGAGAGAGAGGGAGAGAGGGAAAGAGAGAGAGGGAGAGAGAGAGGAGAGAGAGAGAGAGAGAGAGAGAGAGAGAGAGGGATGAGAGAGAGAGAGAGAGAGGGAGAGAGGGAAAGAGAGAGAAAGAGAGAGAGAGAGAGGGGAAGAGAGAGAGAGAGAAAGAGAGAGAGGGAGAGAGGGGAAGAGAGAGAGGGGTAGAGAGAGAGAGAGAGAGAGAGAGAGAGAGAGAGAGAGAGAGAGAGAGAAAGTGTGCATGGTGTGAATTCCTCCTCTCTGATGGGGAAGGCAGGGTCAGGTTAATCAGGTTAAAGGATCTATTTGGAGACGGCCTGAGAAAGGCTGTGTACTTTCTCTCTGTGCCTTGCTCAAGGGCACAACAGCAGTGAGTGAAACCCATGACTCTGTCTTGCAGGAAGGCCAGACAGCGTGAGACAGCGTGAGACAGCGTTGTTTCTTCTCCCTGGACAGATGAGCCGGTGTGAAGGTCCAGCAGCACTCAGTTACAAGACCTGGAGGACAAACACCCTGACCAGAACCACCAGCCCTGGAGGACAAACACCCTGACCAGAACCACCAGCCCTGGAGGACAAACACCCTGACCAGAAACCACCAGACCTGGAGGACAAACACCCTGACCAGAACCACCACCAGACCTGGAGGACAAACACCCTGACCAGAAAACCACCAGCCCTGGAGGACAAACACCCTGACCAGAACCACCAGCCCTGGAGGACAAACACCCTGACCAGAACCACCAGACCTGGAGGACAAACACCCTGACCAGAACCACCAGACCTGGAGGACAAACACCCTGACCAGAACCACCAGACCTGGAAACACCCTGACCAGAACCACCAGACCTGGAAACACCCTGACCAGAACCACCAGACCTGGAGGACAAACACCCTGACCAGACAACCACCAGACCTGGAGGACAAACACCCTGACCAGAAAACCACCAGCCCTGGAGGACAAACACCCTGACCAGAAAACCACCAGCCCTGGAGGACAAACACCCTGACCAGAACCACCAGACCTGGAGGACAAACACCCTGACCAGAACCACCAGACCTGGAGGACAAACACCCTGACCAGAACACCACCAGACCTGGAGGACAAACACCCTGACCAGAACCACCAGACCTGGAGGACAAACACCCTGACCAGAACCACCAGACCTGGAGGACAAACACCCTGACCACAAAACCACCAGACCTGGAAACAGCCTAGAGTCCACAACATGACTCTCTCTCTCTCTACCTCTCTCTCTACCTCTCTACCTCTCTCTCTCTACCTCTCTCTCTCTCTCTCTCTATCTCTCTCTCTCTCTACCTCTCTCTCTACCTCTCTCTCTACCTCTCTCTCTACCTCTCTCTCTACCTCTCTCTCTCTCTCTCTCTCTCTCTCCCTACCTCTCTCTCTACCTCTCTCTACCTCTCTCTACCTCTCTACCTCTACCTCTCTCTCTCTACCTCTCTACCTCTCTCTACCTCTCTCTCTCCATCTCTCTCTCTCCCCCCTTCCCCTCTCTCTCTCTCTCTCTCTCTCTCTCTCTCTCTCTCTCTCTCTCAGATGACAGGGACAGAGTCTGGTCTGGTTGATGCTGATTGGTCCATGGTCTTGTTGGCTGCAGTTCCCAGGCCGTGTCCGAAATGCATACTACTTGCTATATAGTAGGCGAGATGCAGCATGCTGCATCAAAACTGTGCATACTGTATTTCGACCTACTATATAGTAGGTACTATATAGCAGGCGAAATCGGCGAAAAAATGGCCGAAAATGTAGCATAGTCCAGAGCATACTGTTCCGGAAGTCGAGACGTGTTACGTCACTGGGCTGTGAGAAAAATAAAAAAAGATGGCGAACGTAGAGGTCACCGGGACCGCAGCGGGAGTTTTCAAATGCAAGTATTGACTTAATTTGTCGATGAAAAAATTATTTTTTCTGACAGATATCTTAGTTATAACGACACAGAGCTACAAATGCAGTTTTGTGTATATAGGTGGGGTAGAAATGACATTTCGAAAAAGAACATCATGATAGCTAGCTGCTTGCATTGATCTCTGTGGTGGACGTTACGTTAGCTAGCTAGCCCAGCTAACGTTAATAGGCTACTAACGTTACAGGTGTTCAGACGGCTCTTGCTCAAAACGTATTAATGTCATAGCTTAAATGTTATTATAGCTAGAATCAAGACAAACAGAGTAACATTTCCATGTAATATGACCATGATTGCTTAAGAAATGTATAAGAAATGTCGAAATTGTGATGAGTTGTTAAATGGCTAACCTAAGCCACCGAGCCTAACGTTACTTGAAGTTGTTTAAACAATTGTCTGTTCATTCCATGATTTAAACGAGTTCAACTGTTCATATATTAATATATTAGTATTCATTGTCCCATAATACTTCTGGATGTATTACAGGGACCAACGACCACACCAGGGACGATGATCCTCTGGAGGACGGCTGCATGGGTGGCCCCCATCGCCTCTTCCAAGACCCCGTACCACTTCCACGAAGCGGCTGTGGCCTCCCCTCCCTCTGTGCTGACCCCAGTTCTGGGGCTCTTTAGGTCCTATGAGGTTAGATAAGTTTTCTAGTGTCATACAAACTGTGAGTCCCTATCAATATATTTGCTATCATGTAGCCTGTAGATCAAAATCACCTTGTACATGGCTACAAGGTTCTCTGTGTGCTTTATCCAGGCTGTCTCCGTCGTCCCCTGCAGCCCAGCTTCTAAGATGTAGGTCCTACATAAATCAATATCCAAAGTAAACAGACCGCTGGATTGCTTCTGAACAACAATGCATACGTAAGTTAACTTACTCCAAGCCTTTCAGCGTGGCGTTTCTCTTCCCCGTAAACAGGGAAGAGTTGGCCGTCCTCCAGAGGGAGGACCGGCTGATGTTGAATGGGGGAGAGAGAAGGCAGAGATGAAGGCTGAGTAGAGGGAGGAAAGGGGGTTGTTTAAGGAGAGGGAGGACCGGCTGATGTTGCTTCTAGAAGCCTCAGTCAAAAAAAACTTGTATCTTGTTCCATTATTGTTTTTGTTATTTTTTATTAAATGTATTTTCTTGAATTAAATTGGTGTTTGTGTGTCATTCCTTGTAATGTATTCCCAGTCAAAGAACAAATGTCACTGTACCTAAAACCAGTCATTAGAGTAAAAGAACATTCCTAATGGACATTGTAGTTTGCAATTAGGCATAAAAGACGGAACACACATGTTGGTTCATAATGCTTCATTGGAATTATTCAGAGACGGTTATGAAAGCATCACTGTTTAATGTGTCTGACTAACGACTACTTGATAAGGGAGTTACATGTCCAAAGCGCTCTGCGTGTTGTGTTAAGACCTTCCAAGTTACTGTACATGACCTGTAGACATATCAAGACAATGTGTCTGATGTGTAGATATTACACTTTGTTGAAATGTTAATACATCAAGAAGTAACATTTACATGTATAATGGAAGAAAAACAACCATAAACATTTCTTGGATATTTTTATTACACAATGGTCTTCAAATATACTTTTGACTTGTTTATATTTGGTCAGATCATTAGCTTTCCTTGCAAAAGGTACTGACAGGAGAACACTGATCTGTTGTCTCCCCCCCAAATACTTAAACTGATTACTATGTACAGTGTTACACATACATTTAAACAAATGCCTCAAGGCTGCCTATAACC
>NC_140256.1:18929158-18931658 GCF_949987555.1 Borostomias antarcticus | reverse complement strand
CCTCTGGTGTTGTTATTTTCCTCTGCTGTTGTTGTTTTTCTGTGGTGTTGTTGTTTTCTGCTGGTGTTGTTGTTTTCTGCTGGTGTTGTTGTTTTCCTCTGGTGTTGTTGTTTTCCTCTGGTGTTGCTGTTTTCTGCTGGTGTTGTTGTTTTCCTCTGGTGTTGTTGTTTTCCTCTGGTGTTGTTGTTTTCCTCTGTTGTTGTTGTTTTCCTCTGGTGTTGTTATTTTCCTCTGCTGTTGTTGTTTTTCTGTGGTGATGTGTTTTCTGCTGGTGTTGTTGTTTTCTGCTGGTGTTGTTGTTTTCCTCTGGTGTTGTTGTTTTTCTCTGGTGTTGTTGTTTTCCTCTGTTGTTGTTGTTTTCCTCTGGTGTTGTTATTTTCCTCTGCTGTTGTTGTTTTTCTGTGGTGTTGTTGTTTTCTGCTGGTGTTGTTGTTTTCTGCTGGTGTTGTTGTTTTCCTCTGTTGTTGTTGTTTTCCTCTGGTGTTGTTATTTTCCTCTGCTGTTGTTGTTTTTCTGTGGTGTTGTTGTTTTCCTCTGGTGTTGTTGTTTTCCTCTGGTGTTGTTGTTTTCTGCTGGTGTTGTTGTTTTCTGCTGGTGTTGTTGTTTTCCTCTGTTGTTGTTGTTTTCCTCTGGTGTTGTTGTTTTTCTGTGGTGATGTGTTTTCTGCTGGTGTTGTTGTTTTCTGCTGGTGTTGTTGTTTTCCTCTGGTGTTGTTGTTTTTCTCTGGTGTTGTTGTTTTCCTCTGTTGTTGTTGTTTTCCTCTGGTGTTGTTATTTTCCTCTGCTGTTGTTGTTTTTCTGTGGTGTTGTTGTTTTCTGCTGGTGTTGTTGTTTTCTGCTGGTGTTGTTGTTTTCCTCTGGTGTTGTTGTTTTCCTCTGTTGTTGTTGTTTTCCTCTGGTGTTGTTATTTTCCTCTGCTGTTGTTGTTTTTCTGTGGTGTTGTTGTTTTCCTCTGGTGTTGTTGTTTTCCTCTGGTGTTGTTGTTTTCTGCTGGTGTTGTTGTTTTCTGCTGGTGTTGTTGTTTTCCTCTGTTGTTGTTGTTTTCCTCTGGTGTTGTTGTTTTCCTCTGTTGTTGTTATTTTCCTCTGGTGTTGTTATTTTCCTCTGGTGTTGTTATTTTCCTCTGGTGTTGTTATTTTCCTCTGGTGTTGTTGTTTTCTGCTGGTGTTGTTGTTTTCTGCTGGTGTTGTTGTTTTCCTCTGGTGTTGTTTTCCTCTGGTGTTGTTGTTTTCTGCTGGTGTTGTTGTTTTCTGCTGGTGTTGTTGTTTTCCTCTGGTGTTGTTGTTTTCCTCTGGTGTTGTTGTTTTCTGCTGGTGTTGTTGTTTCCTCTGGTGTTGTTGTTTTCCTCTGGTGTTGTTGTTTTTTGCTGGTGTTGTTGTTTTCTGCTGGTGTTGTTGTTTTCCTCTGATGTTGTTTTCTGCCGGTGTTGTTGTTTTCTGCCGGTGTTGTTGTTGTTTTCCTCTGGTGTTGTTGTTTTCTGCTGGTGTTGTTGTTTTCTGCTGGTGTTGTTGTTTCCCTCTGGTGTTGTTGTTTTCCTCTGGTGTTGTTATTTTCCTCTGGTGTTGTTATTTTCCTCTGGTGTTGTTGTTTTCTGCTGGTGTTGTTGTTTTCTGCTGGTGTTGTTGTTTTCCTCTGGTGTTGTTATTTTCCTCTGGTGTTGTTGTTTTCTGCTGGTGTTGTTGTTTTCCTCTGGTGTTGTTTTCTGCCGGTGTTGTTGTTTTCTGCCGGTGTTGTTGTTGTTTTCCTCTGGTGTTGTTGTTTTCTGCTGGTGTTGTTGTTTTCTGCTGGTGTTGTTGTTTCCCTCTGGTGTTGTTGTTTTCCTCTGGTGTTGTTATTTTCCTCTGGTGTTGTTATTTTCCTCTGGTGTTGTTGTTTTCTGCTGGTGTTGTTGTTTTCCTCTGGTGTTGTTATTTTCCTCTGGTGTTGTTGTTTTCCTCTGGTGTTGTTGTTTTTTGCTGGTGTTGTTGTTTTCTGCTGGTGTTGTTGTTTTCCTCTGGTGTTGTTTTCCTCTGGTGTTGTTGTTTTCTGCCGGTGTTGTTGTTGTTTTCCTCTGGTGTTGTTGTTTTCTGCTGGTGTTGTTGTTTTCTGCTGGTGTTGTTGTTTCCCTCTGGTGTTGTTTTCCTCTGGTGTTGTTGTTTTCTGCTGGTGTTGTTGTTTTCTGCTGGTGTTGTTGTTTTCCTCTGGTGTTGTTTTCCTCTGGTGTTGTTGTTTTCTGCTGGTGTTGTTGTTTCCTCTGGTGGTGTTGTTTTCCTCTGGTGTTGTTGTTTTCTGCTGGTGATGTTGTTTTCCTTTGGTGTTGTTTTCCTCTGGTGTTGTTGTTTTCCTCTGGTGTTGTTGTTTTCCTCTGGTGTTGTTGTTTTCCTCTGGTGTTGTTGTTTTCTGCGCTGGCGGTGGTGATTGCTTTCGTGGCCGTTGTGATGTTTTCATGGGCACTGCTGGGGGTTGAACAGGTGTGAACCCGCACGGTTTTACGCGTGTGTGAGAGTGTTTGTGAGTGTGTG
>NC_140256.1:18916658-18919158 GCF_949987555.1 Borostomias antarcticus | reverse complement strand
ATCTCACCAACTCTTCTATATCTCACCAACTCTTCTATATCTCACCAACTCTTCTATATCTCACCAACTCTTCTATATCTCACCAACTCTTCTATATCTCATTAACTCTTCTATATCTCACCAACTCTTCTATATCTCACCAACTCTTCTATATCTCACCAACTCTTCTATATCTCACCAACTCTTCTATATCTCATTAACTCTTCTATATCTCACCAACTCTTCTATATCTCATTAACTCTTCTATATCTCACCAACTCTTCTATATCTCACCAACTCTTCTATATCTCACCAACTCTTCTATATCTCATTAACTCTTCTATATCTCATTAACTCTTCTATATCTCACCAACTCTTCTATATCTCATTAACTCTTCTATATCTCACCAACTCACCAACTCTTCTATATCTCATTAACTCTTCTATATCTCACCAACTCTTCTATATCTCATTAACTCTTCTATATCTCACCAACTCTTCTATATCTCACCAACTCTTCTATATCTCACCAACTCCTCTATATCTCATTAACTTCTATATCTCACCAACTCTTCTATATCTCACCAACTCTTCTATATCTCACCAACTCTGGCACTTTCAAAGTCAACTCCATTTTATTTCTACAGCACCATTCATTCAAATCAGTGTAGCACAGCTTTACATACAGAAAAACATAAATCATATAAACACAGTGAGAACAGATTTAAAAGAAACAAAGTTTCTTAAAAGTAAAATAATTAAAAATTAAAAGATAGTGTACAATAGTATAAAAACTATAAAAACAGAGAATACAAATTAAGAACACTAAGATATTAAAACAAGTAAATCTACGTGGTAAAAATAATGTTAAAGAAGGTAAGATCTGGCGTAGACATTCTCAGGCAAGGAGCACGTAGCGCAGAAACAGCCCAGCGGAGATCTGTCTCCTCACCGGTCACAGTGGGAGGGTCAGGATGAGGGGAAGGTGAGTGGCCCGGTCAAACTCACCCACTCATCACGGGGGGGAGGGGGATGTCCTCAGGATGCCGCCTGACACCAGACGCCACAGCGGGTCGGTCCAGGGGGCCCTCCGACCAATCAGCAGAGGGCCAGGGGGCCCTCCGACCAATCAGCAGAGGGCAGGGGCGTAGGTTTGATTTGAGCTTTGGTAGGGACACACTGGGTTGTTGTTACCTAAAACTACCCCTATGGCAGAGGGCCAGGGGGGCCTCCGACCAATCAGCAGAGGCGCCACTCTGGACATAGTACAAATACAATGGCCTCACTCTTGTGTGTGTGTGGGGAGGGGGGGTCAGACCACGCAACAACGTCTCAGAAGTCACGTGACTCGTGTTGCTTATCCTGGGTTATTACCAGTAGGACGTGTCCATGGACTGTTTCTGCGCTCTGTTGTGTGTTCACAGATAAGGACCTACCGTAACTATTTGATTATTTCCTGCCGTGTGTGGTTAGATAAGGACCTATTGTAACTATTTGTTTATTTCCTGCCGTGTGTGTCTAGATAAGGACTGATGTTCCCCTCAGCTGTGTGGGTCTAGTCAGAGTCACGATGCCCATTTCACCGGCTTCCGTTTGAACGCAAAAAAAATAAATACTGAGAAATATATTCTCACAAATTGTCCGGGCACTCAGTAGAGCAGGTTTGAAAGAGGTTTTGATAGTCACAGCTCATTTCCTGTTTGCCTGCTAGTACGTTTGATCGTTTACTCTCAAGGGCGAGACCGCAATGAGTCAGTTAATGTTGAGGGTCCCAGCTGGGCTGTGGCCCCTCCCTGGTTCTGCCTGAAGAGGACTTGTGCTCCGCTCCGCTCCAATCTGCAGCACAACTCCAAACCTATTAGCCAGGAAATGGCTGAGTCAACAGGAAACAGCGTGCGCTGAGATGTTTAATGTTTATCTCCGTTAGCAGGGTTTTTAAGTCTAAGTAAAACATCGTAAAACATCAGTTAGATAAATCATGTTTGGTTTGGGATTGGTTTGATCACCCGGGCTTACTCCGTGTGAGGAAGTGTGTGTGTGTGTGTGTGTGTGTGTGTATGTGTCAGTGTGTCAGTGTGTGTGTGTGTGTGTGTGTGTGTGTGTGTGTATGTGTCAGTGTGTCAGTGTGTGTGTGTGTGTCTAGTTTCATGAGTGTTTGTGGTTGGAAGTTTTGACCCGGGTCTCCTGTACAGTGTGTGTGTGTGTGTGTGTGTGGTGACAGGCATTCTGCGGCCTGCTGTGTGCACACCTGGAGAACACACCTGGAGAACACACTAACCAGCCAGGCTACCTGCAGAACACACTAACCAGCCAGGCTACCTGGAGAACACACTAACCAGCCAGGCTACCTGGAGAACACACCTGGAGAACACACTAACCAGCCAGGCTACCTGGAGAACACACTAACCAGCCAGGCTACCTGGAGAACACACCTGGAGAACACACTAACCAGCCAGGCTACCTGGAGAACACACTAACCAGCCAGGCTACCTGGAGAACACACCTGGAGAACACACTAACC
>NC_140256.1:18849158-18914158 GCF_949987555.1 Borostomias antarcticus | reverse complement strand
ACACACACACACACACACACACACACACAAAAACACACACACACACACACGCTGCTCATATAAAGTTGACAGGCTGGTGTTAACTATGACTCCAGGGCAGCACACTAAGCAGACCATAAACCTTTTTGTCATAAAACCACTGCAGTAGAGACAGGTGTGTGTGTGTGTGTGTGTGTGTGTGTGTTAACAGCCTGTATGACCAGCTGAGCAGACTGTATGCCTGTGTCTCTTCTAGCATGAGTTGCACTTAGAAACCAATGAGCAGCAAGTCAGAGTGCAGGTACTGAGGTACAACGCGCTGCCACTGTCAGGATGAGAAGCTGAGCCAGACGTCCTGTGTGTGTGTGTGTGTGTGTGTGTGTGTGTGTGTGTGTGTGTTGGATAATCCATGTTAGTTCACTCTCACACACTTCCCTTCCGCCTGGGCTCCTCTGACCTATGAGTGTATGGAGTGTGTGAGCCACGTGTGTGTATGTGTGTGTGTGTGTGTGTGAACCATGTGTGTGTGTGTGCATGCGTGTGTGTGAGCCGTGTGTGTGAGCCGTGTGTGCGAGAGTGTGTGTGTGAGCCGTGTGTGTGTGTGAGCCGTGTGTGTGAGCTCTGTCCTGTCGGGGGCGGGGCTGGGGTGCTCTGTCATGTCGGGGGCGGGGCTGGGGTGCTCTGTCCTGTCGGGGGCGGGGCTGGGGCTGGGGTGCTCTGTCCTGTCGGGGGCGGGGCTAGGGTGCTCTGTCATGTCGGGGGCGGGGCTAGGGTGCTCTGTCATGTCGGGGGCGGGGCTGGGGTGCTCTGTCATGTCGGGGGCGGGGCTGGGGGCGGGGCTGGGGTGCTCTGTCCCCGGCGGTCTGTAAGCGAGGGGGTGTGAAAGATGCCGGCGCTGTGGCACACTCTCACACCCCCCCGCCAACGCCATGGCCCCAGCCCGGAGAGAGCTCAGCTCAGCTTAACACTCTACTGCGACCTGGGGCTGCCCTCCTTGGGGAGACCTACGGGGGGGGTACCGGAGGCCCCTGGCGCGTCTCTCTACCCCGTGCCTCTTTCTCACAAGCCATGGTAGTGTGCGCTGCAGAGAGAGAGAAAGCGCACTGTAAAACGTTTTTGTTACCTCAGGTTATTCTGCCTGAGGTGAGAGAGCGTTGGAAGTTTTGAAAGTGTGTGTGTGTGTGAGAGAGGGAATGTACATAATGTGTGAGAGTGTTTATGTACCTGTGTGTGTGTGTGCAGATGCCCGGAACAGGGTCCCAGTGTGAGGTGAAGAGAGATCAGAGGGAGCCTGGAAAGTCCGAGCTGACTCACCGCGCTCTCTCCCTCTCTCTACCCCAGGGTTGGGGGGAGGCGGGGTCTAATTAGACGTGTTCATGTTCGCCTGCTTTCACCTCTCTCTCTCTCTCTGCTGTGAGTAAGAGCGGCAGTCCTTAAGATGTCTTCTACCTTTGATGTCTGAGAGAGAGAGAGGAGAGAGAGAGAGAGAGAGAGAGAGAGAGAGAGAGAGAGAGAGAGAGAGAGAGAGAGAGAGAGAGAGAGAGAGATCTTAAGACCCATGAGGAGCTCTTTGATCACGTTTCAGGGAGTTTTGAGGCTTTGTGAGGTAGAAGAGGGAAGGGTTGTGCTGTCTGTTTCTTTGTGAGGTAGAAGAGGGAAGGGTTGTGCTGTCTGGTTCTTTGTGAGGTAGAAGAGGGAAGGGTTGTGCTGTCTGGTTCTTTGTGAGGTAGAAGAGGGAAGGGTTGTGCTGTCTGGTTCTTTGTGAGGTAGAAGAGGGAAGGGCTGTGCTGTCTGTTTCTTTGTGAGGTAGAAGAGGGAAGGGTTGTGCTGTCTGTTTCTTTGTGAGGTAGAGGAGGGAAGGGTTGTGCTGTCTGTTTCTTTGTGAGGTAGAGGAGGGAAGGGTTGTGCTGTCTGGTTCTTTGTGAGGTAGAAGAGGGAAGGGTTGTGCTGTCTGTTTCTTTGTGAGGTAGAAGAGGGAAGGGTTGTGAACTCGCCTGGCCTCGCTGTGCTGTCTGTTTCTTTGTGAGGTAGAAGAGGGAAGGGTTGTGCTGTCTGGTTCTTTGTGAGGTAGAAGAGGGAAGGGTTGTGCTGTCTGGTTCTTTGTGAGGTAGAGGAGGGAAGGGTTGTGCTGTCTGTTTCTTTGTGAGGTAGAGGAGGGAAGGGTTGTGAACTCGCCTGGCCTCGCTGTGCTGTCTGTTTCGTTGTGTGCGTGGTTCTGTCGAGCGGATCGCTCAGAGAGAGAGGAGGTGTTAACGGAGGCGAACCTCTGGAAGACGCGCTCGAACGGAGAGAAAGAAATAGATGTGTCCTTGGTCAGGTGGAGGCAGATCTCAGGTCAGACGCAGCGGTGTTACCGTAGCTGTTACCCCCTCGGGGGGGGGCGGTTGGCCGGTCCTAGATCTGTATCTAAGGGGCCGACTGCAACGAACTCTGGTGCCCCTCGCCTGCCTCTGCAGGGCCTGTGAAGTAACACACACACACACACACACACGCACACACACGCACGCACACGCATGCACACACACACGCGCACACGCACGCACACACACGCACGCACACACACGCACACACACACACACACGCACGCACACGCACACACACGCACGCACACACACGCGCACACACACACACGTCTCATAGCACCGTGTCTTTGATGTCACCGGCGGCACCTGAACATGCTGAGGGCACAGCTGGCTGCTGGGTAAAGGCTGTGTCAGCAGGCTGGGGGCTCGAGGCTGGGGGCTGGGGGCTGGAGTTAGGAGTGATGAGGGTCTGAGGAGAGAGGTTAGGAGGAGGTGTAGAGGCTGGGAGAGGAGGAGGTGTAGAGGCTGGGAGAGGAGGTGTAGAGGCTGGGTTAGGAGGAGGTGTAGAGGCTGGGAGAGGAGGAGGTGTAGAGGCTGGGTTAGGAGGTGTAGAGGCTGGGAGAGGAGGAGGTGTAGAGGCTGGGTTAGGAGGTGTAGAGACTGGGAGAGGAGGAGGTGTAGAGGCTGGGAGAGGAGGAGGTGTAGAGGCTGGGAGAGGAGGAGGTGTAGAGGCTGGGTTAGGAGGAGGTGTAGAGGCTGGGTTAGGAGGTGTAGAGGCTGGGAGAGGAGGTGTAGAGGCTGGGTTAGGAGGTGTAGAGGCTGGGAGAGGAGGAGGTGTAGAGGCTGGGTTAGGAGGTGTAGAGGCTGGGAGAGGAGGAGGTGTAGAGGCTGGGTTAGGAGGTGTAGAAGCTGGGTTAGGAGGTGTAGAGGCTGGGAGAGGAGGAGGTGTAGAGGCTGGGTTAGGAGGAGGTGTAGAGGCTGGGTTAGGAGGTGTAGAGGCTGGGTTAGGAGGTGTAGAGGCTGGGAGAGGAGGTGTAGAGGCTGGGTTAGGAGGTGTAGAGGCTGGGAGAGGAGAAGGTGTAGAGGCTGGGTTAGGAGGTGTAGAGGCTGGGTTAGGAGGTGTAGAGGCTGGGAGAGGAGAAGGTGTAGAGGCTGGGTTAGGAGGTGTAGAGGCTGGGAGAGGAGGAGGTGTAGAAGCTGGGTTAGGAGGTGTAGAGGCTGGGTTAGGAGGTGTAGAGGCTGGGTTAGGAGGTGTAGAGGCTGGGTTAGGAGGTGTAGAGGCTGGGAGAGGAGAAGGTGTAGAGGCTGGGTTAGGAGGTGTAGAGGCTGGGAGAGGAGAAGGTGTAGAGGCTGGGTTAGGAGGTGTAGAGGCTGGGTTAGAAGGTGTAGAGGCTGGGTTAGGAGGTGTAGAGGCTGGGTTAGGAGGTGTAGAGGCTGGGTTAGGAGGTGTAGAGGCTGGGAGAGGAGAAGGTGTAGAGGCTGGGTTAGGAGGTGTAGAGGCTGGGTTAGAAGGTGTAGAGGCTGGGTTAGGAGGTGTAGAGGCTGGGTTAGGAGGTGTAGAGGCTGGGTTAGGAGGTGTAGAGGCTGGGAGAGGAGGAGGTGTAGAGGCTGGGAGAGGAGGAGGTGTAGAAGCTGGGTTAGGAGGTGTAGAGGCTGGGTTAGGAGGTGTAGAGGCTGGGTTAGGAGGTGTAGAGGCTGGGAGAGGAGGAGGTGTAGAGGCTGGGAGAGGAGGTGTAGAGGCTGGGTTAGGAGGTGTAGAGGCTGGGTTAGAAGGTGTAGAGGCTGGGTTAGGAGGTGTAGAGGCTGGGAGAGGAGGTGTAGAGGCTGGGTTAGGAGGTGTAGAGGCTGGGAGAGGAGAAGGTGTAGAGGCTGGGTTAGGAGGTGTAGAGGCTGGGTTAGAAGGTGTAGAGGCTGGGTTAGGAGGAGGTGTAGAGGCTGGGAGAGGAGAAGGTGTAGAGGCTGGGTTAGGAGGTGTAGAGGCTGGGAGAGGAGAAGGTGTAGAGGCTGGGTTAGGAGGTGTAGAGGCTGGGTTAGGAGGTGTAGAGGCTGGGTTAGGAGGTGTAGAGGCTGGGAGAGGAGAAGGTGTAGAGGCTGGGTTAGGAGGTGTAGAGGCTGGGTTAGGAGGTGTAGAGGCTGGGAGAGGAGAAGGTGTAGAGGCTGGGTTAGGAGGAGGTGTAGAGGCTGGGTTAGGAGGTGTAGAGGCTGGGAGAGGAGGAGGTGTAGAGGCTGGGTTAGGAGGTGTAGAGGCTGGGAGAGGAGGAGGTGTAGAGACTGGGAGAGGAGGAGGTGTAGAGGCTGGGAGAGGAGGAGGTGTAGAGGCTGGGTTAGGAGGTGTAGAGGCTGGGAGAGGAGAAGGTGTAGAGGCTGGGTTAGGAGGTGTAGAGGCTGGGAGAGGAGAAGGTGTAGAGGCTGGGAGAGGAGGAGGTGTAGAGGCTGGGTTAGGAGGTGTAGAGGCTGGTTTAGAAGGTGTAGAGGCTGGGTTAGGAGGTGTAGAGGCTGGGAGAGGAGAAGGTGTAGAGGCTGGGAGAGGAGGAGGTGTAGAGGCTGGGAGAGGAGGAGGTGTAGAGGCTGGGAGAGGAGAAGGTGTAGAGGCTGGGAGAGGAGGAGGTGTAGAGGCTGGGTTAGGAGGTGTAGAGGCTGGGAGAGGAGGAGGTGTAGAGGCTGGGTTAGGAGGTGTAGAGGCTGGGAGAGGAGGAGGTGTAGAGGCTGGGAGAGGAGAAGGTGTAGAGGCTGGGAGAGGAGGAGGTGTAGAGGCTGGGTTAGGAGGTGTAGAGGCTGGGAGAGGAGAAGGTGTTGAGGCTGGGTTAGGAGGTGTAGAGGCTGGGTTAGGAGGTGTAGAGGCTGGGAGAGGAGGAGGTGTAGAGGCTGGGAGAGGAGGAGGTGTAGAAGCTGGGTTAGGAGGTGTAGAGGCTGGGAGAGGAGAAGGTGTAGAGGCTGGGTTAGGAGGTGTAGAGGCTGGGAGAGGAGGAGGTGTAGAGGCTGGGTTAGGAGGTGTAGAGGCTGGGAGAGGAGGAGGTGTAGAGGCTGGGAGAGGAGAAGGTGTAGAGGCTGGGTTAGGAGGTGTAGAAGCTGGGTTAGGAGGTGTAGAGGCTGGGAGAGGAGGTGTAGAGGCTGGGTTAGGAGGTGTAGAGGCTGGGTTAGAAGGTGTAGAGGCTGGGTTAGGAGGTGTAGAGGCTGGGAGAGGAGGTGTAGAGGCTGGGTTAGGAGGTGTAGAGGCTGGGAGAGGAGAAGGTGTAGAGGCTGGGTTAGGAGGTGTAGAGGCTGGGTTAGAAGGTGTAGAGGCTGGGTTAGGAGGAGGTGTAGAGGCTGGGAGAGGAGAAGGTGTAGAGGCTGGGTTAGGAGGTGTAGAGGCTGGGTTAGGAGGTGTAGAGGCTGGGAGAGGAGGAGGTGTAGAAGCTGGGTTAGGAGGTGTAGAGGCTGGGAGAGGAGAAGGTGTAGAGGCTGGGTTAGGAGGTGTAGAGGCTGGGTTAGGAGGTGTAGAGGCTGGGTTAGGAGGTGTAGAGGCTGGGTTAGGAGGTGTAGAAGCTGGGTTAGGAGGTGTAGAGGCTGGGAGAGGAGGAGGTGTAGAGGCTGAGTTAGGAGGTGTAGAGGCTGGGTTAGAAGGTGTAGAGGCTGGGTTAGGAGGTGTAGAGGCTGGGAGAGGAGGTGTAGAGGCTGGGTTAGGAGGAGGTGTAGAGGCTGGGAGAGGAGGAGGTGTAGAGGCTGGGAGAGGAGGAGGTGTAGAGGCTGAGTTAGGAGGTGTAGAGGCTGGGAGAGGAGGAGGTGTAGAGGCTGAGTTAGGAGGTGTAGAGGCTGGGTTAGGAGGTGTAGAGGCTGGGTTAGGAGGAGGTGTAGAGGCTGGGTTAGGAGGTGTAGAGGCTGGGTTAGGAGGTGTAGAGGCTGGGTTAGGAGGTGTAGAGGCTGGGAGAGGAGGAGGTGTAGAGGCTGGGTTAGGAGGAGGTGTAGAGGCTGGGTTAGGAGGTGTAGAGGCTGGCTGGGTTCACTGGGTTCAACACTCTTCCTACTGAGCTGAACCCACATCAAACCCAACAGCTGGTCCTTTCTTATTACCCCTGACTTTAATACCAGGAGAGGAAGAGAAGAGGAGAGAAGAGGTGAGGAGAGGAGAGAAGACAGGAGAAAAGGAGAGAAGAGGAGAGGAGAGAAGAGAGGAGAAGAGGAGAGAGGAGAAGAGGAGAGGAGAGAAGAGAGGAGAAGAGGAGAGGAGAGAAGAGAGGAGAAGAGAGGAGCGAAGAAAGGAGAGAAGAGAGGAGAAGAGGGGAGAGGACAGAAGGGGAGAGGAGAGGAGAGGAGAGGAGGGGAGAGGAGGGGAGAGGAGATTAGAGGAGAAGAGAGGAGAGGAGGGGAGAGGAGGAGGGGAGAGGAGAGAAGAGGGGAGGAGATTAGAGGAGAAGAGAGGAGAAGAGGGGAGAGGACAGAAGGGGAGAGGAGAGGAGAAGAGAGGAGAGGAGGGGAGAGGAGGGGAGAGGAGAGAAGAGGAGATTAGAGGAGAAGAGAGGAGAGGAGGGGAGAGGAGGAGGGGAGAGGAGAGAAGAGGGGAGGAGATTAGAGGAGAAGAGAGGAGAAGAGGGGAGGAGATTAGAGGAGAGGAGGAGGGGAGAGGATCAGAAGAGTAGAGTAGCATGCTCTAGTGAATGGATGTAGCAGCTTGTATATTCTCAGTCCTCCTGAGCACCTGAGCACATATTCAGTAATGAGCCTCCTGGTGGAGCACAGCAGCTGAGTCCCTCTCAGTCTCACATACCGTCACACACTGTTTCACTCTCACGTCCGACCGCATCCCCCTCAACACACACGCACACACACACACACACACACACACACACACACACACACACACACCAACGTTTACCGTAACATGCACAAACAACCCCACATACTTTCACTTCCTCCAGAGTTGAACTTCAGGTCAGGGGGTAGGTGGAGAGTTGGAGGTGGAGAGTTAATGTTGCACTATTTCCTCACAGACACACATGCACACACGCGTGCACGCACACACACACACACACAGATTCTGTAAACAAGGCCATAAACACACTCTCTGACAGCAGTGGTCCACCATAGTTACATTCAACCCCCCTTCCCTCCACTGTGGAGTGCACCCCTGACCCCCCCCCCACCCCTCCACCATCACAACATGCAGAACAAACACACCCACACAGAGATGCTCTGGACTTTCTCTGTGTTCAGAACATTTTCAGGCGAGGCTTCCAGAGTTCAAGGGGTTGTTTGAACGTTTTGAACAGTTGTTCTGTGGCTATTCTATACATTTTAAAACTTTATTCATATTCATAAAGACGACATCCGAGTCGGTTAGAAGGTTCAACACGTTCTGTCAGCAATGGTCAAAGACGCACGCACACACACACAATGGCTATCTGCCTGCCTGCCTGCCTGCCTGTCTGTCTGTCTGCCTGTCCGTCTGTCTGCCTGTCAGTCTATCTACCTGCCTGTCTGTCTATCTACCTGCCTGTCTGCCTGTCTGTCTGTCTGTCTGTCTGCCTGTCTATCTACCTGTCTGTCTGTCTGTCTGCCTTTGCAGAGGCTGAATGTGCAGAGTGGTTGGACATAAACAAAGACACGCGGGCGAGGGGGGGGGGAGTCCCCCTAGCCCCGCCTCCGCTCTGCTCCCCGCCTGGCCTTGACACGGACTGACACATGCTGCTACGCTGGCCAGCGGAAATGAATGGATGGAGGGAGGGAGAGATGATGGAGGGATGGAGAGATGATGGAGGGATGGAGAAAGGGATGACAGGGCTCTCAAAGGGGCTTTTTTTTTTTTTTTTTACAGTATCTCTCATTTTTCCCCCTCCTCCTCCTCCTCCTCGTCCTCCTCCTCGTCCTCCTCCTCGTCCTCCCGGTCTTAAGGGTGGCAGCAGCTGTCCCCACGCGCACGCTTGAAATCCCCCGACGGCCCCCAGCCCCGCCCCCGGCCGGACAGGTAGCGCCACATGTGTGGGAGGAACGCGAGCAGGGAGGCTGGGTGTCGCGTTACCAGCTGCACGCGACAGCTGCCCTCCCCCGAGGACCTGCCCCCCCCCCCCACACACACACGTGCGCGCCTGCACCGCCGACGGATAAGCCATGAAAAAAAGAGGGGACGGCAGAATTTTTATTTATTTTTTTCTCGCGTCAAAATGTTGCCCCCCCTACTCTCAGAGGGTAAAATGGCCTATGGAGGAGGAGATGCATGCCCGTGGCTGTGTGTGTGTGTGTGAGAGTGTGTGTGAGTGTGTGTGAGAGTGTGTGTGTGTGTGTGTGAGTGCATGGCCATGCTCAGTGAGGAGTCTGTGAGAGCAATGTAGAATGGATGGTCGTCTCATGGTCGTGTGTGAGATAAGGACATAGAGAAGCAGAGAGAGAACTAAGTTCATGTCCAGTCTAGTCTAGTCTAGTCCAGTCCATTATAGTACAGTATAGTCCAGTCCAGTCTAGTCTAGTCCAGTCCAGTCCAGTCCATTAGAGTCCAGTAAAGTCTAGTCTAGTCTACTCTAGTCTAGTCCAGTCCAGTCCAGTCCAGTCCAGTCTAGTCCAGTCCAGTGTCTCATGATCAGATTCATTGGACCCCAAATACAGCATTTCAGATCCTAGGCCCGACCGGGCCCAACCACAAGGCCTGGAGGTTGATCCCCGTCTCCCTTCTGGTTCTCACCCCCGTCCTGAGCTGGTGCGAGACCTAGGCCTTGGTCCTCACTCCCCACCCTACCCTAACCCCAACCACTCCCCACCCTACCCTAACCCCCTCCCCACCCTACCCTACCCTAACCCCAACCACTCCCCACCCTACCCTACCCTACCCTACCCCCTCCCCACCCTAACCCCAACCACTACCCACCCTACCCTAACCCCAACCACTCCCTACCCTAACCCCAACCACTACCCACCCTACCCTAACCCCAACCACTACCCACCCTACCCTAACCCCAACCACTCCCCACCCCCTAACCCCAACCACTCCCCACCCTACCCTAACCCCAACCACTCCCCACCCTACCCTAACCCCAACCACTCCCCACCCCCTAACCCCAACCACTCCCCACCCTACCCTAACCCCAACCACTCCCTACCCTAACCCCAACCACTACCCACCCTACCCTAACCCCAACCACTCCCCACCCCCTAACCCCAACCACTCCCCACCCTACCCTAACCCCAACCACTCCCCCACCTACCCTAACCCCAACCACTACCCACCCTACCCTAACCCCAACCACTCCCTACCCTAACCCCAACCACTCCCCCCCTACCCTAACCCCAACCACTCCCCCCCTACCCTAACCCCAACCACTCCCTACCCTAACCACTCCCCACCCTACCCTAACCCCAACCACTCCCCCCCTACCCTAACCCCAACCACTCCCCACCCCCTAACCCCAACCACTCCCCACCCCCTAACCCCAACCACTCCCCCCTCTACCCTAACCCCAACCACTCCCCACCCTACCCTAACCCCAACCACTCCCCACCCTACCCTACCCTAACCACTCCCCACCCTACCCTAACCCCAACCACTCCCCCCCCCCCTAACCCCAACCACTCCCCCCCCTACCCTAACCCCAACCACTCCCCACCCTACCCTAACCCCAACCACTCCCCACCCCCTAACCCCAACCACTCCCCACCCCCTAACCCCAACCACTCCCCCCCCTACCCTAACCCCAACCACTCCCCCCCCTACCCTAACCCCAACCACTCCCCCCCTACCCTAACCCCAACCACTCCCCACCCTACCCCCAACCACTCCCCCCCCTACCCTAACCCCAACCACTCCCCCCCCTACCCTAACCCCAACCACTCCCCACCCTACCCTAACCCCAACCACTCCCCACCCCCCCCTACCCTAACCCCAACCACTCCCCACCCTACCCTAACCCCAACCACTCCCCCCCTACCCTAACCCCAACCACTCCCTACCCTAACCCCAACCACTCCCCCCCCTACCCTAACCCCAACCACTCCCCCCCCTACCCTAACCCCAACCACTCCCCACCCTACCCTAACCCCAACCACTCCCCACCCTACCCTACCCTAACCACTCCCACCCTACCCTACCCTAACCACTCCCCACCCTACCCTAACCACTCCCCACCCCCTAACCCCAACCACTCCCCACCCTACCCTAACCCCAACCACTCCCCACCCTACCCTAACCCCAACCACTCCCCACCCTACCCTACCCTAACCACTCCCCCCCCTAACCAAAACACTGTGCAGCCCTATTTATAGACCTTTCAAAAGCGTTTGACACAGTTGATCATTCTCTACTACTGAATAGACTAGCTAGCATTGGTCTAGATCAGGGGTGTCAAACTCAAATACACAGTGGGCCAAAATCTAAAACTTGAACAAAGTCGCAGGCCAACATTGAACAAATGAAAATTTTAATATGGACCCAAACAAGTTTGGCTTTAACATACAATATATAACTTAATAGTGCAGACATGCAAAATCGAATTTCAAATAAAAAACACATCAATGTTATTCATTTATAAAATAAAATTTAAATAAAAGCCTTCTGATTTTAATATCAAAATAAACTTTTTTCACAGGCTATTAAATTTAAAAATAAAATAACAATAATAAATGAATCAACCATTCAAGCCCATGCCTTAGAGTAGCAAGAAAAAGTGCATAAAGAAAACGTTAATTATTGGTCAGTTTGCTACACACTGATCTAATCTGATGTGCCCAAGCCAGATACCTGGCATCTCTTCTTGGATGCTAGTTCATCAATGTCTGGACTCAGGCTCTGAGCTGAGGAAATCCTCAGTATCGAGTGAAGGTGTTCATCAGTCAGACGTCTCCTGTGAGATGTTTTGGTCATCTTCATCGAGGAGAAAAGTTGCTCACATAGATAAGTGCTGCCGAACATGGAGAGCATCTGAGCAGCTTGGGTGCGGAGCTGGGAGAACATGGAGAGCATCTGAGCAGCTTGGGTGCGGAGCTGGGAGAACATGGAGAGCATCTGAGCAGCTTGGGTGCGGTGCTGGGGCATTGTGTCAGGGATGAACTGTAGAAACTGTGCGGCGCCCACAGCATCATACTTTGACTTCAGCGTGTCATTACACTGGAGTTCAATCAGCTCCATTTGGAGGTTGGTTGGTGCGTTTTCCACATCAACTGCGAAGGGATTACTGAGCAGTTCAAACCTACATTTCTGGGGCCTCATTTATAAACATTGCGTATAATCCACGTAACTAAGTTTGCTTAGCTAAGTAATTACTAAAATATACGCACAAAAAATCTCCGATTTATAAAACGCTGCGTATCACAACCCATGTTCACTCAGGCACGCCTACGCCAGCTGCCCTTTATAAATCACAATCAACACTTAACTTGGCGCACGTGAACGCGCGTTCTGATCACACCCCAATTAACGCCCACAATTGCCTATAAATGGTCAGTGATACGCCTATACATACGCAACGACAATGGAGCCGAGTGCAAAAGGCAGAAAGAGACATTTTACCGATGCGAGGTGGAGGTATTGGTCAACGAGGTAGAGACGCCGCAAAAAGATCTTTTCGGAACGATGATTTCACATGTGCACGACTGATAAGAGCACCTGTTAGGCCTGAGTGGTCCCATTTAGATTATAATGAATTATCTATCATGCAGGCTATATTGGCATTCGTTTAGTGCGGTAGGCCTTATTAGTTGGCTGCTGATATCCAAACTGATAATCATGCCTATAGTGTTGTTGCATGGGTAATGGGGTTTGGATCTATATTGCACGTAGCCTAATGCTTCACAGGGTGGCCCATGAATAAAAGGCCTAACTTATCAACGTATAAATGGGTCAATTTACAATGACATCCATAACAATGCAAACATGTAGGCCTATGGTGACTACTTAAGGCAAGTATGCCCAATTTAACTGTACGACAGATCTGAGGGTTCTTTGCAGCAGCCAATTTGTGTATTTTCCGGGATATCATGCATTTCACATACTTTCTCAAAACATTCTGTAGGCATATAGAAGCTGCGTGTTCTAATGGATGTTGCGGGATAGCCAAGCACATATTAGAACATCTGTGCCAAGTCCCGGCATATCCAAGGCCCCGTGCGTCATGGCCTACTATAATCCAGCTATATCAGTGCCTGTATCGAGGTCTTGTAAATATATGGGGTCCATGGATGGGTTTCATGTGATTCTATAAAGCGTAATTATAGCTACACACATGACGATTCGGCAAATTAATAATCTAACTTCCTCCCTTGTGTTCTTACAACTTGGAGACGCATCACCTCCATGCGCTGTTTTGCGCACAGCTAATTCTACCAAAGCGGCATGGGATAACATGCGTTTTTAGGCCCACATTCCTCGCATGCCTGCTACATGACAATCATAAGACAATATGAGGATATATGAAGTCTCCGACGCAAATTCAGATGAGGCATGTACGTCACGGCCGGGGGGGTCAGCAGAGGTTAATCAGTCACGCATGACGCAGCACCAGCTGACTGTAGCTGTCATAGCATTGGTCAGCTCACTAGAGCGCATGTATTTAAGCTGTCAAAACATGTCATCGTTCGCGCTTGCCTTTACTGCTGGTTGTGCATTGCATGCTCGCTGTTGCTGCTCTATGCCCTTCGCTCGTTTCTTTGCTCTGTTCGGCTTGTGTTTCCGTGTTTTGTGCTTGCCTTACCTTTCTGCCCGCTATGTCTTCTCCGGTCCGTGGTTTGGGGGATTCGTTCGGCGGGGTCGTTGGTCGACGGGATTCCGACGTTGAGTCCCTCCGGGACGTGGGCCCGTCCGGGGGCGCGTCCGCAGGCGTCCGCCGGAGCCGTCGGCTAGCCGGCAGGCCCTCGCTCTTTCCCGGCGCGGAGGACTGGCCTCTGACTACTGTGCTGGAGGTTCTGTTTCGTAATGGTGTCTCCGTTCCTGGGGGTGCTTCCCGGGAGCAGCTGCTCGCGCTTTTGTTCGCGGTCGATGACCCCGCCCCCGCCTCCGTGCCCAGGAAGGCCACTCAGAAGAGGAAGAACTCCCGGGATCCGGAGGATTATCCCGCGTTGTCCTCGGATTCTCCGCCTTCGAGAGGGTCCGCGCCGATGCCGCCGACCGCTGTTCCCGCTAGCCCGGCTGGGCCCGCGGCCGATCCGGTGCTGTCGGCTTTGCTGGCTATCCAATCTTTGCTGACTTCGATGGATTCTCAGATCCTGGCCCTGGAATCCCGCCCGTTGCCGGCGGCTCGTCCCGCGCTGCCTGCTGCTGCCGTTGCTGCCCCGCCCGTGCCTCCGCTGCCCGTGACTGCTGCCTCGGCGGGTGCCGGTCCCGTGGCCGACCAGGATTTCTTCCTTCCCCTGAGATCTCTAGGAACTGCTGTTCCCGTTGCCGTGGGAGTCCCGTTCTTCCCTCCGGCTGCCGCCGTGTCTCCCTCGCTGCGCAGCCAGATCCTCGCAGGTAACAACGTCAATTTAGTGAGGATCCTTCTCATCTCTGAGACTGTCGACAGGCGGGTGGTCGATTGCGGGGACGTGTCCGTGACTCTGAAGGACAGTGACCCCCGGTTGTCTCGGTCCCTCACGTTCCCCGAGTTCGTCATCGCTTTCGGGGTTTACAGGGATATATTGTGCGAGGTGTACCCTGCTCGGCGGGCGGAACTCGACACGTATCTATCTATATTGGCCGATTTAAGCATGTGATGGGGGAAAACTGTTTTACGAGTACCATCGCTCGTTCTCGTCTAAAGCTGCAATGTTTCTTCAGCGCTTCAACCAGCGACTGGACTGGTCCGTGCTGGACTTGGCGCTGGTTAGCCGCCATTTTACTAGCCGCCCGGCCCTCTCGTGCGCTGTTTGCGGCTCTTTTTCGCATGCCCCCTCGATGTGCCCCAGGTCCGTGCCCGCTGCTGGGTTGAAGGCATCGGCGCAGTTTCTGCGGGGACGGGCATCCGAAGTCCGTGTGCCCGCGGCGGGCTCGTCCCGGGCAGGCTGCTCCGAAGCGGTCGAAACAGGAATAAAACCTTCCACTCCCATCAACGTCCCCGAGCTGGGGAGGGCGTTGTCCAAGCATCCAAATCGTTGTTTTGTCGGTTATTTGCTGTCTGGACTGGTGCATGGTTTTCTGGCGGGGTTAGCCTGGCTGCCTGTTGTTTCCCACACATGTAAAAATCTGTTGTCTGCTGTTCGGGAGCCAGAGGTGGTGGACGCGCTGCTGGAGAAGGAGGTCAGGAAGGGCTTCATGATCGGTCCGTATAGCTCGTCTCCGTTTTCTATCGCGCGCTTCAGTCCAATCGGCGTTGCGACTCGTAAGTACTCGGGTAAAAAGCGGTTGATTATCGACCTTTCTGCCCCCCACGACGACGTGGTTCCCAGCGTTAACAGCCTGATACCCCTGCCTTCTTTTTCCCTCTGCTACGCGTCGGTCGATCACGCGATTAAGCTAATTACAGCGGCCGGTCGAGGTGCGTGGCTGTCTAAGGCAGACATCACGGACGCGTTCAAGGTGATGCCCCTCCATCCGTCGCAGTGGCATTTGTTCGGCGTCCGGTGGCGCGGCCTGATGTATTTTTCGGTTCAGCTGGCTTTTGGCTGTCGGAGCAGCCCCAAGATTTTCGACTCGCTCGCTGAGGCGTTATGCTGGATCCTGCTGAATAACTGCCGACTACCGTTCGTTGTCCACCTGCTGGACGATTTTCTGCTCGTCGATTATCCCTCTGCCGACCCGGGCCACTGTATCACGGCCCTGCGTGGCGTTTTCTCCCGGCTGGGCGTCCCTCTGTCCGACGAGAAGACTATCGGCCCGCTCACGCAGCTCGAGTTTCTCGGCATCCTCCTGCGTAAAAATGCAAGCCTCTCTGCCCCTCGATAAGCTGGATCGGGTTCGGTGTGTCATGCGTGAAGCGCGCGAGCGTTTGGTTATCACTAAGCGGGAGTTGCTCTCCCTGCTCGGGCATCTGAACTTCGCGATGCGCGTCATCCCGCAGGGCCGCTCATTCGTTTCCCGGCTGCTCGAGCTGGCCCGGTCCGTCGTGCGGTTGCAGGACCCGGTCTGCTTGGACGAGGGCTGTCGTTCGGACCTCCGGTTTTGGTCCCAGTTGTGCGACGGGTGGAACGGCGTTTAATTTTTCTACAACGACGGCTATGACTCTTCGGCGTCCCTCCGGCTGTTTACTGATGCTGCGCCTTCGGTGGGTTTTGGGGGTATATTCGGTATTAACTGGTTTTCTAGCGCTTGGCCTACTGAACTGACCTCACAAACTAACCAAGCCAGCTCCACGGCGCTCATGGAGCTGTATCCCATCGTAGTCGCCGCAATATTGTGGGGACCTCAGTGGTCTAGAAAACGTATTTTATTCTTCTGCGACAACGACGCCACAGTAACAATAATCAACAATGGTCGTTCGAACGTTCCGTTCATCAACAAATTCGTACGCCGCCTCACATGGCTGTCCGTGCAGGGGAACTTCGTTTTCCGCGCCGTGCACATCCCTGGCCTCGACAATAAAATCGCTGACTCGCTGTCCCGGTTTAATTTGCAGAAGTTCCGCAGTTTATGCCCGGATGCGGCCCCGTCCGGCCTGGTCTGCCCTCCTTTTCGGCAGACGGTTCTGGACTGAATGAAGACCTGATGCCCCTCCTGTCCTTTGTCCTGCACCTGAAGCATTCAAAGGCGGACAGAGCTGGTGCCGGCGTGACCGTTTATTTATCAGGCAATAACACCTTGTTTTTTCCTCTGTCCTCCATGAGCTCCTACCTGACGAGCAGACCCCAGGCCGGTGAGGAGGAGCCCCTCTTCATAACAAGAGAGGCAAAGCCCATGACCGGAGCCTGGTTTGCCGCCAGACTCCGCACCCTCTGCCAGGCGTGCGGGCTCCCACCGGACCGGTACACTGCACACTCCCTCCGTATAGGAGCGGCAACCACCGCCGCCGCCATCGCCCCGGTGTCTACCCTGAAGTCCATGGGCCGATGGTCCTCGTCTGCTTATGAACGCTACCTACGGCCCGGAGTCCAGGACATTCTGGATGCCCAGAGAGCTATGAGTGGACTGTGACATTGGGTTGGGGGGGTACTGCGTATTCAGGTGGTCATGTGGCTGGTGCACTATTAAATGTTGTCTGGCTCATCAGTCAGAGCGCTCTCCGTCAACCCTTCTGCGCATGCGGGCCGCGGAGTTGCTGGTGTGTTCTTTGGGGGGTAGTTTGCAGGTATTCCACCAGCGTCGGCCGGTGGATGCCAGAGTAGCCGCTAGCTGGTCTCTGTGGCTTTCCGTGGCGAACGTGGGCCGCTACGTCTCCGAATGGCCATCCAGCGGTCCCTCCGGGCGCCATGGACGCAGAGACACTAGGCTGTATCTCCCGCGGAACCCACGAAGCGTCGGCCCGTGGGGACCAGGGACTATAATGTACAGCAGTCCTCCTGTGGCACTCTTTGATGGTCTTAGTGGGCTGAGTTACCTCCGAGCGTCTTCCCGATCGCGGCCCACTCTGATCGTCATCGAGGCAGGGGGCTAGATGCCGTTCCCCCTTCCTGGCTCTCTGGGCCAAGGGCTTGGCCCAGAGGGGGGGAACACCTAGATTGCCTCCCCCTGCTAACACGCTCCACGCCGGTGGAAGGCAGGGGGCCCCCCGGACAGAGCACACCGCCAAAAATTCATATGCTATGTATTATGCCGCTTGTATAATAAATGTTCAAATTTGACAAAAGTGATCTCGACTGAAATGATGATGTACAATATAGCCTAATGTAGCCTACAGTTTCCTCAAGTAGGACATTTCCATTCACCGCTCAACATCATTGTAATTGCGGCTTGCCTCAGTGGTCATTCGGGTTTACATAAAAGCCTAATCAAATATAGGCTATAAATACATAAATACATTGACGAATGAATAGGTGGATAATTAAACATACGAATAATTAACTAAATAAATTATTAACTGAATAAATATACTTCAACCCCGAATGCAACATTTGTTTGGTGCGGTATAGGCCTTATAGTTGTAGGCTATCGACATACGGAATCATTACTATGATAAGCCTATAGGCTCGTGTCGTGTTGTGTTATCAACGTAATGTGGCTTTTATTCATAGGCTACTGCCCGTGATGCTTCTCGGGATAGCCTATAAATGAATACAACATAACATTATATTATGACACAAATGGATCAATTCACAGACGCATCCAAAGAAATGCCGACATTATTTCGTGATACTGTGTGACACATTGGAGGGTTTCTTGCAGCGACCGATGTATTTATTATTCAATGTTATGTGTTTCGCAGACTTTCCCGAGTTTCATCCCTCTGCCATCGGAGTCGCGTTTTCCCCTTTCTCAAGAAACGTGCTTATCGTAGTTACAGGAGGGTCGGAGTTTGCGTAGAGTTACGCACACCTTCCGCCAACTTATCGCTCAGCTCGTTTTTTATAACGCAACGTTTATAAATGAGGCCCCTGGACATCAAAGTCGGCAAATCGCCGGCTAAGCGCTGAGTACGCTGTGTTTTTCAGCAAACTGTGCGCATGGGAACACGGCGGTAGATATCTGCGTTTTATGGTTTGGCAGCAGGGGAAATGGCCAAGGTTTCCTTGCAGCATCTGGTTCTCACACAGGCACAGTTTAGTTTTAAAAGCCCTCACTGCAGCGTACATGTCTGTGATGATGCGTCCCCGCCCCTGAAGCTGCAGGTTCAGCGCATCGAGATGGCTCGAGATGTCACACAGAAAGGCCAGCTTACACAAAAACCTTTGTTCCCGGAGCTCTGCTGTGTCCTTCCCTTTGCTTTCCAGAAACTGACATATTTCCTCACACAGCTCGAAAAATCTGTTCAGTACTTTTCCTCGGCTTAACCATCTCACCTCTGTGTGATAAGGCACGTCTGCGTATTCCGAACCACACTCCTCCAGAAAAGACTGGCGGTGATTCAGACCTTTGGCTCTTATAAAGTTAATAACTTGTGTTACTGTGCTCATAACATGTTCGCCATTTTTAAGAAGGGGTAACACGGTTACAGTTGTAGTATGAGATTGCTATGACTACTGTCACAGAAGAGAGGGCGTTTCTGGGTCCTGTCTTGATTGACGCGCCAAAACAACAGCAGAGCATTGTGGGATTTGTAGTATTAGCGGTGAATGCGCTGTATAATACTGGCGGGCCAGCTCTAGTAGTCATTTGGTATTGCCTCGCGGGCCAAATATAATTACACTGCGGGCCAAATTTGGCCCGCGGGCCAGAGTTTGACACCCCTGGTCTAGATAAAGGTGCCCTCAGCTGGTTCCAGGACTATCTATCAACTAGGCGGTGTGAGAGTTGGTCATGCCCGGTCTGAGTTCCTGTCCTTAACCAAAGGAGTCCCTCAGGGTTCAGTGCTGGGTCCTGTCCTTTTTACAATCTACATAAACAATATTGTATCTGGATTGAATGGGTCATGTCAAGCACATCTTTATGCTGACGATACAGTTATCTATTGTTCTGCAAATTCTGTGCAGTCAGCCACTGAAAAGCTGCATCTTTCCTTTATTGCATTGAAGAGGTCTTTTTTAATCTTAAACTCGTTCTCAACGCTAGCTGAAGGGCTAAAAATATTGATTATGATAAATTACAGATACTGTATCATCAAAAAATGACATTCAATTAGAGAAGAGTCACAGAGTATAAGTATCTATATCTGTGTATTGATGAAAATTTTTATTTTAAATACCATGTTGAGAATCTTGCCTCTAAGCTGCGCCAGAAGGTTGGCTTTCTGTATAGAAATCGATCTAACTTCCCTCGGCTCTGTAGAAAAAGGGTTACTGAATCAATATTTTTATCTGTTCTTGATTATGGTGACGTAATTTATCAGCACGCCGCAGCCTCTACATAGAAACCTGTGGACTCTGTGAACCACTCTGCACTTAGATTCATTACACAAGACAAGTATGATACACATCATTGTATTCTGTACAGTAAAGTTGGTTGGTCATCCCTAGCAGCTCGGCGTGACCATCATTGGTATCTGTATATCTTTAAGGCAGTTATCGGTAGACTACCCTTATATTGCCGTCCTACTGGACTGGAACGTTCCTTCCTATCCGACTCGTTCCAGTAACTGGCTTGTTTTTAAGGTCCCCCGAGCTAATACAGAGCTTGGCAGGACAGCGTTCTCGTATGCTGCTCCAAAGTCTTGGAAAGACATTCAGACTCGGTTGAAGATGGAGGTTCTCCCTTCAATTACAGAGTTTAAAAACATGATCTCTGTCTTTGGTGATTGAAGTTGTAATTGTTTTATTTGATGTGTGATGTGATGTTTATTTGATGTGTGCATTGTTCACTTGGTGATGCTGTAAATGAGGTGTACGCACCTCAGTGTCCTTTCAAGTTTAAATAAAGGTTTGAATGAAAAAGGCCTCAGCTCTGGGACCCCCCACAGGGGATAGGACTCACATGGTCTCAGCTCAGGTTCTGGAGGAGGAGGGGAGTCGGGATTTCTACTCCCAATTCTATGCTGATCTCCCTCACTCCATCTCTGACCCCGACTTCAGCCTCCAATGTAGTTGGGAGGAGGAGGATTCGGTGCAGGGGGACCAGATTCAAGCCCCTATGACACTCTGATCCCATGTGACGGTCTCGATCTCGGAGTCCATCAATCCCTCTCCCCTACCTGATTCAGGGATGGAACAACTACCTGTAGATATAGGAATGAATCCAGGGAGAGAAAGAACTGGGGGCTCTGAGTCGCCAATGTTGGAGTCTGAGAGAGGGGGGTCACCTGTCCAAATAGAGGGGGGTCTTCGAGGACCATGGGAGAGGTACTGCCAGACAGTGGTGAGAGGATACTGAGAATAAGAACATTCAGTCTTCCCCACAGAGACCCACTCGCCACAAGCAGACCTTTCAGAAGGGGCCCAGCTGGGCGGTGGGTAGACCTGTACTAGTGGTCCCCCGAGAGAGGCCCCCAATACAACTTTCCACTGGTGCAGGTCGACAGCTTTCCAGGAGCCCAAATACACCATCTCAAGGGTCTGCTGGATAAGCTGGACCCCTGTCAGCTGACACAAAAGATTGTTTTGTCAGTGGGCCTCGTGAACTGTCTCAGGAAGAACCGGGCTAAAACTATTCAGGAACAGTTCCGATCGTTGGTGGCAGCTGCGAAGAGGGTGTTTCCTAATGCTGAGATTTTGATCCCCCTCATACTCAAACTCTCCCAGATCCTATACAAGCTTTGGTGCAGGAAACCAACCGCTTCCTAGAGACCACCTTCAGAGTACTGGAGGGGATTGCAGATCAGTCTTTTAGAGTGTCTCATGATCAGTGTCTCTAGTTGGATGGGACAAATAAACTGAAGGCGGGGGAACCGAAAAAATTCACCCCTGATACCTCTAATATTTTAAATTCACCCCTCACACCTCTAATATTTTAAATTCACCCCCGATACCTCTCATATTTTAAATTCACCCCTGATACCTCTCATATTTTAAATTCACCCGATACCTCTCATATTTTAAATTTACTCCTGACACCTCTAATATTTTAAATTCACCCCTGACACCATCCTGACTTTCTGCTGCTTTGACCCCCAAAAATATATATAATGTCAATTTTTGTCTTCTTTTTTTCTGGTGGCATTTTGCCCTGCATTCACCATCTATCATAAAAGGGAAATGATTGACAATATACTTGCCGACATGAAACACTCTTTTCCGTGTAGCCTACAACCTATTCTGTGTAGCATATGAAATATGAACATAATTACGCTGGACTTGGACGATTGAACTGAATTGCATAAACAAATCGGAGGTCTACGTCTGGTTTGTTTAGCCTACTAGCAATTCAGTGGGCGAGTGAACCTAGCTAGTCATTGCTCAAACCTAGGAGTTTGCAACGGTTATACCAAAGCTGATTCATTACTAGCTAAAGACAACTGTTATGACAACATTACAGCACCTTATCTCTGCCTCAGCAAACGTTACGAGACCTAACGTTATAGCTAATAGGGGGTCAGCTCACCATTCTGAAATACCGCCATTCCGATCATTGACTTCTATTAATTCGAAGTGGCGGACCTTTTCAATGCTCAGAAAGGTGTCGCCATTCCGAAAGGATATGAGGGCCGCCATTCCGAACGGAATAACGAACCTTCGGAATGGCTAGTTATATCTCCATTCCGACGATTGTCGGAATGGCAGTATTTCGGAATGGCGTGGTGTCGCCTACAGTAGCTAGCTCTGACTAGCTGCACCACCAGCTAGCACTAAAATTACAGTTAACATAGGCATTTAGTAGGACGCAAACTAAACTATTATCATTGATACATCTCTGTACAGAAAAATAATTGTCGTCAACATATTTTATTCCATATTGTTCAATAACTTCAATCTTACTTGCTGCCTAATCAAAATTCCCGCTGTTACCGACAGTCGATGCTCGCGAGGGAGGGGGGAAAAGTAGGCTACTGTACGTTGTTGATTGGATAGCTTGCTGAACGCAGCTGTCAACCAGGCCTTAATTCCCAACCGTCTTGCTTTCGCAAGTTGTGAATGGTAATTAAAAACTACAGTTCTCACTCTGTATTATTTTTGGTAGGGACAATGTGTTTCCGTGGCTTTGGTATGGACATGTCCATAGCGTCCATACCTAAAACTACGCCTATGGTATTGCCACTCTTAATAGCCATCATGAGGCAATCTCAGTCAAATTTGAGCTTCACACAGATAAGCTTTGGATACAGAGGTGTTTATTCGGAAAGAGAACAATGGCGGGGTGGGGGGGCTTGGGACGAGGGATTTCAAGCCGACGGACACCAATGCCCTGCTGCACAGATCCTCCTACCATCCAAGACATACCTACAAGGGGATCATTAAATCCCAACTGATCAGGTCTCGTCAGATCTGTGTGGTGGAGGCGGATGTCCAGTTGGCTACTCGGACCCTCTTCCGGGCACTCAGACCAAGAGGCTACAGCCGGACCTTCCTCCGGAACATCAAGGCTGAGGTCCGACAGCTCTTTTGTGAGGAGGGTCCAAGAGGTATGGAGGAGAGGAAGGTGGAGAAAAAACTCATTCCGTTTGTCTCCACCTACTCATCCACCTCGGTTGCCCGGCACGGTTGAACCCGCCGGTATAGCCTTCATGGTCATGGAGACACACAAGCCTTCCCACCACGACAAGGTAGCAACACATAGGAAGGACCTCTACCCCGAAACCAAATCACCAATCGTTGGGTAAGGTGTGGGGGGAAGGGAGAGTAAGGGTCAGGGCTGGGATAGGAGGGGTCAAGTCAGTCAGGTTTGGGTGGGGAGGGAGCTTGGTTATGGGTGGGTCGTGGGAGGGAGGGAGGAGTCAAGGCCGGGATAGGAGGGGTCAGGTCAGTCTGGGTCGGGTGAGGGGAGGGCTTTACTCTAGGTGGGGTGCAAGGGACAGGGGGAGTCCGGGTCAAGGCTGGGTATGGGAGGGGCTACGTCCGTCTGGGTGGAGTGAGGGGGAGACGTGACTGTAGGTGGGTCCTGGGGGGGAGGAGGAAGGGGGGTAGGGTTTGGGGTCAGGGTAGGGAGGGGCTGGTGGGGGGGGTCGTTATGTTGGAAGCGGGGTGGGGGAGGTCGGGATGGGGGGGGGCCCACGCCTGCCCTGGTTAGGGTTGGCTGGGTGGGGTAGTGCGCCGCCCTGGGTGGGGTTGGTGATGTTGTTGTTGGTGGACCTGCCTCTATTGGGTAGGCTGAGTGTCCCCCTCCTCTGTAGGGGTGGGAAATCCTCCGTAGAGAAGGATGGGGTGGGATTTGGGTCTGGGTGGTGGGTAGTCAGAGGGGTTAGGATGGGGTGGGGGGTGGGACGAGGATACGGACCCGTGGTAGGGTGAGGGTAAGAGGGGTTGGGATGGAGGAGGGAGAGAGACATGGGTAAAGGCGGTGGTGGGTGGGTGGGTCGGGCCAGGGAGATGGAGGGGGGAGGGAGGGGTATTGGGTTAGGGGGGATGAGAGGAGCGGGAAGGGGGTTGGGATGAACAGCCTCCACATCGATGCCTCCACTGATGCCTTGGGATGCTGAGGGGCCGATGATGGCCAGCGCCTTCTCCTCTTCCGGGGTGAGGGGAGGCACGGTGCTCTGGCCACCACCTGTCCTCCCCGCCTCTCTCGCCGCACCGCTGCACCCCGACTCTTGGCCTGGCTGGCAAAATCTTGCCACTTCTTCCGGATGACTGGGAGTGGAAGCAGCCATCTCCGTCGCAATGCTGGTCCAGGCGGCCCTTTTCAGCTGGTTGGCATTGGCAGTGCGCAAGCCGCCAAAAAGAACCGCTTTCCGCTCCCCCACCTCATCCAGCATGATGGTCATCTCCTCCTTGCTGAAGGGTATCGCCCGTCTTCTTACCCTCGTTTCTGCCATGTCGCTCAATGTGTTCAATTACCCTTGGTTTTTTATAGACCGCGTGCGCCCACACCGGTGCGTGATAAAGTAAATTAGTCATCGTATCCGCGTGGATTCTAACATGGGAATGCTACTGACTCAGGTGCTATGCATATGAGCATTAAACCTTAGTTTGTGTGATGATTAAATTGGTGTTCATTTTGCGATCATCACTGCCTATTCATGTATTTTTTCATGCGCTTTCAAGACCCGATCCGATCCATGTTATTGCTGGTATATTAACTTTGATGCAATAGTAGGCTATGCATTGTGACTATCACGCGGGCTCGCCTTGACTCTTAGATATATTCGCAGATTAGCTTCGGGAGCAGGACTTCCTTTTTGGTAATATTAGGCTGCAATGACAATGATTTACACAACACGTATTATATTGGCACGTCATTTCAGTGACTTTACGAATGGCCATCGATGTGTGCGGCATCGATTAATTCTTTTTTCAGCACCGTGCCCAGGGACAGCTCCTCTAAGTATGTAAATTTCAAAGTATGACACACCATTAGAAGAAAGACCAATAGAGAATAAGTAACTTGGGTCCAAACATATTTTATTCTTAAGATTCAAGATGTGTTTGGTGTAAATGCTGGAACAGGTTGTCCTTTTCCGGGGTGGGGTTGTTAGCCCCACGCCCAACCCCCAACCTGGAGGGCCAGGTGTTGCTAATCGTCTGGCCTCTACCTGAAACCTGCCCGGCATGGTTGCACCTGCTGGGGGGTTACCCCCCCACCGGTATAGCCTTCAAGGTCATGGAGGATGAGTGGTGTGGTGAGTGCATGTGGTGTGAGTGTGCAGTGTAGTGTGGTGGGTGGGTGGGAGGGTGGGGTGTGGTGGGTGGGTGGGTGGGGTGTGGTGAGTGTTGCAACACACGGGAGGGACCTCTACCCCGAAGCCTGCCCGGCATGGTTGCACCTGCTGGGGGGTTACCCCCCCGCCGGTATAGCCTTCAAGGTCATGGAGGCACACCTGGGGGGGGGGGAAGGGGGCAAAAATGTTGATGATGTCCTGCCTGGCCTGGAAACCCGCGCTGCACGCTCAGGCAGAGGGATGTCACCGCCGTCGTCAACATCACCATCCTCCTCCTCCTCCGCCATCAGACCTGCTCGTGCCCGGATGTTGTGCAGCATTGCTGTGACCACGATGACAGCGCAACACTTCGCAGGTCTTAACTTCAGCCCCCCTGAAGACCGATGGATGCACCGGAACCGAAGTTTCCACCGGCCAATGGTGCGCTCCACCAGGCTCCTGGTGCGGCAGTGGGCGGAGTTGAAGTCCCGCTCAGCTGGGGTCAGGGGATCCGCCACAGGGGTGATGAGGTGGGTTCGGAGAGGGTAGCCACTCTCCCCAAGGAACACACCCCTACCATACTCCCCTCTGGCAGCCTTCTGTCCCACACCCGAGTTGGCCCAGATGAAGCTGTCGTGGGTGCTGCCTGGCCACTTGGCGACGACGTCCATAAACAGCCCGTTGTGGTCCACTACCACTTGAGTGTTTATGGCCGGGTACCCCTTCCGGCAGATGAAGGCCTGGTCCCACATGGACGGGTTGGTGACAGGGATCAGGGTCCCATCCACGAGGCCAATCACCTGGGGGATGCCCGCCACGGCGTGGAACGCCCGGTGTCGCGCCAGTGTGTCCTCCCTCGTCGCCGGCATACTGAGATGCGTGCGCGCATGACGCACGAGGACATTAGTGACAGCCTCCACGCTCCGGGACACCGAAGCCTTACTCAGCCCCAGTCCATCTCCCACCACCTCCAGGAAACTGCCCACGGCGTAGAACCGTAGGGCTGCCAGGAGCTGTACCTCGGGGCTGAGGGCGAAGTTGCACCTGGTGGCCCTGGTGATGTGGGGTCGCACAATCTCCAGCAGGCTCTGGATTTCCGCACGTGGTAGCCGGTACTTGGCTATGATGGCACGGTCCGAGAGGACATCCAGAGGGCAGAGATTTGTGCGGATGTGATGGTTCACATGAACCAAATCGCTACGCGGACGGCGTCGCCGTTGGTTCCTCTGGTTGAGCACAATGATCCTTTGCAATGCAGCCATGATGTCTACCTGAGGCACGAGTTGCTTGTGACACACTTAAATAGAAGGAAACTCTGATTGATGAGATCAATTCCACCTGTGCCTACCCTACTGTGGGTCTAAGTAGGTGAATCAATTCGCCAGGATATCTTTCGGTAGGCTATCTGACATAGTATGATGACAGCCAGACAAGCCATCTTGATTATCCCTTTACATGGGAAAATGGTGTTGTTGTTGTTGTTCACAGAGTGGATTATAGTAGGCTATGGATAGTCCCTATATGTCGTTTGCCTCAATAAAAGTAGTCAAAACAACATTTCCATGATGTGTTCTGTAGGCGCCATAACATTTAGTTCATCATTCAAGTTCTTTGTATTTTGTGTGCACTAATGATGTGAATCGCGCAGGTAGGATAGATAGATGTGCGCTGTATTGCAACTCTCCTTTTTAAAAGTGTAATTTAGCTCGAATCGAGCTAATACTATGACGGGATGAACGGAGCGCATCGCCAAGGTACACTAACGAAGGGTTCAGACCGCCCTTCGTAACGTATCCCTTGGCTGTGGTATACCTTGGCTAAGGAGGCTCTGGGAAACAGCGCTTCGGCTCCAAGGAGGGCTAACGATGTATCTTCGGAAGGTACATCGTAAGGGCGATTTGCGATGTACCTTGGGTGGAGCTGTTTCCCAGAACCTTCGTAGCCAAGGTATACCTTGGCTTGAGAAGGTTCTGGGAAACGCATCGCCACCTAGAGGTGGAGCTAACGACGTTCTTAAGAAGCACGTAGCGCTACGATGCCTCTGGGAAACGCGGCCCTGGGGCCTCATTTATCAAAGAGCGTGTAAATTCAGGTGTAAAAGAGGGCGTACGACGAAAACGCGGAAAATGCGAAATGTAGCGTACGACGAGAATATTTACACGCTTTTCGGATCTATCAAAAATGTCGTATGCCCTTTTCTGCACGGGAAATCCGAGACCGGCGGGGAAGAGAGCGTACGCGCACGCGCCCCGTGTTCCGCCCCCTCCACGCCCTAATCCAACCATATATGGTCAAAACCATGAGTGGCCAAACGTGGTTTCCCGGAAGGAACCGGCTTAAAAAGGTAGCGTGGAGCACCCAGGCGGGACAATGAAACATGGAACGAAGAGCAAAGAAGAGGAACTTTTCGGAGACGGAGGTGCATGTGCTAGTTGGTGAGGTCCACGTGAGGAAGGCAATCCTCTTCGGAAGGTATAAATCGCCTACGTTTGTCTGTTTGCTCCTACAGCTTAGTAGCCTACTTTAGCTACGTGTTGTGCATCTAGGATTGGGCATACACGGACATACTGTAACATGTGGCTGCGAGTGAAGCAAACATTCCCAACATCATGTGGCCGGCTATGATTGATTTAGGACCACAAACATGTAACAATAACCCCAGATGATCACTTCATAATGTTGGACCACATTAGACATTGTCCCCCATGGGAGATTAATACTCTCCCATCTAATCAGCTATGGCCCGGGCCTCACCAACAAGCGCAAAGGCACTGAGTGGCTGGAGGTGGCGAGGGCGGTCAACGAGGCCGGCGCCACAGGGAGGAGTGCCACGGAGGTCAGGAAGAAGTGGATGGACCTGAAGGTGGGTGTCATTCCTGTAATAGCCTACATCTAATCTCATACCCATGTGTACCCTCCTACCACAAAGTGTGTAGTGCAATGTTAACACTAGCATTGTTACAGAGGGAGGCCAAGAAGCGCATTACTGCCCACAGACAGGCAGTAGTGCGCACCGGTGGGGGCCCGGCACCACCCCCTCCCACGCCGTTGGACGACACCATCGGGGAGATCATAGGCCGTGAATGCACGGATGGTGTTGTCCCGGCGGACGAGGGGGAGGAGTCGGACAGGACAGTCACTGCAGACGACCCCGGTAAATCACACTTATCCATTTATTAAGCTGGCAACAGACAAACATAACTAATACATATGGCTTCACCATAGAAGGTGTCTTGGAAAATAAGGTTAACTGAAAAACCCCAACTAAATTAACTCTTGTTTTCCCAGACTCTGACGTGGGGTGGGACTCAGAGGAGGGGGAGTCTGCAATGCTCCTGGACCTGACGGTCGTGCCCCCGCCGGTTGCAGCCTCCACCTCCAGCGCGCCGGCCTCCACCTCCACCACCAGTGCCTCCAGCGCCTCCGTCTCCAGCATGGCGTCCTTCACCGCCCACGCCTCCACCTCTGGCTCCACCGCCTGGTCCATGCCTCCACCGCCCGGTCCACGCCTCCCCCGCCCGGTCCACGTCTCCACCGCCCGGTCCACGCCTCCACCGCCCGGTCCACGCCTCCCCCGCCCGGTCCACGTCTCCACCGCCCGGTCCACGCCTCCACCGCCCGGTCCACGCCTCCACTTTCCGGTCCACACCTCCACCACTGGCTCCAGCGCCCCGGTCCCTGCTGCCAGCGTCCCTGTCCCTGGGGAAGACCGTCTGGGCTCCCTCTCTGACGCGGTGCTGGAGGCCCAGACGGACGCCCTAGGGGCCCAGAGGGACATGGCAGAAGGGATTGGGGCAGTTGTGCAGCAGTTGGTGGAGGTCACAACAGTTCTCCACCAGGGCCAACAGGACATTCTCACTGCACTTCATACACTCACACATGCTGTCACGGCCCACACACAGTCAGTCACTTCCACACTCACGGACCTCACACAGTCACTCACTTCCACACTCACAGACCTCACACAGTCACTCACAAAGGCACTCACACACCTCACACAGTCACTCACCAACCCCCAATAAAATGGTTAATGTGAATCTTACTTGTCAGGTGTTCATAGTTGTTGCATTGCCTCAGCGCGGGCCCTTTGGCCCCGCTGGTACCCCTCATGTTGTGGAGGAGGCAGAGGGGCTGGGTCCACATTCTGGCGTGGGAGGAGGGCCGGAGGGAGGTGCACTCCGCGCCGTACTGCCACGTTGTGGAGGATGGTACATGCCCGGATGATGGTACAGACCTTGGTCGGGTGGTAGAGGAGTCTACCACCCGACGAATCCAGGCAGCGCCATCGGCCCTTGAGGAGGCCGATGGTGCGCTCCACTACATTGCGTGTCCGGGCATGTACCTCATTGAACTGGGTCTCCTGCTCAGTCTGAGGGGCCGGGAAGGGAACCAGCAGCCACTCCCTCAGGTAGTAGCCACTGTCGCCTGTGGGTGACAGAATCATCAGTCAGAACTGGTTCTCATTCTTATCAGGTTTGAATATGTATATTGGCATATGCACTCACCGACAAGCCAGCCGTCACGCGCAGCGCCTGCCTCCAGTCTAGCCCCTACCCTGCTGTGTGCCAGGATGAACGAATCATGTGTGGAGCCAGGCCACCGTGCCACTACACCTGTGATGAGCATGTCGGCGTCACATATGATTTGGGCATTTATGGTGTGCACATTTTTCCTATTCACATAGACGTATTCATTATCGGATGGTGCCCTTATCAATATGTGGGTGCAGTCAATGGCCCCAATCACATTGGGGAGACCGGCCATTGCTGCAAATCGCCTTTTGGTGTCGGCCTGCTCCTCCACAGAGTAAGGGAACCGGATGTACCTAGCGTGCATCCTGAGGATGCCATCCCAGACTGCAGGCATGATGGCGCTCAGTGACGGCTGAGATATTCCAGACCTATGGGGGAAATATTTAGCAGGATTAGATCATACCCAGCAGGGGCCAAGGATGAGCAAACTAATGTTGAGTTATCAGACACATTACACACCTGTCGGCTAGTTCCCGCTGGTATGTCCCGGTTGCCAGGAAACCCAGCGTGGTCAGTACCTGTGCCAGGACAAGTGGATTTACATCACTTCATTATGTCCAAATGTTCACAGCACATTCTTCATTATTATTGGGAGTGCTGCCTTGGCATCATTATTCTATATGGTATGTGGTCCGTAGGCCTACCTGTGTTGGCACGGATGTTGCGTGGGTGCGCCGGGTGCTCCGTTCCAATGCTGGACCCAGTTCAGCACATAGCTCCAAGAGCACGGCTCTTGGTAGTCTATATCGGCTTATTAGCCAGTCATCATCATGGGCCAGCAGATCGTGTTGGTCGCGGAACACCCGCTCCCTCCTAATCCTCCTCCTCCCACCATCGCCACGTGCAATCTCGACTAGCAGTGCTAGTAATGCAGGATTCATGTTGTCTAGCTTTACGCACAGGGGGACTTTCATTTATATGCCTAGCGGGCAGCAAAACAGCTGCACATGATCACATATTGATGACAATCTAATTGGTCAATGATTTGCGTTTGATGGAGTGCCTGCATTAAGTGTGTGACATATAGCGCGGAAGGGTTTGGGACAGCGCATAGGTACAGTTTGGGGAACAAATCCATATCGAACCATGAATGAGCCGGTTAGAGGACACGTCTAATCTTGCATTGCGATATATGTTTGTGCTGAATTGGCCTAGTAGCCTACATGATTGTGCGTTCATGAACTGTCGCTCTTATTCTCTCCGTCAAACATAGTAATTCACCGACGCACCACCTGCGTCGCCAGTTCCCCCTGTGTTCAAGAAGGGCGTAGAACACCGTGTAAATCGGTAGGACAAGCTGAGAGGTGTCCTACAAAAGCGCGGAGAAAGGCGACTAAATTTTCGCCCTTACGGCTTGATAAATCGCAATGTGGGGGGGGCAAATGGCGTACGCCTGAACTCGCGAAAAAGACCGTGTAAAAGAAGGCGTACCTCAATGATAAATGAGGCCTCTGGTCTCTTGTTGTATGAGTGAGTCGTTGGCCATACCGCTTCTCAGCCCATCCCATTGCAATTTGAAGCGCTATATCGTTCTTTAACTGTGGCGGCTGTGTGAGAGAAGTGATTGTAGATTGATAATGCAGTTGTAAAATTCCCATGATGCTATTTAACCAAGTTTTTGTACACCCAGTGACCTGTATGTGTGTGGCTTCTGTGGGTGCTGCAGGTTTGATGAAGTCAGTCAATCTATTGACCTGTCTCACCATGCCCGGGGGGTGTATGTGTTCCTCCGCCGCCCTATCTGCTATGCCCTTGTGGTGTACTGCTTGTATTAATTTGAAATATGTTTTGGCTTGTTTTCTAGTGTCTGCATCCGGTTCGTGGCCTAGTGTTGCATGTGTGATGAGTCCACCCCTAATGTTTGTGTGTCTAAGTGGTGCCTGTTCACAGTTCCTATATGTGGTGTATGCTTGTCTTGGCTGTATGTAGTTGTGTGGTGTGTGTCTGGGTGTATCTAATTGGTGGTGTGTGTATCTAGTGGTGTAGTGTGGGGGTCTGTAGTAATGTTGGGGCCTACTATGTGTGTGTGCATTAACATATGTGGGGTGTATGTTTGGTGTAGGTAAAAGTGGACGTGTGTGTCTATGTGTGTGTGTGTGTGTGACATGGGCCCAGTGTTTGGTATGGTTGTACCTGCTGGGGGGTTACCCCCCCCCCCGCCGGTATAGCCTTCAAGGTCATGGAGGATGAGTGGTGTGGTGAGTGCATGTGGTGTGAGTGTGCAGTGTAGTGTGGTGGGTGGGTGTGGTGAGTGTGGGCAGTGTGCCTCAGGCCTCTGGATCATCTGCAAGGGAGGGGAAATAATTTAGCGACATTGAATGGAATGCATGCAGAATGGGAATAGACAGTGTACAAGATACACACTTAGCCTACCTGGGGTTGGCAAGATGATGGAGATGGAGGGCCGCTGGAACTGTGCCTCCGCGAGGACCTGCTGCCTGTGCTGCACTTCCAGCCTCTCACGCTGGAGCTGCAGTGTCTGACGCTGGTAGCCGGTGTTGGCCGCGAGCTGGTCGCGCTGCAGCATCTCCTGCTGGAAGCTGGCGGTGGCCGACAGCAGGTCCCGCTGCACAGTCAGCCTCTGCCTCTCCACCTCCAGGAGCCCCGCACTGCAGTCGCAGAGCACGCCTCTCACTCGTGTCTGCGACCTGCCAAGCCCAACTCGCATTCGTGGGGTGCGGCGCCCCTCACGGGGGCATCATGGGGGGTGTGGGAGGTGTGGGGAGAGCGCGTGGAGCGCTCGGACCCTGGGGTGTCCTCTCCAGAGGAGTGGGAGGGGTGGGGTGACTCAGCTGAGCAGTGGGAGGGGTGGGGTGACTCAGCTGAGCAGTGGGAGGGGTGGGGAGACTCAGCTGAGCAGTGGGAGGGGTGGGGAGACTCAGCTGAGCAGTGGGAGGGGTGGGGTGACCGGGTGTTGGAGGGGCCCTCTGCAGCCTCCACATCGATGCCTCCACTGATGCCTTGGGATGCTGAGGGGCCGATGATGGCCAGCGCCTTCTCCTCTTCCGGGGTGAGGGGAGGCACGGTGCTCTGGCCACCACCGGTCCTCCCTGCCTCTCGACGCACCGCCGCACCCCAACTCTTCGCCTGGCTGGCAAAGTCTTGCCACTTCTTGTGGATGACTGTTCACTCCCTGGGTGGCCCGGGAGTGGAAGCAGCCATCCGCGCAGCAATGCTGGTCCAGGCGGCCTTTTTAAGCTGGTTGGCATTGGCGGTGCGGAAGCCTCCAAAAAGAACCGCCTTCCGCTCCCCCACCTCATCCAGCATGATGGCCATCTCCTCCTTGCTGAAGGGTATCGCACGTCTTCTTATCCTCGTATCTGCCATGTTGCTCAATGTGTGCAATGGCTTCGGCCAGGCTCCCATTCGACAATCTCCCAGAAGCCCGAGACACAGGGGACGCTGGGCCAACAGACCGCGAGAGCTCAGCTGGGACAGATGGCTTAACGTGACGTAAATGAAGGGACTCAGGTAGGGACTGACTCATGCGTCTTTTGTTTTCACACAGAGCGCTCCCTTTCATCACGTTTTGTCCCTGAAGGATTTTTTGAGCTCTCACAGCCAAGGCACCAGCATCCCCGGGCTCTGTTGGAGAAAGTTGGGAGAGGACACAGATGTTATCGTCGGATGGTATTAAACGTTGCTATAAGCTGTCCTGGTAGATGTTATTAACCCCTGATCTAGGTCCCCCCCGCCCCCGCCCCGCTCACCCTCCCCCCAGGAGACACCCCTAGCTGGAATGGCCGGACGGGGCCCCGTGGGTCTGGAGAGGATGGTAATGGCGAGAACCCGCTAAGGGCCCTGGGGCTGTCCTGTGCTGAGGCTGGAGAAGGAGACTGCAACCCTATAGAGGGCTCCCCCTGGGAGAGGAGGTCAGGTGCCTGCTACACTATTGCTCTGGTTGGGGCGGGAACTGGGGGTCTAGCTGGCCCTAGATGGAATAGGGGCCCAACAGAGGGGGAGGGAAGGTGGACATCACAGCCCTCTGGCCCAGATGGTAAGGGGGGGCCAGCTGGAGAGTGCCTAACACGGCTACGCAAACGGAGTCTGGATGGGCGGCGGGGATCGTCGGGCTCTACCGCACCCAGGGGGGCGCTGCTGTTCTGGTTGGGGGGTGTAACTACAAGTCTTGGTGGGGGACTGGACATCCCTAGACCCGTGCATGATGTTGCCTGTAGTCTCTCCCAAACCAGGAGGTGGAGAGGAAGGGGGGGCCCCGCCCGAGGGGAGAGAGGCCTCCCGCGGCCGGCTACCTGGCGATGGAGTCATGGACTCCAGCGGGCGCCGCCTGCGCTGACCTGCAGAGTGTGAATGGGGTCTGGACTTCCAACCTGTTGCTCATACGAGGGGTGTCTCTCCCGGGACTACGCTTGATGGTATCTGCAGAGGCGCTAACAGGACGGCGAGCCGGCCGCGAGGGCCTGGGGACTAGGGGCCGCGCTGGAGAACGGGAGGATGGAACCCCCCGGGGCCCACTAGTCGACGGTGTAGGGGCCTGTTCCTCTCCCCCCTCGGGTGCTGAGCCAGGGGCAGCCTGAACTCCCCTACAGGGTGTGGTGGGGGACTGGACCTCCCTAAACCTGGTGACCAAACATGGGGTATCTCCCCCAAGACGGAGCTGGTTGTTACCTGTAGGGGGGCTGGTGGACTGCCTCGCTGACTGAGGGGAGGGAAGGAGGGGCCGGGGCCTCGCAGGGGGCCGCTGGGCCTGTGCCTTCCACGCCACTAAGGACGGTACTGGTGCTTCCCACGCCGCTAAGGACGGTATACGCGCTGCGTCTAAACAGTCAGGTCTGGCCGGAGGAAGGGATGGAAAATCCTCCTCGGTCAGGCCACCTGGATATCACGGGGGTGGTTGTTGGTTCCCCAACCTGTTGAGCATGCCGCGGAGAGTGTTTATGGAGCTCTCGGTGTACTTTCTCCTATATCTATTTCTCGCCCAGATAGCCGCCTGGGCCAGCGCCCCTTCATCGAGGCCCACCAGATCTGAGAGCCCCTCTGCTATGACCCTGTCGTAGTGATCGCCCAGGATGGACAGGTTGTTGCTCAGCCAAGCGCTGGTGTTGTCTCTCACCTTAGCTAATGTCTCAGGGTTGGGAGAAGAGGGTTTAATAAAGGTAGCCAGTTTAGCTACCTGTCTCTGCATCCCAGTGGGGGCTTCACCCTGTCTAGCAGCTAAATCTAAGATCTCCGCATGATGTATTGCTTGGAGAAGCTTAAAATATTGTCTGGTGAGAACCAAGTTAACGGGGGCCTCCTCCGGGGGCGCTGACCCAGGAGGTCTAGCAGGAACATGGTTCCTAGTAGGGCTGTAGGATTGTATCGATACAACGATGCATTGCGGTACGTAGTCTCGCGATACTGTATCGATCTTTCAGCCCGGAGTATCGATACAGCCGGGCTCTGTAAAAAAAAAAAAATTGATTTTTTTTTTTATTTAAAAAAAATAAATCCAGTTTAAAAAGCATATTCTACAATATTAAGTTAAAAAAGCATACATATAAATAATTTTGAAAAACCATAAATACTACAATGTTGACAGTTTAAAAACCATGGATATCAAATGTAAAATATTTATTAGCTAGCTCTCTGTCCAGTCATTGAGTTGGAGTTATCTATATAGTGCATTTGAGCCATTCAGTTCAGTCTTGAACACTTAAAATCTTTCAGTAAATTATGTGTGTATCGCAATACGTATCGTATCGTATTGTATCGTGACCTCTGTATCGTGATACGTATCGAATCGTGACTTGTGTATCGTGATGTGTATCGTATCGCGAAATCCAAGATGATATACAGCCCTAGTTCCTAGTGTGTGACTCACCAGGGGCTGAGCGAAAGTAAGGCTTTCCACGATCCGGTCTACGGTTCGGCATATTGAGAGCTCTAGGAGGCTAGGAGAAATACGTAGCCTGAGTGTACAGAGGCAGAGAAACATCCATTAAAAACATGCGCAACAGGCCTGACAGGCTAAGGCTAGCGCTAATGCTAATCGCGGCTAATGCTAACAATAGGCCACGAGAAATGGAAAGCTAACCACAATTTTCACCAGAAATTGGAAAAGGGCACATAAATAGGAGGATGGTTGGGGGAAGTGGGTAAAGACATATAACAGCTTGAACCTAGATAAGAACTCAAGCGGCTGAGGTGACTCACAGGCTGTCCACAGGAGGTTAGCTTCTCAGGGAGAATGGTGTTCCCTGTAATGGCTGCTCAAGGTCTTTAAAAACAAAGCTTCAGTGTGCACACTCTTTTAATGGTTGGTTCTTGTCTTCACAGGTTACTCACGCGCCCACCTAGATGGCCATTTCCAGGAGAAACGGGCAAGGTGCTGAAGAGGTGAGTGGATCCCTTTCTGTAGCTGGTTTTAAAAGTCCTTTGGGCAGCAAGCCTGGTCCCTTATAATAATCCGTGTAATTCGAGGTATCAAGTACATTTAAAAACAATTAAAATGTAAACACAAGAAAAAAACTTCCTAACGTTTCGACCGTAGAGGTCTTCATCAGCGGAAGCATGTGTGATGATTAAATTGGTGTTCATTTTGCGATCATCATTGCCTATCATCATTCATGTATTTTTTTCTGCCCTTTCAAGACATCCCAGACGAGGCTTATATAACCCGATCCGATGCATGTTAGTTCTGGTATATTTACTTTGATGCAGTGTAGGCTATGTATACAGTATATTGAATCTGGGTGGTGGCTGAATCAGATTAATTTCCGTCACCACTGATTGGGCAATGTGACAACGAATGACAAGGTTTATCCACAAAACCTACATCTGTTGAGTCAGACTATAATCTCACCTGTAACCCTGATGCATCTCCTGCCTCTCCTCATCCTGCCTTTCTGCTGCTTTGACCCCAAAAAATTATGTCAATTTTTGTCTTTTTTTCTGGTGGCATTTTGCCCTCCACTCACCACCTATCATAAAAGGGAAATGATTGACAATATCAAACTACTTGCAGACATGAAACACTCTTTTCTTTCCGTGTAGCCTACAGCCTATTCTGTGTAGCATATGAAATATGAACATAATTACGCTGGACTTGGACGATTTAACTGAATTGCATAAATAAACCAGAGGTCTACGTCTGGTTTGTTTAGCCTACTAGCAATTCAGTGGGCGAGTGAACCTAGCTAGTCATTGCTCAAACCTAGGAGTTTGCAACGGTTATACCAAAACTGATTTATTACTAGCTAAAGACAACTGTTATGACAACATTACAGCACCTTATCTCTGCCTCAACAAACGTTACGAGACCTAACGTTATAGCTAATAGGGGGTCAGCTCACCATTCTGAAATACCGCCATTCCGATCATTGACTTCCATTAATTCGGAGTGGCGGACCTTTTCAATGCTCAGAAAGGTGTCCCCATTCCGAAAGGATATGAGGGCCGCCATTCCGAACGGAATAACGAACTTTCGGAATGGCTAGTTATAGCTCCATTCCGACGATTTAGTCGGAATGGCAGTATTTCGGAATGGCGTGGTGTCGCCTACAGTAGCTAGCTCTGACTCGCCTTGACTCTTAGATATATTTGCAGATTAGCTTCGGAGGCAGAACTTCCTTTTTGGTAATATTAGCCTGCAATGATAATGATTTATACAACACGTATTATATTGGCACGTCATTTCTGTGACTTCACGAATGACCCATCGATGTGTGCGGCATCGATTCATTCTTTTTACAGCACCGCGCCCAGGGACAGCTCCTCTAACGATGTATCTTGGGATGGACCTTACGATGTATCTTCAGGCGCCCACTAAGGGACAGTCTGGGAAACACTCGTAGGAAAAGCTGTCCCTTCGCCAAGGTATACCTTGAGAAGCGTGGTAGCGCGGAGAAGTTCGGCGAATCTGGGAAACGCGGCCCAGGATTCTATTTATTCTATGTATTCACTTGTTATTTATTGCATGATATTTTACTGTCTGATTGTGTGAGTAGCACTTAACATTAGCACTTATGATCTACCTTCCTTATCTTCTTCTTCATCTTTCCAGTGTACTAATAGACTTGTTTCTTGTGTACCTTTCTGGTAATCCAGATAATTGGCTTTGCACTCCCTACATTACCTACTTAGTGTATGGATCACATCTGAAACCGGAGATCTTAGGATTGTAGATGGTGGACGACACCCAACTCCATTGAGACTTAGTTTTAACAGAAACAGATTAGTAGTTAGTGTGCCTGTGCATTCTGCCTGCTTCCAGGAGGTTGAGACCTAGATCCCCCCACCTAACCCTAACCGCCAGCGTCACGGGCAGCCCGCCCGCCCGCCTCCAGAGCGCCAGCACTCGGGATACCTTCCAGACTCAAGCGGGGGTCTGAGTGTGGGTCTTCCCCCAGAAACATTTGAGTTTCAAAGACCTATGACGACTTTTAAAGTATGAAAATAAAAAAATAATAAGTACACTGTAATAGCATTTCTCAGTTAACCATTTGTAATTTTAAGAAGTTGCCTAACCTTGAACCTTCTATTTGTGTGTGTTCTGTGTGTCTATGTGTCTGTGTGTGTGTGCGTGCGTGATCCAATATTTTCTTTCCTTGACGTGCGTTGGTGTAAGGGTTCGGTTTGGGACCCAGGCGCAACAGGAAAGGAGGAGGCAAGGAACGGTAAAGCCCGGAGGGGCGATTTAATAAGATCACAAAGGGGGACGTGGTAGTCGTACAGCCGATGGTCAGGCAGGAGCGTGGTAGTCGTACAGGCGATGGTCAGGCAGGAGCGGGGTTGTCGTACAGGCGATGGTCAGGCAGGAGCGGGGTTGTCGTACAGGCGATGGTCAGGCAGGAGCGGGGTTGTCGTACAGGCGATGGTCAGGCAGGAGCGGGGTAATCGTACAGGCGTGGGTCAGGCAGGAACTGGAGAGACGAGGGGGAGAGGTAGGGTGAGTGATAGTAATCACAAGCGGGGAACGAGAAAAAAAACACTACAAAACACAGGTAAGGAAATTGTAGGCTATAGGCTATACTTTACCACATAAGTTTATGGTAAGATCTGGCGATGAGTGGAGTGTAGACCAGGTTCTTGTAGGGGTTGAAGGTGATTGCAGAACGAGGGACAGGTGTGGTGATGATGAATTGGAAACCGGTGAGTAGAGCCGCGCCCGCGTCATCGTCGGAGACGAGCGGCGCCGTTCTTGTTGTTGCGCACGGGCCGATGTGCTGGGCATGTCGGGATCCGACTCTTCGCCACCGGAGTGGGAGGAGACTGCCGAGTCCGCGGAGCCGGCCGGAGACGGGGAACGCCCGGTAGTGGGGGGAAACTCCGGAGAGTCAGAGCGTTGCATGCCTGGGCCGATGCGACGTGCGGAAGAGCGCGTAGGACGCCCCGAGCGCGCAGCGGGCCCAGAGGGGAGAGAGGGAGGCGGTTGTGGAGGCGAGGGCATGCGAGCCGTAACAGGACCCCTCCCCCGAGGGGAGCCACCTGGCGACCGACCGGGGGCGTCAGGATGTGCCCTGTAGAAGTCCCGGAGGAGAGATGGGTCCATAATGAGCTGCCTGGAGATCCAGCTGCACTCCTCGGGGCCGTACCCCTCCCAATCCACCAGGTATTGGAACCCCCGACCCCGGCGGCGCACCTTCAGCAGCCGCCGAACCGTCCACTGGGGATGCCCGTCGACCATCTGGGGAGGCGGAGGAGCTGGGGCAGAAGGCATGAGAGGACTCGAGGAGACAGGTTTGATCTTGGACACATGGAATACAGGGTGTACCCGCATGGAAGCAGGGAGCTTAAGACGTACCGCAGCCGGGTTCAGGACACGGTCGATCTCGAAGGGCCCAACGAAGCGCGGAGCCAGCTTCCTGGAGGGGACCTGGAGCGGAAGATCAGCAGTGGAGAGGTAGACACGTTGACCGGGCCGATACGCCGGAGCAGGAGTGCGGCGGCGGTTGGCCCCGCGGCAGGAGCGCTCGTTGGAGCGGAGCAGGGCCCTGCGGACCTCCCTCCAGACACGGCGACAGCGGCTGAGGTGGGCCTGGACGGAGGGGACGGAGGCCTCCGACTCCTGGAGAGAGAACAGCGGGGGCTGGTACCCGAGGGATGACTCGAACGGAGACCTGCCAGTGGCAGCGCTGGTCAGGGCATTGAGGGAGTATTCGACCCAGGGCAGGTCCTTGCTCCAGGAGGTGGGGTGGAGAGCCGACACACAGCGGAGCGCGGACTCCAGGCTCTGGTTGGCCCGTTCGGCCTGGCCTTTGGTCTGCGGGTGGTAGCCAGAGGAGAGGCTGATGGTGGCGCCTATCTCCTTGCAGAAGGCCCTCCAGACCTGGGAGGTGAATTGAGGCCCACGGTCCGAGACAATGTCTCCGGGGAGACCGTGGAGCCGGTAGACATGCTGGACGAGGAGCTCAGCTGTCTCCGCAGAGGACGGGAGCTTGGGGAGCGCCACCAGATGGACCGCCTTGGAGAACCGGTCCACCACGGTGAGGATGACCGTGTTGCCCCTGGAGGGGGGAAGACCGGTGACGAAGTCCAGGGCGATGTGGGACCAGGGACGGCTGGGGACCGGGAGAGGACGCAGGAGGCCAGCCGGGGGCTGGTGGGACGCCTTGCTGCGGGAGCAGACGGGACAGGCGACCACAAACTCCCGGACGTCGGACCTCATGGAGGGCCACCAGAACCGTCGGCTCAGGAAGGAGAGGGTGCGGTGAACCCCGGGATGGCACGCAAACCGGCTGGCATGGCCCCACTGGAGCACCCGGGACCGGACCGAGTCAGGCACGAAGAGCCGGCGAGGAGGAACGTTGGCCGGACTGGGTTGGGCGCGTTGGGCCTGCCTCACCACTGCCTCGATGTTCATGGTGACCACCCCTATGACACGCGAGACCGGCAGGATGGTCTCAGGCTCCGCAGGGGGCGCCTCGGGCGCGTGGAGGCGGGACAGCGCGTCGGCCTTGGCGTTGCGGGAGCCGGGCCGGAAGGTGAGGGTAAAATCAAACCTCCCGAGGAACTGTGACCACCGCGCCTGGCGGGAGTTGAGGCGCTTGGCCGCCCGGATGAAGGTCAGGTTCTTGTGGTCTGACCAGACGAGGGTGGTGTGTTCGGCGCCCTCAAGCCAGTGGCGCCACTCCTCCAAGGCCCCCACCACCGCCAACAACTCCCTGTTCCCGATGTCGTAATTCACCTCAGCTGGGGTGAACTGGCGGGAGAGGAAGGCACAGGGGTGCAACTTCTGGTCCTCCACTGACCGCTGGGACAGAACAGCACCGATGCCTGTGTCTGATGCGTCCACCTCGACCACGAACTGCCTGGAGGGGTCAGGATGGAGAAGGACCGGGGCGGTGGTGAAGCACTCCTTGAGCGCGGAGAAGGCAGCGCTGGCAGCCGGTGTCCAGACGAACGGACGCAGGGATGAGGTGAGGTGGGTGAGGGGAGCTGCTACCCGGCTGTAGTCCCGTATAAAACGGCGGTAAAAGTTAGCGAAGCCAAGGAAGCTCTGAAGTTGCCTCCGGGTCGTGGGTTGAGGCCATTCGACCACGGTCTTGATCTTGCGGGGGTCGGGTCGCGTCAGGCCTCCCTCCACGATGAGCCCCAGGAACTCCACTGACGAGGAGTGAAAGGTGCACTTCTCCGCCTTGATATACAGGCGGTTCTCCCGGAGACGCTGGATGACCATGCGGACATGTTGGACGTGCTCCTCAGCGCTCCTGGAGAATACCAGGATGTCGTCCAGGTAGAGGACCACAAAGACGTCCAGCATGTCCCTGAGCACGTCGTTCATCAGCGCCTGGAAGACGGCGGGGGCGTTGGTGAGGCCGAAGGGCATGACGAGGTACTCGTAGTGGCCACGGGAGGTCTTGAAGGCAGTCTTCCATTCGTCCCCCTCACGGATACGCACCAGGTGATAAGCGTTCCTGAGATCCAACTTGGTGAAGATGGTGGCACCGATGAGGGGTTCGAAGTTGGAGCTCATGAGGGGGAGTGGATATTTATTCTTGACCGTGATGTTGTTGAGCAGCCTGTAGTCGATGCATGGCCTCAGATCTCCTCCCTTCTTCTTAACGAAGAAGAACCCCGCTGCCACCTGGGATCGAGATGGTCGGATGAGACCCTCGGCCAAGCACTCGGAGATGTAGGTGTCCATGGCTGCTTTCTCCGGGAGGGAGAGGTTGTAGAGACGACTGGCTGGAAGAGGGACGCCAGGGTGGAGCTCGATGGCGCAGTCGTAGGGTCGATGAGGGGGGAGTGTGCGGGCGCGCTCCTTACTGAAGGCCTCTCCAAGGTCGTGGTACATCGAAGGGACCGTGGAGAGGTCCGGAGGAGCGGGACGGGGTCGGTCAACCCGAGTGGAGGTCTGAGCAGCTCGGAGGCAGCGGGCGTGGCAGGCGGTGCTCCAGCTGAGGATGTGCCCCGAGCTCCAGCAGACATGAGGGGTATGGAGTTCCAGCCAGGGCCTTCCTAGGATGAACGGAGCGTCGGGAGAGTGGATGACGAAGGGGCGGATGTTCTCCACGTGGTTTCCCGAGGCTGTGAGGGTGAGGGGCAGGGTCCGGTGAGTAATGGGACCCATGGGATGGCCATCCAGAGCGAAGGCCGAGAGGGGCCTCTCCAGAGGGGAGATAGGGAGCGCCGCTTTGTGGGCGAACTGGACGTCCACGAAGCTCTCGTCAGCACCGGAGTCGATGAGAGCAGGGACGGAGAGCGTGTGCCCCTGCCAGGCGAGGGTAACAGTGAACCTGGCGGCACGGGTCCGGGATTGGGGATGGATGAGCCGGCTCACTCGGTATCCCCTGGCAAGTGAGCCTACTCTTTTGCTGCCCTGGGAGGTGCAGAGGGGCAGGAGTCGACGGCGTGCGCTGGGCTGGCGCAGTACATGCACAGCACGTTCTGTCTCCGGTGCTCGCGCTCTGCAGGGGTCAGTCGGGCCCGGCCCAGTTGCATGGGTTCCTCCCCAGCGGTGTTTGGGGGGGCGAGGAAGGCCGGGACAGGCCGAGAGAGACCGGTAGAGGGGGGCGGAGATGGTCTGGGTGCGCTGTGGTGTTGGTGCGCCCGCTCGCGCCTGCGTTCCCGGTGGCGCTCGTCAATGGCTATGGAGAGGGAGACGAGTTGGTTCAGGGTCGCTGGTCTGTCTCTTCCAGCCAGGCTGTCCTTCATGGCCTCCCCTAGACCCCGTCGGAAAGCGCTGTACAGGGCAGACTCGTTCCAGGGGCAGCGAGGATGCGGAACTCCGTGGCGTAGTCCGCTACGGATCTGGGACCCTGGGTGAGGGCGGAGAGAGCAGCGTCCGCGTCCTGTCCATGGACGTCGTGGTCAAACACGGTCCTGAATTCAGCCACGAAGGCAGTGTAGTCCTGCATGTAGGCAGCTGCGCCCTCGCGACCCGCCATGACCCAACGGCGAGCCCGTCCCGTGGTTAGGTTGGCGATGTAGGCGATCCGAGCCGACGCAGTGGAGTACATGCTTGGCTGGAGGTCAAACACGTACTCACACTGCATGATGAACTCCCGGCAGAGGGTGAACGTCCCGTCGTAGAGGGCCGGGGAGGCGAGATGGGGCTCCCGGTTTGGTGGAGCGGCAGGAGCGGGGACCGCGGGTGGTGCAGGGTCTTGCTGGGGAGGAGCGGGGTCCAGGAACGGAGCCAGGCGGGCAATGAGCGCGGTGACCTGGTCGGACAGGGTGCTGACCAGAGTAGCGAGTCCCGTCAGTTGCCCGCCCTGGGCTTGCTGTTGGGCGGAGACCAGCTGCAGTTGCACTTGGGTCTGTTGGAGGGTGGAGACCTGCCGGAGGTACTCGGCCTGGGACTGCTGGAGGGTGGAGACTCCCTGGAGCTCCTGGCGCACGGTTGTGACCACGTCGGAAGCCTGCGAGAGCATGCGGGAGTGTTCTGCCAGGAGCCTACCCTGGGCTTGGAGTGGTCCGGAAGGTGCAGGTCTCTCCTCCATGTTGGCTGGGTCAAAACTGGCCAGATCTTACTGTAAGGGTTCGGTTTGGGACCCAGGCGCAACAGGAAAGGAGGAGGCAAGGAACGGTAAAGCCCGGAGGGGCGATTTAATAAGATCACAAAGGGGGGCGTGGTAGTCGTACAGCCGATGGTCAGGCAGGAGCGTGGTAGTCGTACAGGCGATGGTCAGGCAGGAGCGGGGTTGTCGTACAGGCGATGGTCAGGCAGGAGCGGGGTAATCGTACAGGCGTGGGTCAGGCAGGAACTGGAGAGACGAGGGGGAGAGGTAGGGTGAGTGATAGTAATCACAAGCGGGGAACGAGAAAAAAAACACTACAAAACACAGGTAAGGAAATTGTAGGCTATAGGCTATACTTTACCACATAAGTTTATGGTAAGATCTGGCGATGAGTGGAGTGTAGACCAGGTTCTTGTAGGGGTTGAAGGTGATTGCAGAACGAGGGACAGGTGTGGTGATGATGAATTGGAAACCGGTGAGTAGAGCCGCGCCCGCGTCATCGTCGGAGACGAGCGCGCCGTTCTTGTTGTTGCGCACGGGCCGATGTGCTGGGCATGTCGGGATCCGACTCTTCGCCACCGGAGTGGGAGGAGACTGCCGAGTCCGCGGAGCCGGCCGGAGACGGGGAACGCCCGGTAGTGGGGGGAAACTCCGGAGAGTCAGAGCGTTGCATGCCTGGGCCGATGCGACGTGCGGAAGAGCGCGTAGGACGCCCCGAGCGCGCAGCGGGCCCAGAGGGGAGAGAGGGAGGCGGTTGTGGAGGCGAGGGCATGCGAGCCGTAACAGTTGGCCTCTCAACTGAAGAACATGTAACAATGACCCTCTTTCCCATCATGACTAGTTCAAGCTGCCACCTTCTCCTGTCTCCGCCTCTCCGTGGTGATTCACGCCGGCGTGACCCCAGGGGCTTGGCAGGAAAACAACAGCAGGTGTGTCTAAGTTGTGCCTGTTCATGGTTCCTATATGTGGTGTATGTTTGTCTTGGTTGTGTGTAGTTGTGTGGTGTGTGTCTGGGTGTGTCTAGTTTGTCTTGGTTGTGTGTAGTTGTGTGGTGTGTGTCTGGGTGTGTCTAATTGGTGGTGTAGTGTGGGGGTCTGTAGTAATGTTGGGGCCTATTGTGTATGTGTGCATAAGCATATGTAGGGTGTATGTTTGGTGTAGGTAATAGTGGGCGTGTGTGTCTGTATGTGTGTGACATAAAACCAGTGTTTGGTGCCCGTGCATTTGTAAAATTCACATTGTGGTACATTGTAAATAAATTATTGGAGTGCTTGGACAGCAAGTCAAGATGGGGTGTTGGCTCGCTGTCCAAACACGCTCTTACCGCCTCCCTGTGGTGTGCAGTGCTCCTGTGGTCCCTCTGCGCAGGCTCTGGTCTGCTATCCTCTGGTCTGGATCCGGTGGTGAGGATGTTCCCTTTGGGAGGTAGACTTGTGGACAAGTATAGGTGTAGGGGATCCAGCCAGGGTTAAAAACAGTTCCAGGACTCTGGGCCCAATGGCCTGAGAGCTTTTGGCAACAATCCAACAATAAAAGTGGCAGAGCTTCTCCAATATTAAACAAAACTTTAATGCTAAAACAGATAAAATAGCCAAATGGCTAGAATTAAGACCACAAATATAAATACTTTAAATATAAAAGGCAATCCCTGACGTTTCGCAGCGGCTACTGCTTCCTCAGAGGGATACCAAACACTGGGCTGACTGGTGTTTTTGTTCCAGGGGGGGCGAGCGGTTGGTCCCTCCCTCCCAGGTGTGGTTCCTGCTGATTGGCCAGGCTATTAAGGTGAGTGTTTCCCTATTGGTGGTGAGCCCTATGATGTTTTTTGAAAATTGGCGGGAAAACTACTGGATTTGGGTGTGTGCTGATCTCCATATTTGTTTTTATGTATGTTTGTATGAGCAGATGCTTTAAAAACAGGGGGGTATAATTCATATAAAAGAAGATAAGATGTATAAAAGAGAGATGTTAAAATAAAAAGATAAAATGAACAAATGTAAAATATAACAGGTCTGTTAGTCCTCTGGTGTAGATCCGGTGGTGAGTGAGTTCCTTTTGGAAATAGACTTGTGGAAAGTTCAAGTGTAGGGGATCCAACCAGGGTTAAAAACAGTCCTTTGACTCTGGGCTCAGTGGCCTGAGAGCTTTAGCAACAACCAGCAATTAAAATTGGTAGAGCTCCTCCAATATAAAACAAAACTTTAATAGATAAAACAGATAAAATAGCCAATTGGCTAAAATAAGACCACAAAAATAAATAATCCAAATGTAAAAGGCAATCCCTGACGTTTCGCAGTTCGTGCTGCTTCCTCAGAGGGATACCAAACACTGGGGGTTTCTGTGCGTGGCTGTAAGCCAGCACACCGAGGATAGTGTTTGTCCGGTTATCACTCCCTCCCTCCCTCTGGTCAATGTTGACCTGCATTTCTCTTTTGGCACCACAAGAGGCAGTAGTCCCAGCACACCAAAATAAAGGACACCAAAATCAACCTGCCGATCTCCACTGCACAAGTAGAGTAGTGGAGAGCATAGGACTCCCACCCGGGAGACAAGGGTTCAAGGCCCCGGTGGGGATGACTTTATGGGACTATACCCCAAACCTCCACACGTTCATCCTTTCACTCCAATCTTTTTATCGCTTTCCTTTGTCCAGAAACAGAAGTTGATCCAATTGCAGCAAAATAGCTAAAGTTACAGGAATCATCAGTGTAACTGCTTTAGCCACTGACCGCTACCATTAATGTTATGGAAGCTGCTGCTAGTTGTTGTGAGCCCATGAGCTAACTGGCTATCCCGCTCTTATTGTGCTGGATTAGCTTTGGAAGCATTGGAACTGATGTGTCCAGGTGACAAGACCTATCTTTATTTAACAGACATTATTTCATGTCATTTCAATTCACAGCTATTTCAGTGGCAGGACTAGCTTTCGTCCTACCAGTCCTGAACAGAAACAAGCCAGCCAAGCACATTAGCCAGGCTGGAGCTGGCCTGCTTCCCGAAAGGGACCTTCTCCTCTCCAGGGAGTCTGAGATTCACATGAATGTGTTTATGTATTTGTGTATTTGTAACTCTCCATTCTTCTCTCTGCTTAAGAGTCTCCCCCTAAGCGTGCACGTAACCATGGAATACATTTGGTGGAAGAGGCAGACGTCTGATAAATTGGGAGTGTCCCGGAAAAATTGGGAGGGTTGGCAAGACCTATTTTCACAGAGAGAGAGATAAAGCGAGAGAGAGAGGGAGAGAGATAGAGATAGCGACGGAGAGAGGGACACTGTGCACGTAGTATGATTGTATTTGAAGACACAATCAGTTGTTGACCCTCCCCCTGGTCAAGGACGGCCCCCAGGGCCCGAGCCCGGCTGGGATAGGAGGGAGAGACACATCAGACACGCCGCCCCGTTCCCAGGACCGTACCCACGCTCACGTCAGCCGCCGCAAAACAACCAGCTGTTATGGCGGACGGGTCATCCGTACGCTCACGCTCGTAGGACGGGAGGTCAGGAACACAGCAGATAAGCGGAGTCGGAGCGAGTCGGCCGCCTGTGCGTTTTGCATGTACTATCACGTTGAGAAGCAGGGTGGTTTAGAAACAGGGTAGCTCCGTAGCGTCGCCACACATCTCCCGCGAGGCCAAGAGCACACGCAGCAGCCTGCTGAAAGGTTGCGTTCACCAAAGCTTTGTTCCAGAGCACATGGATCACATATCAACATGGATGGGTTTCTATCCTCTGGGTTTGCCTCAGTCTGGCTCAGTAACCTCAGACCCAGTGTCATCACAGGCTGCGCTGCGGAGGCTAGGTCTCCTAGCATCCTCCCCCCTGTCCTCTTCTGACACCAGAGGGAACTTTCCGGGCTTAAACTGACACTTCTGTGCTCGGGGCGCTTCTGTGCGTCCTTCCTACCCCCGTGTGTGTCTGTGTGTGCGTGTGTGTATGTGTGATTGTGCATCCGAGCATGTGTGCGCTTTTGCGAACAGTGAAGCAGTGTGTGTTTAATGTGTGTGTGATCGGGTGATCAGACGTTGTTGTTAGTGCAGCGGTCTCCTCAGAAGAGCCCTTGTATAAACCCTTCCAGCGGTGGCTCTGTCCCCTGTCCTCAGCCCTCTGTCCTGTGTCCTCAGCCCTCTGTCCCCTGTCCTCAGCCCTCTGTCCTGTGTCCTCAGCCCTCTGTCCTGTGTCCTCAGCCCTCTGTCCCCTGTCCTCAGCCCTCTGTCCTGTGTCCTCAGCCCTCTGTCCCCTGTCCTCGGTCCCCTGTCTTCTGTCCTGTGTCCTCTGCCCTCAGCCCTCTGTCCTGTGTCCTCAGCCCTCTGTCCTGTGTCCTCAGCCCTCTGTCCCCTGTCTTCTGTCCTGTGTCCTCTGCCCTCAGCCCTCTGTCCTCAGCCCTCTGTCCTGTGTCCTCAGCCCTCTGTCCTGTGTCCTCTGCCCTCAGCCCTCTGTCCTCTGTCCTCAGCCCTCTATCCTCAGCCCTCTGTCCTGTGTCCTCAGCCCTCTGTCCCCTGTCTTCTGTCCTGTGTCCTCTGTCCTCAGCCCTCTGTCCTCAGCCCTCTGTCCTGTGTCCTCAGCCCTCTGTCCTGTGTCCTCTGCCCTCAGCCCTCTGTCCTCTGTCCTCAGCCCTCTATCCTCAGCCCTCTGTCCTGTGTCCTCTGCCCTCTGTCCTCTGTCCTCAGCCCTCTGTCCTGTGTCCTCTGTCCTCCAGATGAAAGCATCACACTGCAGACCTCCTGTTTGTCACACTTGGGGCCCCCCAAGAAGACCATGCATCAGAGCACTGGGACGTGTGTGGGTGTGTGTGTGTGTGTGTTTGGTGCATATATTATGTGTGATTGTAGCGGGTATGTGTGAGTGTGTGTTTACATGCATGTGTGTGGGTGTGTGTGTGTGTGTGCTTGGTACATATATTATGTGTGATTGTAGCGGGTATGTGAGAGTGTGTGTTTACATGCTTGTGTGTGTGTGTGTGTGTAATAGCGGGTTGTGTAAGTGGTGTTATAAGCTTAAGGAGATACTGGTCTCTGCAGCAGCCTCTGTCTGGACTTGTCATCCGCCGGAAAGTAACTTGACCAGTCACATGTCCAGGCCACTGGAGAAGACACAGGGTGCTGTGTGTGTGTGTGTGTGTGTGTTTCTATGGCCATGTGTGTATGTGTGTGTGTTTCTATGGCCACGTGTATGTGTGTGTGTGCGCGCATGTGTGTGCACGTGTGTGTGTGTGTGTGTGTGTGTGCAAATGTGTGTGTGTGTGCACATGTGCGTGTGTGACGTGTGTATTCTGTGTTATTAGCTGTTGTGATGAAGCCATGAGATGATTTGAGTGGCTTCAGCCACATGTCCCACATTGCAGAAGTAGCGTTAATAGTGGTCTGGTCTGGTCTGGTCTGGTCTGGTCTGGTCTGGTCTGGTCTGGTCTGGTCTGGACAAGCAGCCCGGCCAACGAGCTGGGAAATTGAAAACAAGTGTTACACAAGTGAGCAGCAGAAAAAGTCCCTCTGGCTGTGAAACTCCCTACTGATCGCTCTGGACATCAGCTGTTGTTTATACAGACAAGGTTTTCTTTTTTTTACCTCAGTGAGGCCCCATCCTGACCTTCTATTTGTGTGTGTGTGTGTGTGTGTATATGTGTGTCTGTGTGCGTGATCCAATATTTTCTGTCCTTGACGTGCGTTGGCCTCTCAACTGAAGAACATGTAACAATGACTCTCTTTCCCATCTTGACTAGTTCACCTTTCTGATCAGTCGACTTGAAACGCAAACCTCTGATCAAAGAAACGACGCATGAGCTTCAATCGTTTCATAGAGAACGCCGCAAAGCAGAGGTGGGGAAACAGAAGGCAGAGAGCCAAAGGGAAAACATGGGTAGGGTTGGCTGGGTACGGACAGAGAGGGAAGGAGCTAGTCATGGTGAGGCAGGGGGCCTTTCCAGGAGGTGGACTTTTGGCCGAAGACAGGGGGCGGGGGTTCTCCGGGACCTGCTAATGGTCAATGGTAAATGGACTGCACTTATATAGCACTTTTCCACCTTAGCGGCACTCAAAGCGCTTTACAATGGCCTCTCATTCACCCATTCAAACACACACACACACCAATGGCGTGCAAGGTGCTAACCTGCTCATTGGGAGCAATTTGGGGTTAGGTGTCTTGCTCAAAGACACTTTGACATGCGGACAGTCGGAGCTGGGATTCGAACCACTGACCCTTGGATCATTGAACGACCCGCTCTACCAACTGAGCTACAGCCGCCCCTACCTGCTACAGGGTGGCCTGCTGGAGACAGGGGGAGTCCACTGGACCTGTATAGAGTATAAGAGGGAGAGACACTAGGGAGGAGGACAGGGTTAGTGGCTGTACTGGACATCCACAGCAGACACAGGGGTATCTAACGGTGAATGTGTGTGTGCGGGTGTGAAAATGTGTGGGTGTGAATTAGGGCTGGGATGATTTACAAATTCGTCGACGTGAAATGTATGCGTCGGTTCTATTGTGACAAGTTGAAAAGTACACGATGCTAACTGATGCTACACAATGTGTATAGTTTGCATCGCACCATCCTTTTGGGCTTGACTTGGGTGAAGTATTCCGACACATTCTAAAGTCTAGGTCGTGCCTTTTTCTCCACTTCACCCTCATGTTGTCTGTTCTCAAGTCCTTTTTTCACTGGCGCTCAACACATTAGCTACCTAGTTAGCTAGTGCTACAGTACCTGTAAATACACGGGCCGCCACAGTAAATACTAGAGGCAGTATCGCTTCGATTCTGCCACAACTGTGAATTTAAGACGGAGAAGAAGAAAGTATCAACAAGGAGCAACGTGGTCGTCAGCCAGAGCAAGAACCAGGTGCGAAATAGGTAGCTTACGTTAATGATGAGCGCTGGTGGTGACAAAACGACTAACGTTAATGATGAGCGCTGGTGGTGACAAAATTACTAACATTAATGATGAGCGCTGGTGGTGACAAAATTACTAACGTTAATGATGAGCGCTGGTGGTGACAAAATTACTAACGTTAATGATGAGCGCTGGTGGTGACAAAATTACTAACATTAATGATGAGCGCTGGTGGTGACAAAATTACTAACATTAATGCCGAACAGACAGAAAATGAGGGTGAAGAAGTGGAGAAAAAGGTCCGACCTAAGGTATCAAAAGTGTGGGAGTACAGTGAAAACAAACCCCAAAAGACAGTGCAATGCAAACTATGTAAAAACCAGTTGGCATATCACGGCAGCACCACCACAATGCTGGAGCACTTGAACAGGAAACATGCTATTTCTTCGGAGGACGGGTGAGTTTGATTATATGCCTCTTTATCTTTCAAACATTACTACCTTAGTTTAGTAATGTCATGTACTACAGGCTGCAGGTAGTAGGCTACGTTGTTATATGTCTCAGTAGCTCTGCAGAGAGTAACGTTACAGCAGCATAGACGGGTAGCTAACCAGCTAACATATCGTAATGCATACATACATAGGCCTTTTAGTTGTGTATTATTATGGTCTGGTCTGGTGTATTATTCATTTTATTTAGCCAGATATCATACAGACAAGTTGCACTCCTTGAAAGTCAACTGGTTTGAATGCCGGGAGATAGCTACGTTAGTGAAGTGTAGCCTATGATAAAACTTGCTTGTCTCGTGGTGCCTCCTAGAGAACGCTAGGAAGGGGCTACATTAACACCCACTCTGAGGCGACAACGTCACAAAAACTGTAAATGTATACAATCAGACAACTTTTGGTGATAACAATTTAGCTTACAGTACTTTGTAGCTTAAAGTGTCCTCTAAACAATTCCGGTGTTCAAATCTAGCGGCGTTGTGTCAGTTTTAAACTGGGTTGCTAATGTTGACGATAGCGCTGCGACTTGGTATCCTGGAGGGGGGCTGCGTTAACTCCCATTCCACCAACTCCTATGTACGGTAACGTTGGTGCAGTTATATGGAATTCTCATACAATGAAGGGGCATCGCTATGCAATATTTACAGGGCGACACTTTATGGAGTTTGTGTCTTTATTACATGCGAGAAAATAAATCATACGAGAGAAAAAAAATATTTGAGAGAAAACGTTTTCACACAAAATAATAATATTTGAGATTAAAAAAAGTTTGGTGCGAAAGTATTTTGTCATAGAATATAAAAAATAATTTGAGATTTAAAAAATGATTTCTGAGAAAAAAAAACTCAACTTTTTTTTACACTCAAATATTTTTTTTTTGCTTTCAGTGTGAACTTTTTCTCTCAAATATTTTTTTTTTCTCAAACATTTTTTTTTCTCTCATACCATTCATTTTCTCGCATGTAATAAAGACACAAATCTAACTCCATAACACTTCACAGAATTCATAGTGATGATTTGTGGTAATTTTTATATAACTAAATATGTACATAACAAGCTGAAAATATGAAGGTAGACTCTCTATGATAAGTAATTGTAGGAGAGTTGGTTAGGTAAGGTTTTCCTTTGCAGTTTAAAATGTCGTAACACAAGCCCAGAAATCAGTCTTGTCACTGCGTTTGGCCTTATACTAATGTTATTCCAGTTTTGTGCATGCTGCAGCAGTGAATTATAGAAGGAATACTCTAGCATACCTTAGATATTTAATATCTTTTTCTGTTTTTATCTTTCCCTACTTTTAGTCCAAGTAAACAAAAGCAGATTGTTGCACAGGTTATCTCAGCACAATATAAATGATTACCAAAGTATTAATTAGACTCCAAGTTAAACATTGATTAGATTAAAATAGTAAAAAGTGATAATTTATATTGCATTTAATGGTTAAAAGTTAAAAACAATTCATGGATGGTGTAGATTGTAGATAAGATAACCAATTAAGTGAATTATTGAAGGAATACTCTAGTTAGAGGCCAGAAGAGAAGCAGTGCTTACAGAAAGCACAGATTCAAGGCATGACCGGAACAAATGACTAATCGTGACTAATCGAAAAAATAATCGTTAGATTAGTCGATTACCAAAATAATCATTTATCCCAGCCCTAGTGTGAATGTGTGTGTGGGTGTGCTTGGGTTGGGTTTGGATTTTGATATGAAAAATGTCAGGTTGCCAGGTTGGTCAACGGTTTCACTCTTTATCTTTCACACTCAGACTGAATGTGGCTTTTTGAGTTTGGACACAGCTGGAAACTGAACAGGATGTGAATATGCAGTATGTGGCTGTGTGACATCATGGCTGGTAGAGAGCGACCTGCTGACAGCACTGGGGTTTGACATGGCAGGGCTAGCGTGACAGTGGGTCCCGACCCGGGTCGATGAGCACCGGACCTCACGCTGAACACCGCGCTCACAGTGGTCTCGCTGGACCAGGGCAGCACAGCATGCACATACCTGTACAGATGTGCCCACAATCACTTTCTCAGTGTCACCTCTGTCTACAGGGTCGAATAGAAGAGCAAAATGTGGAGAGTTCTGAATGAAGGCTGGGCCAGACCCAAACACGTGGAACCGCTCTGGTCATGGAGTGGGGCGCAGACGCCTCTCAGGACGAATCCCTCCACAGATGTCGGCCATCAGCCGGGGGGAGGAGCCTTCCCATTGGCTGTGCTCCGAGGGAGATGGGGTCATCAGCCGGGGGGAGGAGCCTTCCCATTGGCTGCGCTCCGAGGGAGAGGGGGTCAAGTGAGAAGACGGGGGACGGGTTATGAACAAAACTCAGAATGTTTCAGGTCACCTAGATTCGGGCTAGCTTTCCTGCTCATGACTGAATGATCCAGTTCGCTCATCGATGGCAGTGGTCCTTAGTGGTCAGCAGAGCCGGCCAGAACCATCTGGGGGCCCGTTTCAAGAGCAATTATAAGAAGAAGAAAATGTATAAATAAAAATAGATATTCAAAATACTCAAACAAATTATTGAACTAGACCTGTCGGATCTACTGTAAAAAAACAAACAACAACAACGTTTTAACCTTATAGATTAAATTGTGCTCAATTTAGACTGTTTTCTTTGCTTATAGACGAGACCGACTATTTCCGAAATTCAAACAAATGAACTTTTGGCCTGGTAGGATTATTTAACCCCAAATAATTCCTTATAGAGAGAATTTTTAATTATGTGTACTCACTTTAGTTTGAGAATTCACTAGTTCATATTTTTGACACCGTCAGTCATGTTCTTAGTGAGAGGAAAGGGGCGACTATTGAATTATAGTCGGGGGCCCTAGCGAGGGCGGGGCCTGTTTCAGTTGAAATGGGTGAAACATAGAGAAGACCGTCTATGGTGGTCAGTTCTAAGACCATGGTTGTGACAGGTAAAGCCACCACAAGAATGAGTCCCCGTTCTCTATCTACAGATCTATCATCTAAGCACTACAGTCCTGTATAATGCTCATTAACGCACGCTGACTTCCGAGGGACGGCAAACCTTTCTGATCCCGTTTGATGACCTCCAGTGTGTGGGCCAGGCCGCTGGCTGGGTGGAGCAGACGGGGGAGTGTGTTTGATGACCTCCAGTGTGTGGGCCAGGCCGCTGTCTCGGTGGAGCAGACGGGGGAGTGTGTTTGATGACCTCCAGTGTGTGGGCCAGGCCGCTGGCTGGGTGGAGGCGGAGCAGACGGGGGAGTGTGTTTGATGACCTCCAGTGTGTGGGCCAGGCCGCTGTCTGGGTGGAGCAGACGGGGGAGTGTGTTTGATGACCTCCAGTGTGACCTCTAGAGTTAGTGAAGTGTAGCCTATGATAAAACTTGCTTGTCTCGTGGTGCCTCCTAGAGAACGCTAGGAAGGGGCTACATTAACACCCACTCTGAGGCGACAACGTCACAAAAACTGTAAATGTATACAATCAGACAACTTTTGGTGATAACAATTTAGCTTACAGTACTTTGTAGCTTAAAGTGTCCTCTAAACAATTCCGGTTTTCAAATCTAGCGGCGTTGTGTCAGTTTTAAACTGGGTTGCTAATGTTGACGATAGCGCTGCGACTTGGTATCCTGGAGGGGGGCTGCGTTAACTCCCATTCCACCAACTCCTATGTACGGTAACGTTGGTGCAGTTATATGGAATTCTCATACAATGAAGGGGCATCGCTATGCAATATTTACAGGGCGACACTTTATGGAGTTTGTGTCTTTATTACATGCGAGAAAATAAATCATACGAGAGAAAAAAAATATTTGAGAGAAAACGTTTTCACACAAAATAATAATATTTGAGATTAAAAAAAGTTTGGTGCGAAAGTATTTTGTCATAGAATATAAAAAATAATTTGAGATTTAAAAAATGATTTCTGAGAAAAAAAAACTCAACTTTTTTTTACACTCAAATATTTTTTTTTTGCTTTCAGTGTGAACTTTTTCTCTCAAATATTTTTTTTTTCTCAAACATTTTTTTTTCTCTCATACCATTCATTTTCTCGCATGTAATAAAGACACAAATCTAACTCCATAACACTTCACAGAATTCATAGTGATGATTTGTGGTAATTTTTATATAACTAAATATGTACATAACAAGCTGAAAATATGAAGGTAGACTCTCTATGATAAGTAATTGTAGGAGAGTTGGTTAGGTAAGGTTTTCCTTTGCAGTTTAAAATGTCGTAACATAAGCCCAGAAATCAGTCTTGTCACTGCGTTTGGCCTTATACTAATGTTATTCCAGTTTTGTGCATGCTGCAGCAGTGAATTATAGAAGGAATACTCTAGCATACCTTAGATATTTAATATCTTTTTCTGTTTTTATCTTTCCCTACTTTTAGTCCAAGTAAACAAAAGCAGATTGTTGCACAGGTTATCTCAGCACAATATAAATGATTACCAAAGTATTAATTAGACTCCAAGTTAAACATTGATTAGATTAAAATAGTAAAAAGTGATAATTTATATTGCATTTAATGGTTAAAAGTTAAAAACAATTCATGGATGGTGTAGATTGTAGATAAGATAACCAATTAAGTGAATTATTGAAGGAATACTCTAGTTAGAGGCCGGAAGAGAAGCAGTGCCTACAGAAAGCACAGATTCAAGGCATGACCGGAACAAATGACTAATCGTGACTAATCGAAAAAATAATCGTTAGATTAGTCGATTACCAAAATAATCATTTATCCCAGCCCTAGTGTGAATGTGTGTGTGGGTGTGCTTGGGTTGGGTTTGGATTTTGATATGAAAAATGTCAGGTTGCCAGGTTGGTCAACGGTTTCACTCTTTATCTTTCACACTCAGACTGAATGTGGCTTTTTGAGTTTGGACACAGCTGGAAACTGAACAGGATGTGAATATGCAGTATGTGGCTGTGTGACATCATGGCTGGTAGAGAGCGACCTGCTGACAGCACTGGGGTTTGACATGGCAGGGCTAGCGTGACAGTGGGTCCCGACCCGGGTCGATGAGCACCGGACCTCACGCTGAACACCGCGCTCACAGTGGTCTCGCTGGACCAGGGCAGCACAGCATGCACATACCTGTACAGATGTGCCCACAATCACTTTCTCAGTGTCACCTCTGTCTACAGGGTCGAATAGAAGAGCAAAATGTGGAGAGTTCTGAATGAAGGCTGGGCCAGACCCAAACACGTGGAACCGCTCTGGTCATGGAGTGGGGCGCAGACGCCTCTCAGGACGAATCCCTCCACAGATGTCGGCCATCAGCCGGGGGGAGGAGCCTTCCCATTGGCTGTGCTCCGAGGGAGATGGGGTCATCAGCCGGGGGGAGGAGCCTTCCCATTGGCTGCGCTCCGAGGGAGAGGGGGTCAAGTGAGAAGACGGGGGACGGGTTATGAACAAAACTCAGAATGTTTCAGGTCACCTAGATTCGGGCTAGCTTTCCTGCTCATGACTGAATGATCCAGTTCGCTCATCGATGGCAGTGGTCCTTAGTGGTCAGCAGAGCCGGCCAGAACCATCTGGGGGCCTGTTTCAAGAGCAATTATAAGAAGAAGAAAATGTATAAATAAAAATAGATATTCAAAATACTCAAACAAATTATTGAACTAGACCTGTCGGATCTACTGTAAAAAAACAAACAACAACAACGTTTTAACCTTATAGATTAAATTGTGCTCAATTTAGACTGTTTTCTTTGCTTATAGACGAGTCCGACTATTTCCGAAATTCAAACAAATGAACTTTTGGCCTGGTAGGATTATTTAACCCCAAATAATTCCTTATAGAGAGAATTTTTAATTATGTGTACTCACTTTAGTTTGAGAATTCACTAGTTCATATTTTTGACACCGTCAGTCATGTTCTTAGTGAGAGGAAAGGGGCGACTATTGAATTATAGTCGGGGGCCCTAGCGAGGGCGGGGCCTGTTTCAGTTGAAATGGGTGAAACATAGAGAAGACCGTCTATGGTGGTCAGTTCTAAGACCATGGTTGTGACAGGTAAAGCCACTACAAGAATGAGTCCCCGTTCTCTATCTACAGATCTATCATCTAAGCACTACAGTCCTGTATAATGCTCATTAACGCACGCTGACTTCCGAGGGACGGCAAACCTTTCTGATCCCGTTTGATGACCTCCAGTGTGTGGGCCAGGCCGCTGGCTGGGTGGAGCAGACGGGGGAGTGTGTTTGATGACCTCCAGTGTGTGGGCCAGGCCGCTGTCTGGGTGGAGCAGACGGGGGAGTGTGTTTGATGACCTCCAGTGTGTGGGCCAGGCCGCTGGCTGGGTGGAGGCGGAGCAGACGGGGGAGTGTGTTTGATGACCTCCAGTGTGTGGGCCAGGCCGCTGTCTGGGTGGAGCAGACAGGGGAGTGTGTTTGATGACCTCCAGTGTGTGGGCCAGGCCGCTGTCTGGGTGGAGCAGACGGGGGAGTGTGTTTGATGACCTGCAGTGTGTGGGCCAGGCCGCTGTCTGGGTGGAGGCAGAGCAGACGGGGGAGTGTGTTTGATGACCTCCAGTGTGTGGGCCAGGCCGCTGTCTGGGTGGAGGCGCAGCAGACGGGGGAGTGTGTTTGATGACCTCCAGTGTGTGGGCCAGGCCGCTGTCTGGGTGGAGCAGACGGGGGAGTGTGTTTGATGACCTGCAGTGTGTGGGCCAGGCCGCTGTCTGGGTGGAGGCAGAGCAGACAGGGGAGTGTGTTTGATGACCTCCAGTGTGTGGGCCAGGCCGCTGTCTGGGTGGAGGCAGAGCAGACGGGGGAGTGTGTTTGATGACCTCCAGTGTGTGGGCCAGGCCGCTGTCTGGGTGGAGGCGGAGCAGACAGGGGAGTGTGGCGCTCTGACCCACTTGTGCCAGCCCTGTCACCAAGGCTTGTATAACCACACTGTGTCCCCATTCTTCCATAGAAAACCACCCAGGAGAGGTCACTCATCTGTGAAGAGAGCAGACGCACCTGCACACACACACACACGTACACACACCACGTGCTTACACACGGACACAGGTACGCAACACGCAGGCACACACACGATTACACACGTGCATACACATGTGCATACACACATATACAACACACAGACACACAGACGTAGGATACTCAATCAAAGCCAGGTTTTTGCCTCACAGCCATGAGATAGGAAAACAGCCATGATGAGAAAATACCTTAGCGTGTGTCAGAGAGGCGAGATCTATAAATATCCACCCGCTTTCTCCAAATAACACCTCCCAAGACTGCCCACTCCCCTCACAGAGAGACGCGGGCCTGTAAGGAGATTATTATTAGAGAGTATCTGCTATGTTTGGATTCACCAGAAAATGTTTCAGTGACATGGTAGATTCCCGTGACTCATTTATTCCCAAAATGGCTGCCTATCAATAGAAGACCTATTTTGGGCAGCGAGGCAAATGAGCTTTGTTTTGTTTCCTCCGGGCGTGTCAGTGTTCGGTTTGACAATGTTCTATAGAGAGAGAGAGAGAGTCGTTTTTCATTTCAAACATGACTCATAATGGGAGTGAGTGGTGTTCTGACACGATTCTTCGGTAGACACGTGGAGGACTTCTTTGAGAGGATTAGTGAACTGTGTGGAGCTCTTATACGCTTGGCTAGCTGCTGTTTGTGGACGGTGGTCAGTAGACTGACTTAGGGTGGGAGGGGCCACTGTAATCACTGTGACCACATGACCTCTACAAAACCTTGGTCGTCCTCCTCCAAACCTTTTCAGTCTGACTATGTCCCTCCTCCACGCTACTCCATTTGACCGTCTCATCGTCACGTCACATGACCCCGCGGGTCCTCCTCGCCAGTCACTGCTGGAGAACCCTCGCCAACACCAACATCCCACCTTCCACACTCCTCCGCCACTAACACCTCCCTCGCACGCCCCCCTCTAACACCTCACCTTCCGCCCGGGCGACACAGAGCAGCACCACAACTCACCACCGCTAGGAGGAGAGACGAGGAGAGCACAGAGCAGCACCACAACTCACCACCGCTAGGAGGAGAGACGAGGAGAGCACAGAGCAGCACCACAACTCACCACCGCTAGGAGGAGAGACGAGGAGAGCACAGAGCAGCACCACAACTCACCACCGCTAGGAGGAGAGACGAGGAGAGCACAGAGCAGCACCACAACTCACCACCGCTAGGAGGAGAGACGAGGAGAGATCAGAGCACAGAGAAGCACCACAACTCACCACCGCTAGGAGGAGAGACGAGGAGAGATCAGAGGAGGGGAGGAGATGAGAGAAGAGGACAGGACAGGTGAGAGAAGAGAGAGGATAGGAGAAGGGAGGGAGGAGAGGAGGGGAGGGAGGAGAATAGAAGTGAGGAGAGAAAAGAAAATAGAGAAGAAAAGAGAACCAAAGTGGAGAGAAGAGGAAAGAAGAGGAGAGAAGAGGAGAAAAGAGAGAAGAGGAGAAGAGAAGGAAAGAGAACCAAAGTGGAGAGAAGAGGAGAAGAGAGGAGAGGAGAGAGGACAGGCTCCAGCAGGCCCTGGGTATCACAGAGAGCTCTCTCTCTCTCTCTCTCTCTCTCTCTCTCTCTCTGTGTGGACAGCTCATTCATGGGGGGTCAGCCCCCTGCAAAGACCCCCACTCACTCTCACACAGCCTTGAGGGCAGAGCTGTGCTCACTGCACGGGCCTGGAGCCTGCACTGTGTGTGTGTGTGTGTGTGTGTGTGTGTGTATGTGTATGTGTGTGTGTGTGTGTGTGTGGGTGGGTGGGTGTGTGTGGGTGTGCGTAGCCTCCATTGACGTAGGGGAGGTCAGTAGTGAGCAGACACTAAGTGGACCTCTCTCCTCCTCCACCAAGGTCTTTATCATCTGATTATCCCCAGGACACACACACACACACGCAGGCACACGCACACACACGCGCACACACCCACACACACGCAGGCACACACACACACACGTGCACACACTCAAGCATGCACGCATGCAAACACATACACGCTCACACACACATACACATGCGCGCACACACACGCGCAGAAGCACACACACGCTGTAAGGGTTTGTACATGAAATAGAACAAACCCAGAGAGATTAGAGAGCCTATATGCACACACACACACACACACACACACAAGAACACAAGCAGGCTGCAGAACGCATGCAGGCACACACACAAAGAATCAGCCCCCCAGGGTGTTCCACAGATTATACAGTGTGTGTGTGTGTGTGTGTGTGTGTGCATGTGCGTGCGCACACGCGTGTGTTTAAACACTGTTTGATGCTCTGTGTTGCCTTTTGTTGCATCAGCACAAGGCTGTCTGTGTGTGCGTGGTCTGACTGGAGCTCTCTCTCTCTGGGCGTCTGACCATGAGACACAGGACAGAGTGATCTGGGCCATATGAGGAGATTAGGTGAGGTCGGGACACACACACACACACACACACACGCCCGTCTTAGGTCTGCCTGTCAAACTGCGGTCAGTCAGTAAATTGGTTAATCTGGTCAGGATACTGCACATATTTGTGTGTGTGTGTGTGTGTGTGTGTGTGTGTGTGTGTGTCTGTAGGTTTGGCTACCATGCAGGAGGAACCCAGTAGCATTACAGTCTTAAAGCAACTATCACAAAATAAAACCATATTTTCTGTTGATCTAAACCTTGAAATGGAACAGAAGCCTTTCACTGATGAACAGGTTCCCTGAGCAACACACACTAACACACACTAACACACACTAATACACACTAATACACACTAACACACACTAACACACACTAACACACACTAACACACACTAACACACACTAATACACACTAATACACACTAACACACACTAACACACACTAACACACACTAATACACACTAACACACACTAATACACACTAACACACACTAATACACAATAACACACACTAATACACACTTACACACACTAACACACACTAATACACACTAACACACACTAATACACACTAACACACACTAACACACACTAATACACACTAACACACACTAATACACACTAACACACACTAACACACTAACACACGCTAACACACACTAACACACACTAACACACACTAATACACACTAACACACACTAACACACACTAACACACACTAACACACTAATACACACTAATACACACTAACACACACTAACACACACTAATACACACTAACACACACTTATACACACTTACACACACTAATACACACTAACACACACTAACACACACTAACACACACTAATACACACTAATACACACTAACACACACTAACACACACTAATACACACTAACACACACTAACACACTTACACACACTAACACACACTAACACACACTAACACACACTAATACACACTTACACACACTAACACACACTAACACACACTAACACACTAATACACACTAACACACACTAACACACACTAACACACACTAATACACACTAACACACACTAATACACACTAACACACACTAATACACACTAACACACACTAACACACACTAATACACACTAATACACACTAACACACACTAACACACACTAATACACACTAACACACACTAACACACTTACACACACTAACACACACTAACACACACTAAACACACACTAATACACACTTACACACACTAACACACACTAACACACACTAATACACACTAACACACACTAATACACACTAACACACACTAATACACACTAATACACACTAATACACACTAATACACAATAACACACACTAATACACACTAACACACACTAATACACACTAACACACACTAACACACACTAACACACACTAATACACACTAACACACACTAATACACACTAATACACACTAATACACACTAACACACACTAACACACACTAATACACACTAACACACACTAATAAACACTAATACACACTAACACACACTAACACACACTAACACACACTAACACACACTAACACACACTAACACACACTAATACACACTAACACACACTAATACACACTAACACACACTAACACACACTAACACACACTAATACACACTTACACACACTAACACACACTAACACACACTAACACACTAATACACACTAACACACACTAACACACACTAACACACACTAATACACACTAACACACACTAATACACACTAACACACACTAATACACACTAACACACACTAACACACACTAACACACACTAATACACACTAATACACACTAACACACACTAACACACACTAATACACACTAACACACACTAACACACTTACACACACTAACACACACTAACACACACTAACACACACTAATACACACTTACACACACTAACACACACTAACACACACTAATACACACTAACACACACTAATACACACTAACACACACTAATACACACTAATACACACTAATACACACTAATACACAATAACACACACTAATACACACTAACACACACTAATACACACTAACACACACTAACACACACTAACACACACTAATACACACTAACACACACTAATACACACTAATACACACTAATACACACTAACACACACTAACACACACTAATACACACTAACACACACTAATAAACACTAATACACACTAACACACACTAACACACACTAATACACACTAACACACACTAACACACACTAATACACACTAATACACACTAATACACACTAACACACACTAACACACACTAATACACACTAACACACACTAACACTGCAGCCCTGGTGGACTGAGACACACTAACACACACTTATACACACTAACACACACTAACACACACTAATACACACTAACACACACTAACACACTGCAGCCCTGGTGGACTGAGACACACTAACACACACTAACACACACTAACACACACTAATACACACTAACACACACTAACACACACTAACACACACTAACACACACTAATACACACTAACACACACTAACACACTGCAGCCCTGGTGGACTGAGACACACTAACACACACTTATACACACTAACACACACTAACACACACTAATACACACTAACACACACTAACACACTGCAGCCCTGGTGGACTGAGACACACTAACACACACTAATACACACTAACACACACTAATACACACTAATACACATTAACACACACTAACACACACTGCAGCCCTGGTTGACTGAGACACACTAACACACACTAACTCACACTAATACACACTAACACACATTAACACACACTAACACACACTAATACACACTAATACACACTAACACACTGCAGCCCTGGTTGACTGAGACACACTAACACACACTAATACACACTAACACACACTAACACACCAACACACACTAACACACACTAATACACACTAACACACACTAACACACCAACACACACTAACACACACTAACACACTGCAGCCCTGGTTGAACATTTTAACATTTTGAACTTTTACAACACGTTGCATCATACAGGCCATCACACACCAACAACACTCTCTCTCTCACACACACACACACACACACACACACACACACACACACACACACAGACAGGTTTACATATTGACACACACACACACACACACTAAATCACAGGGGATCAGAGGACACTAGAATTCCACTGGGATGTTTTCCCCCACGGGACTCAACAGCTGACCGGCCCCCTGAGGATGTTTGTGAGTGTGTGTGTGTGTGTGTGAGTGTGTGTGTGTGTGTGTGTGAGTGTGTGTGTGTGAGAGTGTGTGTGTGAGGTATAATTTAGAGGTTTTAAATTATCCCCCCTGCTATGGTAATATGTAGCAGAGGGGATAAACACATTCAATAATCTGAGCGAGGTACACACACACACACACAAACACACACACATCTCTCCTCTTAACTATTGCTTATAGGAAGTAAATAACCATACGTCTGAGAGATAATTTAGAAGTTTGTGTGTGTATGTGTGTGTGTATGTGTGTGTGTAAAGTGAGTGTGAGTGTGTGCCTGTATGTGAGTGCGTATGTGTGAGTGTGTGTGTGTGTTAGAGATGCGCGGATGGAGTTTGAGCGCACCTGAATCCCCGTGCACTCATCAACCATCCACCCGCCACCCACCCGACGAAATTATCTGCTAAAATGTAGAGACCCGCCCCCAATCCGCCAAACAGGAAGTATTTACATTTAAATGATGTCCAGCCGTTCGTGCTCATTCACTTTTCATACAGGCGCATGTTCTTGACTTAAACAATGTAAAGATTATAGGCTCGCTTTCGCAGGATCTGGGTTGACGAAGTGGTCGAGGGTATTTGAGTGAGCTGCTGGCAGGTCTCACGCTTTCTCACAGTTGTTATAATATCATATATATAATTATAGTAGTTATTAAATACGAATATAACTGACAAATCCACCCGCAATCCACCCGAAATTAATCACAATGTTGATTTTTATTGGCCCACCCACCCACGGATGTCGCGGATATATCAGCAATATTCGCATCTCTAGTGTGTGTGTGTCTGTGTGTGTTTGCGTGTGTGCGCGTGTGTGTTTGGGTGCGTGTGTATGTGTGTTTGTGTCTGTGTGTTTGTGTGCGTGTGTGTGTGTGTTTGTGTCTGTGTGTGTGTGTGTGTGTGTGTGTGCATCTCCTTTATGCAAGGATATTCTCATTGTTGCTAAGGAGAGTATAAGAACCCCTCCTGGAACAGCCCCCCCCTCTCTCTCTCCCTCTCTCTCTCTCTCTCTCTCTCTCTCTCTCTCTCCCTCTCTCTCCCTCTCTCTTCTGTTCCCTTCTCTTTCTACCCCTGGTGAACTTAATCCATCTCTCCTCTCCTGTAGAGGACAGTCACATGTAGCAGAGGGGATAAACACATTCAATAATCTGACAGAGAGATTACCCTGTGGCGAGGTACACACACTCACACACACAGACACACACTCACACACTCACTCAGACACACACACACACACTCACTCAGACACACACACATACATACACACACACACTCACACAGACTCACACACACAGACACGCACACACAAACACGCTCAAATCCCTCCTCTATTGCTTATAAGAGCTAAATGACCATGCATATGTGAGGGATAATTCCAGGTCAGCAGTTGAACCCAGGACAGTGTGACTGCTGCTCTGTGTCTTTGTGTGAAGGGATGTTGTTCCTCTGGTCACCCTCCCAACACACATCTGACCTGAACACATCATTTCACTGATCATTAATCCCCTAGGAATGTGAGAGAGCCTGACATGTTGTTCTGACATGTTGTTCTAAGGTGTTGTTCTGATGTGTTGTTCTAACGTGTTGTTCTAACGTGTTGTTCTAACGTGTTGTTCTGACGTGTTGTTCTGACGTGTTGTTCTGATGTGTTGTTCTAACGTGTTGTTCTAACGTGTTGTTCTGATGTGTTGTTCTGACGTGTTGTTCTAACGTGTTGTTCTGATGTGTTGTTCTAACGTGTTCTAACGTGTTGTTCTGACGTGTTGTTCTGACGTGTTGTTCTGATGTGTTGTTCTGACGTGTTGTTCTGACGTGTTGTTCTGTTGTGTTGTTCTAACGTGTTGTTCTAACGTGTTGTTGTGATGTGTTGTTCTAACGTGTTGTTCTAACGTGTTGTTCTGACGTGTTGTTCTGATGTGTTCTAACGTGGTGATCTAACGTGTTGTTGTGATGTGTTGTTCTAACGTGTTGTTCTAACGTGTTGTTCAAACGTGTTGTTCTGACGTGTTGTTCTAACGTGTTGTTCTAACGTGTTCTAACGTGTTGTTCTGATGTGTTGTTCTGACGTGTTGTTCTAACGTGTTGTTCTGACGTGTTGTTCTAACGTGTTGTTCAAACGTGTTGTTCTGACGTGTTGTTCTAACGTGTTGTTCTAACGTGTTCTAACGTGT
>NC_140256.1:18829158-18834158 GCF_949987555.1 Borostomias antarcticus | reverse complement strand
GCTCTGTCTCTGTGCTGTTCACTGCTCTTCCTCCGGTCATTGACTTGGTCCAGACAACATGTGTTTCCCCTCCTCATATCTGCTGTTGCCCTCGGGTCAGGAAACAAAATCACCGGTGATGCTGCCTGGCGACGCTTCCTCATTGGCTATTAAAAGCCCCCTGGATGAGTTTCTCTTTCTCCCGAGTCATGGTGACGTGTCCCACAGTGTCACGCTGTATCACCACTCCTCTTCCTGTTTGATCATGAGGCTCAGACAAAAAACACCCCTCAGTGTTTGGTCCCATTGTTGATTGTCCCAGGTCTATTTTTGGCGCTCTTTCGCTCTGATGACGGTAAGGGGCAGGGTTTGGTGGAGAGGCAGGTCCAGGTAAGGGGCAGGGTTTGGTGGGGAGGCAGGTCCAGGTAAGGGACAGGGTTTGGTGGGGAGGCAGGTCCAGGTAAGGGGCAGGGTTTGGGGGAGAGGCAGGTAAGGGGCAGGGTTTGGGGGAGAGGCAGGTCCAGGTAAGGGGCAGGGTTTGGTGGAGAGGCAGGTCCAGGTAAGGGGCAGGGTTTGGTGGAGAGGCAGGTCCAGGTAAGGGGCAGGGTTTGGTGGAGAGGCAGGTCCAGGTAAGGGGCAGGGTTTGGTGAAGAGGCAGGTCCAGGTAAGGGGCAGGGTTTGGTGGAGAGGCAGGTCCTGGTAAGGGGCAGGGTTTGGTGGAGAGGCAGGTCCAGGTAAGGGGCAGGGTTTGGTGGAGAGGCAGGTAAGGGGCAGGGTTTGGTGGAGAGGCAGGTAAGGGGCAGGGTTTGGTGGAGGGGCAGGTCCAGGTCAGGGGCAGGGTTTGGTGGAGGGGCAGGTCCAGGTAAGGGGCAGGGTTTGGTGGAGAGGCAGGTCCAGGTAAGGGGCAGGGTTTGGTGGAGAGGCAGGTCCAGGTAAGGGGCAGGGTTTGGTGGAGAGGCAGGTAAGGGGCAGGGTTTGGTGGAGAGGCAGGTAATGGGCAGGGTTTGGTGGAGAGGCAGGTCCAGGTAAGGGGCAGGGTTTGGTGGGGAGGCAGGTCCAGGTAAGGGGCAGGGTTTGGTGGAGAGGCAGGTAAGGGGCAGGGTTTGGTGGAGAGGCAGGTCCAGGTAAGGGGCAGGGTTTGGTGGAGAGGCAGGTCCAGGTAAGGGGCAGGGTTTGGTGGGGAGGCAGGTCCAGGTAAGGGGCAGGGTTTGGTGGAGAGGCAGGTAAGGGGCAGGGTTTGGTGGAGAGGCAGGTCCAGGTAAGGGGCAGGGTTTGGTGGAGAGGCAGGTCCAGGTAAGGGGCAGGGTTTGGTGGAGAGGCAGGTCCAGGTAAGGGGCAGGGTTTGGGGGAGAGGCAGGTAAGGGGCAGGGTTTGGTGGAGGGGCAGGTCCAGGTAAGGGGCAGGGTTTGGGGGCAGGTCCAGGTAAGGGGCAGGGTTTGGTGGAGAGGCAGGTCCAGGTAAGGGGCAGGGTTTGGTGGAGAGGCAGGTAAGGGGCAGGGTTTGGTGGAGGGGCAGGTCCAGGTCAGGGGCAGGGTTTGGTGGAGAGGCAGGTAAGGGGCAGGGTTTGGTGGAGGGGCAGGTCCAGGTCAGGGGCAGGGTTTGGTGGAGAGGCAGGTCCAGGTAAGGGGCAGGGTTTGGGGGCAGGTCCAGGTAAGGGGCAGGGTTTGGTGGAGAGGCAGGTAAGGGGCAGGGTTTGGTGGAGAGGCAGGTAAGGGGCAGGGTTTGGTGGAGAGGCAGGTAAGGGGCAGGGTTTGGTGGAGAGGCAGGTAATGGGCAGTGTTTGGTGGAGAGGCAGGTCCAGGTAAGGGGCAGGGTTTGGTGGAGAGGCAGGTAAGGGGCAGGGTTTGGGGGAGAGGCAGGTAAGGGGCAGGGTTTGGTGGAGGGGCAGGTCCAGGTAAGGGGCAGGGTTTGGGGGCAGGTCCAGGTAAGGGGCAGGGTTTGGTGGAGAGGCAGGTCCAGGTAAGGGGCAGGGTTTGGGGGAGAGGCAGGTAAGGGGCAGGGTTTGGTGGAGGGGCAGGTCCAGGTAAGGGGCAGGGTTTGGGGGCAGGTCCAGGTAAGGGGCAGGGTTTGGTGGAGAGGCAGGTCCAGGTAAGGGGCAGGGTTTGGTGGAGAGGCAGGTAAGGGGCAGGGTTTGGTGGAGAGGCAGGTCCAGGTAAGGGGCAGGGTTTGGTGGAGAGGCAGGTAAGGGGCAGGGTTTGGTGGAGGGGCAGGTCCAGGTCAGGGGCAGGGTTTGGTGGAGAGGCAGGTAAGGGGCAGGGTTTGGTGGAGGGGCAGGTCCAGGTCAGGGGCAGGGTTTGGTGGAGAGGCAGGTCCAGGTAAGGGGCAGGGTTTGGGGGCAGGTCCAGGTAAGGGGCAGGGTTTGGGGGAGAGGCAGGTAAGGGGCAGGGTTTGGTGGAGAGGCAGGTAAGGGGCAGGGTTTGGGGGCAGATCCAGGTAAGGGGCAGGGTTTGGTGGAAAGGCAGGTCCAGGTAAGGGGCAGGGTTTGGTGGAGAGGCAGGTCCAGGTAAGGGGCAGGGTTTGGTGGAGAGGCAGGTCCAGGTAAGGGGCAGGGTTTGGGGGCAGGTCCAGGTAAGGGGCAGGGTTTGGTGGAGAGGCAGGTAAGGGGCAGGGTTTGGTGGAGAGGCAGGTCCAGGTAAGGGGCAGGGTTTGGTGGAAAGGCAGGTAAGGGGCAGGGTTTGGTGGAGAGGCAGGTCCAGGTAAGGGGCAGGGTTTGGTGGAGAGGCAGGTCCAGGTAAGGGGAAGGGTTTGGTGGAGAGGCAGGTCCAGGTAAGGGGCAGGGTTTGATGGAGAGGCAGGTAAGGGGCAGGGTTTGATGGAGAGGCAGGTAAGGGGCAGGGTTTGATGGAGAGGCAGGTAAGGGGCAGGGTTTGGTGGAGAGGCAGGTAAGGGGCAGGGTTTGGGGGAGAGGCAGGTCCAGGTAAGGGGCAGGGTTTGGTGGAGAGGCAGGTCCAGGTCATGGGCAGGGTTTGGTGGAGAGGCAGGTCCAGGTAAGGGGCAGGGTTTGGCGGAGTTTGCGGCTCACGTTTCTTTCACAAGTGGGAACGGGACAGGTGAGTCTACGCACGGCGATCCCAACGCCTCGTCCCGGCACACTGGAGGTGGATCCAGGAGAGGTTTTTTGGGGGGTGTTGGGATGGGTTTGGGACACGGCGTACGGGTCACTGCCAACAGTCTGCAGTAAAAGCCGGGGGTTGCTGGCTCTGACGGGTTGATGGTGTGGTGAGGGGAGCTGGACTGACTGACCGCTCAACGCTCATATTAGACCACGCAGGACATGCTGTGCCTGAGCTCTAAATATAACACTCAGCACACACCCTACTGAACACTGGGGCTCAGCTGCTCAGTACACACCCTACTGAACACTAGGCCTCAGCTGCTCAGCACACACCCTACTGAACACACCCCTCTGAACACTAGGCCTCAGCTGCTCAGCACACACCCTACTGAACACACCCTACTGAACACTAGGCCTCAGCTGCTCAGCACACACACCCTACTGAACACACCCTACTGAAAACTAGGCCTCAGCTGCTCAGCACACACCCTACTGAACACACCCTACTGAACACTAGGCCTCAGCTGCTCAGCACACACACCCTACTGAACACACCCTACTGAACACTAGGCCTCAGCTGCTCAGCTACTTAGCACCGCGGTTCCTCACACACACACACACACACACACACACACACACACACACACACACACACACACACACACTGTATTCCTGAGAGAACTCTCTCTCTCTCTCCTTATCTCTTGTGGTGCAGTGCTGATCTCCTCAGCAGGTCTCTATGTGGAAGCAGCTGATTGGCTGCTGGGTCTCATGCAGGAGAAGGGTTTAGTCTCACCCTCCCCTGAGCTGAGCCCTAATTCTGCCCTTCTCTACTCCAGGACACACGCACCACTCAAACACACACTCATACAGACACACACACAATACACAAGCACATTTATGCACACTGCAGAGAGAGAGAGAGAGAGAGAGAGAGACACCCACACACTTAGCCGGTCACAGAATGAGTACACCTTTAGTCTGGTCTCTTTACAGAGCGGTGTTGTTGGGGCAGAAGGGCTGGAGGTGCCTGATGAACCAGACCAGCCTGGTGAGAGGAATGAACGGGCCGGAGCAGGGCCGGAGCGGGGCCGGAGCAGGGCCGGAGCAGGACCGGAGCAGGGCCGGAGCGGAGCGGGAGCAGGGCCGGAGCGGGGCCGGAGCGGGGCCGGAGCAGGACCGGAGCAGGGCCGGAGCAGGGCCGGAGCAGGGCCGGAGCAGGGCCGGAGCGGGGCCGGAGCAGAGCCGGAGCGGAGCGGGAGCGGAGTTTCCAGTGAGAACGTTGCGGCTCCTCTCTGGTTTCTGTTGTCAAAGCAGCACTTTCACACTCTCACAGCCCTCTGAGGGGAACACGTATCACGGGTAGATATATCTGTCACAGCCAACCGGCTCGCCTGCCAGGGTTCCCCACCTCCTCTCAGGGAGATCAGATCAGATCAGAAACTGCTTGCTTCGAATAAACGTCAGGAAGCTGAAAGGTGGGGGAAACCCCTAGTGAGGTCTTCATAAACACTTCACAGTTCATTGGGCTGTGAAGTGAGGATATGAACGGGGACAGGGTAACGGCGCGGACAACCTGCCTTCTTTTGGGGACCGTTGGTCGAACACAAAGTGAACTGAGCAGCATGTGTACCTCAGCCCTCGGCAGATGACGCGCAGTTCGTCTTTGAACTTCCTCCAAAGACAATTCATCAGCTAAATGCCCGTCTTTCCTCTGTAATTACTGAGAGGACATGACAGGGCTGCAGCGGCCGCGGGCGCTCCGCCTCCCCCTCCCTCCCTCCCTCCCTCCCTCCTCCCTCCCTCCCTCCCTCTCTCTCTCTTTGAACTGACAGAGGCTGGAGCAGGGGGGTCAGAGGACCACAAAGAGTCGCTTATAGTTTGGGCCTTTCTTTGTCATTATTCAAATTCGGCGGTTAAACAAGTATTGAACTTAAATTCAGCCCAGCAGGGCTTCGTGTGGGGG
>NC_140256.1:18821658-18824158 GCF_949987555.1 Borostomias antarcticus | reverse complement strand
TATTTCTAAATGTAAAAGGGATGTATGCTGCGCTGGTCGCGCTTCAATGTCGGATGTGTCATTTTACGCTGCGTTGGTATTCTGCATTGCTCTTCGCATTTAGCCCTCTGCTTTATTTCAAAGACTAATCACCTGATTATAATGCTGCGTGCATGACATATCGGTTTGTCGCCTGGACGATGGATAGGGCGTTATGCGCGACGTGCGTTCTCTATCGTCGCTAATATTTTGCGGGGCCCCTCAGTGATCTAGGAAACGCTTCTCTTCTGCATAACGGTGCACCGTGTATTTATCGACTATGATCGTTCGTACATTCCGTTAGTCAATAATTCATGCGCTGCTCGCATGGCTGTCCGGGCAGGGGGAAATTCTTTTCCACGCATACTCGTCCCCGGCCTCAACGATCGAATCGCAGACTTGCTTCCCTGTTTGATTTACAGAGTCTGCAGACTGTGCCCGGCTGCGGGCGGCCCTGTCCGGCCTGGTCTGCCTCTTCAGCAGATGGTTCTGGACCAAGCGATGCCTCGTGCCCTACTGTATCCGCTGCCCGATGCATGAGAGCTGGTCTGGCCCGGACTGCATTGACCAATGCGACTGCATGGTCTCTTTTCGCTGCATTCTGCTCCACATTTGATGTACCTTCGTGCCCGCTAGCGTTTCGGTTTATCGGCATTTATTGTCCATCGTGTTGGATCCAGACGGCTGCGGCCTCGACCGGTCGAACGTGTCGTAGCAGGCGTACAAATTCGCATGCGCTGCTGGACCCCTTCATCGGCATACGAACGCTACCTGGGGCCCGGCGTCCACTACGTCCTGCTCCATATTCAATGTAAACGTCATGCCTGTGAATATTCAATGCTATCTGCATTCTTAGTTCATTGTGTCGTGTCTAGGCGGCTGCGGCCTCAGTCGGTTAAGAGTATTGTTGCAGTTGTTCATTCCACATGCAATGCCTGGACCCCTCCACCGTTTCTCTGCTGGGGAACCGATCCGTCCAGCTCCTCCTTAGTGGCATCACGAAGAGCATCCCCAAGGCATGGTTATACGTCTTCCCTTCACTCCTTCGCTCGTTCATCGGTTAATCGCACGGTTGAGGCAGGGGTGTTTTGGTGGTCACTCGGATTTAATGTTAGTAACAGTCATTCTCACAGCTTTCTATGGGTTCCTTAAGGTCGGTGAATATTCTACACGCACATTGTCATTCAACCCCGCGCCCGACCTCACTCGGGCAGATGTCACGTTGCACGCACTCTATTCGTCCTGCAGCATTCAAAGGCGGACTGAGCCGGTGCCGGCGTGAACGTTTCCTTATCAGGCACTAACACCTTGTTTTGTCCTCTGTCCTCAATGAGTTCCTACCTGACGAGCTGGCCCCAGGCCAGTGAGGGGGAGCCCCTCTTCATGACGAGAGAGGCAAAGCCCATGACCAGAGCCTGGTTCGCCGCCGGACTCCGCACCCTCTGCCTGGCGTGTGGGCTCCCACCGGACCGGTACACTGCGCACTCCCTCCGCATAGGAGCGGCAACCACCGCCGCCGCATCGCCCCGGTGTCTACCCCGAAGTCCATGGGCCGATGGTCTTCACTGCACACTCCCTCCGCATAGGAGCGGCAACCACCGCCGCCGCCATCGCCCGGTGTCTACCCTGATGTCCATGGGCCGATGGTCTTCGTCTGCTTATGAACGCTACCTACGGCCCGGAGTCCAGGACATTCTGGATGCCCAAAGAGCTATGAGTGGACTGTGACATTGGGTTGGGGGGGTACCGCAGTCATCAGTTCATCAGTCAGAGCGCTCTCCGTCAACCCTTCTGCGCATGCGGGCCGCGGCGTTGCTGGTGTGTTCTTTTGGGGGGTAGTCTGTCAGATATTCCACTAGCGTCGGCTAGTGGATGCCAGAGTAGCCGCTAGCTGGTCTCTGTGGCTTTCCGTGGCGAACGTGGGCCGCTACGTCTCCGCATGGCCACCCAGCGGTCCCTCCGGGCGCCATGGACGCAGAGACACTAGGCTGTATCTCCCGCGGAACCCACGAAGCGTCGGCCCGTGGGGACCAGGGACTATAATGTACAGCAGTCCTCCTGTGGCACTCTTTGACGGTCTTAGTGGGCTGAGTTACCTCCGAGCGTCTTCCCGATCGCGGCCCACTCTGATCGTCATTGAGGCAGGGGGCTAGATGCCGTTCCCCCTTCCTGGCTCTCTGGGCCAAGGGCTTGGCCCAGAGGGGGGGAACACCTAGATTGCTTCCCCCTGCTAACGCGCTTTCCACGCCGGTGGAAGGCAGGGGGCCCCCCCGGACAGAGCACACCGCCAAAATTTCATATGCTATATATTATGCCGCTTGTATAATAAATGTTCAAATTTGACAAAAGTGATCTCGACTGAACTATTATAACTTTGACACACATGCACACACACACACACACACACACACACACACACGCACACGCACACACACACACACACGCACACACACGCACACACACACACACACACACGCACACA
>NC_140256.1:18801658-18811658 GCF_949987555.1 Borostomias antarcticus | reverse complement strand
GGTCTGGAGCCTGGAGGTCTGGAGGTCTGGAGGTCTGGAGCCTGGAGGTCTGGAGCCTGGAGGTCTGGAGGTCTGGAGCCTGGAGGTCTGGAGGTCTGGAGTCTAGAGCCTGGAGGTCTGGAGGTCTGGAGGTCTGGAGCCTGGAGGTCTGGAGGTCTAGAGCCTGGAGGTCTGGAGGTCTAGAGCCTGGAGGTCTGGAGGTCTGGAGGTCTGGAGGTCTGGAGCCTGGAGGTCTGGAGGTCTGGAGCCTGGAGGTCTGGAGGTCTGGAGGTCTGGAGCCTGGAGGTCTGGAGGTCTGGAGCCTGGAGGTCTGGAGGTCTGGAGGTCTAGAGCCTGGAGGTCTGGAGGTCTGGAGGTCTGGAGGTCTGGAGGTCTGGAGGTCTGGAGCCTGGAGCCGGGGCCTTCAACCTGAAGCCTGGGCCTGCAGTCTCGAGGGTCTGGAGCCTGGCGTAGTCACAGGGTGGCGGTGGTGGGGGGTTGTGGGGGCTCAGGGCCTGGCACACAGCTCCAGCCTCCAGCCCAGGGGTGACAGCTGTGATAGGAGGGGCCTCTGTGGGCCTGGGGGCGGGACGTGAGCAGGCGAAGCAGTCAGAGATCACGACCACGAAACGTCAGGAAGCAGAGAGACACAACTTTTTTGTATTTTTAATAAACGAGTACAACGTTTCCACTCCCCTGGGCCCTCATTTATAAAACCTTGATCAGGATTTGCGTACTAAGGGTTGCGGACATCCCCAAGTTCCAAAAGGTACGCACAACGATTTTCCCATTTATAACGAAGTACGCACGCGTCTCACACCGGTTCCCCGTTATAAATCTCAATCACCTCTAAACTTGGCGCACGTGAGCGCGCGTTTTGTATCACTCTCTTAACGCCCATAAATGCCTATAAATGGCCAGTGAAACGCCTCCAATTCACAGAAATCGATACAGACCAAATCTAACATGACAGCAAACGTGGCAGCAAAGAAGAGAAAAAAGAGGAATGTAGCACCCGATAATGTAATAATCAACCGATAATGTAATAACGCCTGATAATGTAATAAAAGTTTGACTTAAGTCAATCGAAAATGTAATAAAACCGGATAATGTAATAACTTAACCAATAATGTAATAAAATGTCCTGACTGATAATGTAATACCATTTTTCTGATAATGTAATACCTTATTACATTATTGGTCAAGTTATTACATTATCAGGTGGGTCTTTTTTTTTCAAAACTGGTAATGTAATACTTGACTGATAATGTAATAATTTAAAAAGTGAATGAATAATACTGTTAGGGTACTTTGTGGTATACTTTGGCGTACGCTGTGGTACTTGTGGTATACTTTGGTGTGTCTCATGATACTTTGCAGTATACTTTGGGGTGCTTTGAGGTACTTTGTGGTTTACTTTGGGGTACTCTGTGGTATACTTTGCAGTACTCTGCAGTACTTTGTGGTATACTTTGGGGTACACAGCAATACTTTTCAGTACTCTGCAGTATAATTTGGGGTACTTTGAGGTACTCTGCGGAATACTTTGAGGTACTTTGTGGTGTGCTTTGGAGTACTTTGCAGTACTTTGCAGTACTTTGTGGTATACTTTGGGGTACACAGCAATACTTTGCAGTACTCTGCAGTATACTTTGGGGTACTTTGAGGTACTTTGCGGTACTCTGCGGAATACTTTGAAGTACTTTGTGGTGTGCTTTGGAGTACTTTGTGGTACTTAGTGGTACTTTGTAGTACTTTGCAGTACTTTGTGGTATACTTTGGGGTACACAGCAATACTTTGCAGTACTCTGCAGTATACTTTGGGGTACTTTGAGGTACTTTGCGGTACTCTGCGGAATACTTTGAGGTACTTTGTGGTGTGCTTTGGAGTACTTTGCGGTACTTAGTGGTACTTTGTAGTACTTTGCAGTACTTTGTGGTATACTTTGGGGTACACAGCAATACTTTGCAGTACTCTGCAGTATACTTTGGGGTACTTTGAGGTACTTTGCGGTACTCTGCGGAATACTTTGAGGTACTTTGTGGTGTGCTTTGGAGTACTTTGCGGTACTTAGTGGTATACTTTGGGGTACTTTGTAGTACTTTGCAGTAATTTGTGGTATACTTTGGGGTACACAGCAATACTTTTCAGTACTCTGCAGTATACTTTGGGGTACTTTGAGGGACTTTGTGGTACTCTGCGGAATACTTTGAGGTACTTTGTGGTGTGCTTTGGAGTACTTTGTGGTACTTGTGGTATACTTTGGGGTAATCCGTGGTATACTTTGCAGTACTTTGCAGTACTTTGTGGTATACTTTGTGGTACACAGCAAATATTTTGCAGTACTCTGCAGTATACTTTGGGGTACTTTGAGGTACTTTGATATTTTGCAGTAGTTTGCAGTAAACGTTGGGGGACTTTGCAGTACTTTGCGGTACTTTGCGGAATACTTTGAGGTACTTTGTGGTCTGCTTTGGAATACTTTGCGGTACTCTGCAGTACTTTGCAGTAAGCTTTGGGTACTTTGCGTTATACTTTGGAGTACTTTGAAGTACTTTGTGGTATACATTGAGGTACTTACCCATACTTTGCAGTAATGTGTGGTAATTTGTGGTATACAGAGGTACTTTTCAGTATGCTTTGAGGTACTTTGTGGTACTTTGCTGTATACTTTGGAGTACTTTGCGCTATACTTTGGAGTACTTTGAGATACTTAGTGATTAGTAGGGCCCTTCAAAAAGGGGTTCCGTATTTTATCTTAGCCTATATAGTAGGAGACAGGAACTGATTTAATTCTATGAATTGAAAGCAAAGTGTATGAGGCAAATTATGTGAGGCTGCTGTCCATCGACTATATTTCAAATTGCAATACCATAACTCCCCATACTCATCTCCAAACGCAGGATGGAGATTGGAGATTAAACCCTTCCTGCACAGGTGGATCCTCAACTTCCTGACGGGCAGACCTCAGGGGGCGAGAGTGGGCATCATCTTCTCTCACCCTAAACACTGGAAAAAGTCACCCTCTCACCTTCAACACTGGGCTGTTTCATATCCTCTGTACAAACACGACTGCATAGCAATTCCAGCTCAATTATCAATTCACTGATGACACAGCTGCGGTAGGCCTGATCTCCAACAATAATGAGAAGGCCTACTTGGAGGAGGTGGCATGCCAAACTAAATGTTGTCAGGACAACAACCTCCACCTGAACGTCAGTAAGATAATGGAGATGCTAGTGGACTACAGCAGGAAGCAGGAAGATGAAAGTGATTCTAGTGGACTAGCAGGAAGCAGGAGCGGCCAATTGCCTGAACAGCAGTAGGACCCCTGTGGAGACAGTGTATTTACAAGTACAGTATATTGATGTACAGATCTCCAGACATGGACAACAAACATTCCTGTATATGCATGATTGAGAGGGTGTCTGACTGAGAACATCAACACTACCAACATGCTATGGAAGCAACACCATGCAGGACAAGTCACTGTAGAGAGTGTTTGGTCAGCAGAACATATCTCCCACACCTCCAGGACATCGACACACGGGGCTGCAGGACCAAGGTCAGGAGAATGTTGAAACATCCCAGCCACCCTGACAACAGCCTCTTCTCTCTGCTCAGGTACTGCCTACTGAAGAAGATCAACTCACAGAGGCTCAGAAGAAGCTTCTACCTTCAGACCATCCACATCCGGAATGAGTTCACTCTGCTCATCTCTGTCCTTAACTCAGTACTATACTCTGCACAACAGCACTGTATATTTATACCTGCTAGATTATAAAAATCTACATTCTGTAAATAAACGTGAATATACATACATTTACTCTCTCTAGATCCATATGTATACTTCTCTATTTAGGTGAACTGTCCAATTTCATATGTCATCTCAGCTCATTTTATTTCATTCCATTAATAAATATTTTATATTTTGGACTTGGTTTACATATTTATATGTTTGGTGTGTATAGTACGTTTCTCCTTTTTACTTTGCCTAGTGTACATATTTAGCAGCTAGTGGAAACATCACTGGTCATTGTCAGGGTATGTTGCATGTTACCGATAAAACTTTGACTTGAATATGCTATGTTTACTCCTTCACCCTCTAAGTTCCCTAGATCATACAACATATTTGTATGCAATATTCGATGCATACTCTCTACTTTTTATTGATTTTATTTTATTGATCTTTACTTTAAGCTACTGCATGAGTTCCCTCAGCACCTTGGTCATTTTGGATTACTGTATGAGGACCATGTTTAATATAAATGTGGTTGTTTGTTTGGCTATTTCATTGCTACCTTTCCCTGTCAGCTGCTTAAGCCAGAAATATCTACTGAAGATGTCTGGCACCATTAGAATATCTTTATGTGGCTTTGCCATACCATACTTTCCATCTATTCATATCTACAAGATCAATCTGGTGTCTGGTCTGGACATCCTTGATTAGCTTCAGGATGGGCTTGTCCACAAATCTGGCCTGAAGGTGCTGGTACTGTCTGGATTTATAGAGTAGGCCTACCTTAAATTCTGTCCTCACTAATTCTGTCCTCATTAATGTAATGCCTGTGAAGGCTAGTGCAATTATGATTTTTAAAACATCTATGGCTATCCGAAAAACTGGAATAACATGATAAAAAGTTTGTATAAACAAACGGGCAATGTGGCACTGAATGTCAGTTATTGTGTGCACCTCATTGGTTTTCCCCATAAACACATCTTCAGACCTCACTTCCATCCATTTGTCTCATGTGCTCTGGAGAGGTAGGTGACATGTGAGGATAAAGGGTAGTTCATGCTAATAAGAAGTTGGTATGGTATTGCAATCTGAAATATAGTCAATGGATAGCAGCTCTTAACTATAGTTGATGAACAGCAGCCTCACATAATTTGCCTCATCCACTTTGCTTTCAATTCATATTATTAAATCTATGTCTTAAATTAAATCCTGTCTCCTACTATATAGGTTAAGATAAAATACTGAACCCCTTTTTGAAGGGCCCTACTAATCACCAAGTACCTCAAAGTACTCCAAAGTATACCACAAAGTACCTCAAAGTACTCCAAAGTATACCACAAAGTATCGCAAAGTACTCCAAAGTAAAGCGCAAAGTACTGCAAAATATTGCAAAATACCAAAGTACCCCGAAGTATACAGCAAAGTACCCCAAAGTATACAGCAAAGTAGTACCTCAATGTATACCACAAAGTACCCCAAAGTATACTGCAAAGTACCCAAAGTTTACTGCAAAGTACTACAAAGTACCCCAAAGTATACCACTAAGTACCGCAAAGTATTCCGCAGAGTACCGCAAAGTACCTCAAAGTACCCCAAAGTATACTGCAGAGTACTGCAAAGTATTGCTGTGTACCCCAAGTATACCACAAAGTACTGCAAAGTACTACAAAGTACCCCAAAGTATACCACTTAGTACCGCAAAGTACTCCAAAGCACACCACAAAGTACCTCAAAGTATACCACTAAGTACCGCAAAGTACTCCAAAGCACACCACAAAGTACCTCAAAGTATTCCGCAGAGTACCGCAAAGTACCTCAAAGTACCCCAAAGTATACTGCAGAGTACTGCAAAGTATTGCTGTGTACCCCAAAGTATACCACAAAGTACTGCAAAGTACTACAAAGTACCACTAAGTACCGCAAAGTACTCCAAAGCACACCACAAAGTACCTCAAAGTATTCCGCAGAGTACCGCAAAGTACCTCAAAGTACCCCAAAGTATACTGCAGAGTACTGCAAAGTATTGCTGTGTACCCCAAAGTATACCACAAAGTACTGCAAAGTACTACAAAGTACCACTAAGTACCGCAAAGTACTCCAAAGCACACCACAAAGTACTTCAAAGTATTCCGCAGAGTACCACAAAGTACCTCAAAGTACCCCAAAGTATACTGCAGAGTACTGCAAAGTATTGCTGTGTACCCCAAAGTATACCACAAAGTACTGCAAAGTACTGAAAAGTATACCACAGAGTACCCCAAAGTATACCACAAAGTACCTCAAAGCACCCCAAAGTATACTGCAAAGTATCATGAGACACACCAAAGTATACCACAAGTACCACAAAGAACGCTAAAGTATACCACAAAGTACCCTAACAGTATTATTCATTCACTTTTTAAATTATTACATTATCAGTCAAGTATTACATTACCAGTTTTGAAAAAAAAAGACCGACCTGATAATGTAATAACTTGACCAATAATGTAATAAGTATTACATTATCAGAAAAATGGTATTACATTATCAGTCAGGACATTTTATTACATTATTGGTTAAGTTATTACATTATCAGGTTTTATTACATTTTCGATGGACTTAAGTCAAACTTTTATTACATTATCAGGCGTTATTACATTATCGGTTGATTATTACATTATCGGGTGCTACAAGGAATTTGTAAGTTGTGTTTGGTGGAGATGGTGGAAACCAGACAGGAGGTTGTGTTTGGTGGAGATGGTGGAAACCAGACAGGAGGTTGTGTTTGGTGGAGATGGTGGATGCCAGAAAGGCGTCTGAGCAGCAGCACATTAGACACGGTAAGTTGCGCTAGTTCAGAGGAGCGGTCCGTGGCGGACATAAAAAAAAGTGGTCCGATATAAAAGTGGACGCCAAACGGCGCATAGCGGCACACCGTCAGAGTGTGACCGCCTCGGGTGGGGGGAGGGGGACACCGGAGCTCAAACCACTACCAAAATTAGGGTTCACATAGCAGTGTAAATATGAAGGCCGTTCACAAGTCATTCACAACAGTATTTGAATTATAGTGATTGCTTTGAGCACATAGTCTACGCTGGCCACATGATTATTTATGAGATAAATAAATACAGGAATTATTTATGAGAATAAATAAATTAACCAATTGTTTAGCGATGACAGATCCAATTGATAATGATTCCCGGTAGGATTGTGCAACATATTTGAGGGTTTATTTTGCAATATCGGATATATTTATTGTTCACAATTGTGTCAAAGCGTTTCTCGGGTTTCACCTTTCTGCCGTTAGGATCGCAGTTTCTCATTTGTCCAGAAATGTGCGTACGCATGGGTCAGAGTGTGCTTGGAGGTGAGCACATTCTCCACCAATTTCCCATCAAGTTCTTTTTTTATAAATCCCAAAGTTTCTCAGGAGTGGCGTACGCATTCTGGACAAATGAGGCCCCTGGGGAGGGAGGCTGCATGACCCGCGCTCATTATCATTTCCTCCGTTTAGCATTATCGGTTACTCATTATCCTTTACTCATTATCATTTACTCATTATCATTTACTCAGCGTTGAGTAGAGATGCGTCAGCTGAAAAAAAAATGGTGGAGGCACGAAGCGAGTCGGGGGGGGTCATCGTGAACCCCCCACCACACACACACACACACACACACACGCACACACACACACACACACACACACACACACACACACACACACACACACAGACAGACACACACACACACACACACACACACAGACAGTCTGATGACCGGGAGACAGCAAGTGCTTCCTGGCAGATAAGCATCAGGCCGACTTCCTCTCCCTCCCGCTCCTTGATAGCGCTGGCGTCCGGCGCTGGCCTGGTCTACGCTCCGTCCACACCGCTTCCTCTCCTGCCCGCCGGCCTTAAAACTGATCCCAGATCTGAGCCTGGGGGCTGGGGGGGTCAGGGGTCAGGGGTTCCACCCTCCCCCACCTCCGTTGCACACACAGATCCAGAGACTGACTACGGATGAGACCCCTAGATGGACCAGGCTACACGGCTGACCGGCTGACCTGCGATTATCATCCGGGATTAATATTTGTGCTGACGTGCACTCTTTGGGAAGAAGCAGGGTTTCAAAAGGGTTCTTTTATTGGTGACACGGTCCCTTAGCTAGAAGCTGTGTTCTCTGAAACCATTCTACCTGGAATCACGAACGCTCAGTTGAAGTTTCACAGCTTCACCCTCACCACATCCACCATTTCCCCTGCACCTGGCTGACTTCGGGACAGTATGACTTTTGCCTTGTGAGCTTATATTGTGTGAGGCCATGCCTGTGTGACAAGTCTGGTCTGCTCAGTCAGCTGTGTGTTTTGTGTGTGTGTGTGTGTGTGTGTGTGTGTGTGTGTGTGTGTGTGTGTGTTTGTGTGTGTGCTGGAGAAGAGACCTGTGTTCTCTCAGTCAGTCAGTCAGTCAGTCAGTCAGTCAGTCAGCTGTAACACAGGAAATTAGGTCAATAAATCATAGGGGGGATTTCTCCTCTGTAGGAAACTCCGCTGCAAGGCATTGTGGGTAATGGAGCGGCTGGCTACGCGGCGCTCTAGCCAGAGAGAAACGAAACGAAACAGTTCAACTCAACCTCGAGAAGAGCCTGTCGAATTCCTGTCACAGATCTACACAACAAAGACATGACACACACACACACACACACACACATCGACATGCATCTCCTGACCTGCACATATCTGACAAATTACATTAGATAACAATCATTTAGCAGACGCTTTTATCCAAAGACGCTTTTGTCCAAATAATTGCATTCAACACAGGTAGTCAGTGCACTACTACTCTCCAGAACTCACACGTCCATCTCCTTTCTAAACAGGTGACCAAAACTATTTCTGGTGCTGAAGCCAAAGTGCAAGAGTAGCAAAATATAAACACAGTAGGTGCTTAAGAGGGAGGATCCTGGTAGTACTTCATGAAGAGGTGAGTTTTGAGCCTGCGGGCGAAAGATGCACAGCGACTCTGCTGTCCTGACGTCAGTGGGCAGTTCATTCCACCACTGTGGGGTCAGGACAGAGAAGAGCCCTGACCGTGGGGCAGAGAAGAGCCGTGACCGTGGGGTCAGGACAGAGAAGAGCCGTGACCGTGGGGCAGAGAAGAGCCCTGACCGTGGGGTCAGGACAGAGAAGAGCCGTGACCGTGGGGTCAGGACAGAGAAGAGCCGTGACCGTGGGGCAGAGAAGAGCCCTGACCGTGGGGTCAGGACAGAGAAGAGCCGTGACCGTGGGGTCAGGACAGAGAAGAGCCGTGACCGTGGGGTCAGGACAGAGAAGAGCCGTGACCGTGGGGTCAGGACAGAGAAGAGCCGTGACCGTGGGGTCAGGACAGAGAAGAGCCGTGACCGTGGGGTCAGGACAGAGAAGAGCCGTGACCGTGGGGTCAGGACAGAGAAGAGCCCTGACCGTGGGGTCAGGACAGAGAAGAGCCCTGACCGTGGGGTCAGGACAGAGAAGAGCCGTGACCGTGGGGTCAGGGCAGAGAAGAGCCCTGACCGTGGGGCAGAGAAGAGCCCTGACCGTGGGGTCAGGACAGAGAAGAGCCGTGACCGTGGGGTCAGGGCAGAGAAGAGCCCTGACCATGGGGCAACCAGTCGACCCGAGGTAGCAGAGCGTAGCAGTCGGGAAGGGGTGTGATACTGTACAGATCAGCACACACACACACACACACACACACACACACACACACACACACACACACACACACACACACACACCTGCCACCCACATACAGAGGAGTTGAAAGCTTGTTTGTGCCTCAGAGAACAGACTGTGAGTCACAGTTTCAGCTGCCGTGGGGTTCTGTCTCCTTTTGATCTCCCACCACGGTCGGGACTCCGCCCCCTCTGCTGGGTGACTCCGCCCCCTCGCCACTCCCAGCAGCTAGAGGACATGTCAGATGGACAGCTTGCTAGCGCAGTGGGGAGGGTTGACACGCCTGTGTCATATTACTCACCGGTATACAGAGAGCCACGAGGTCAACCTGCTCTCTGATTGGTGCTTTCATCTGTAACCACGACAAAAGGAATTTCTGCACTATGCAGTTAGGATATAGTTGATGGGAAGGATGCACACACATACACACACGCGTGCAGGCACACACACGCAGGCACACATATACACACGTGCACACACACACGTTTTAACAATTTATGTATGTCCACATAGAGAAAATGACATACAGGGACACAGATACTAAGGTGCAGTCAATATACAATCACAATCCATGGACCAGATTCAGATTCAGATTC
>NC_140256.1:18651658-18794158 GCF_949987555.1 Borostomias antarcticus | reverse complement strand
GTGTGTCTGTGCGCGCACGTGTGTGTGTGTGTGTCTGTGCGTGTGTGTCGGTGTGTGTGTGTGTGTGTGTGTGGAGCATGCTCAGGCATCACTCCACTACTTTATGTTGCTCTCCATTTTCTGTGTTATATGTGTCAGGTCAGAATGTCCTGCCCTCTCTCTCTCTCTCTTTTCATACTGCGCTCTCTCCCGCTCCACTCTCACACACACACACACACACACACACACACACACACACACACACACACACACACACACACACACACACACACACACACACACACACACACACACACACACACTCATACATACTCAGGGTGACCCCAGGTCGTTGTGACAATGTGCAGTTCAGAGGAAACCGCTGAAGGACTGAATGTACTTGTGTGTGTGTCTGTTTTTTTTCTGTCCCTCTCTCTCTCTTTCCCTCTATCTCTCTCTCTTTCCCTCTATCTCTCCCTCTCTCTCTCCCTCCCTCTCTCTCTCTCCCTCCCTCTCTCTCTCTCTCCCTCCCTCCCTCCCTCTCTCTCTCTCTCCCTCCCTCCCTCCCTCCCTCCCTCCCTCTCTCCCTCCCTCTCTCCCTCCCTCCCTCCCTCCCTCCCTCCCTCTCCCTCCCTCTCTCTCTCTCTGCTATCTATGTAAACTTGTTTTCAGGATCAGATGATGGGACGTGGCGTGTAAACAGAAAACAAACACAAGCCCACCTATGTCAACTGAGTCACGTCAACACGTCCCACACACTCAGGGGGAGGGGGAAGCCCTGAGCACTGACCCCAGGGCACGGGTGTGTGTGTGTGTGTCGGGTGTGTGTGTGTGTGTGTGTTGGGGGGCTGGGGGGGGGGGGGTGAGCAACAGTGAGGGAGTACAGAGAGGGCAGTACACAAGTCCAGTCCCGGTGCGCGGTTACAGAAAGGTCCTGAAGCTACGCTGAGGAGATATCAGCCAAGTCGGCGGATTGAATATGAGTCCACCGCCCATGTCAAAATCAGCCAATTGGAGGTGAGGAGGCGGCGTGGGACCGAGCGACACCCGTGGCCCTTCGGAGACGGAGGTTTGCCACCGCTGGGCGCGGCGCTCTGTGTCGTAGTGCACTGCTGGGCCAGGCTTACTGTACGCTATCTGAGAACCACATTCCGGGTTTTGCAGGCAGTAAAACAGGTGTTTGTCCCTCAGGGCAGGATGTCCACTTATTGTGCTATATAGATGAAAGGTGAGGCAGCCACATGCACTTTGACACCGTCTCGGTGTGTGTGTGTGTGTGTGTGTGTGTGTGTGTGTGTGTGTGTGTGTGTGTGTGTGTGTGTGTGTGTGTGTGTGAGAAAGATAGACAGAGATACAGAGAGACAGAGAAAAGAGAGACCCGGTGTGTGCGTTTGCGCTTGTGTGTGTGTGTCTATAATGAAAGGTATCTGTGACCCTTTCACACCGCGCGAATAAAAGACGCCGTGACCCACATCCGCCCGTCGCCCGGGGCTGACCCGCCGCCTCGGAGACGCGGCCCCGCTCCTCTTTCACCAGAGGGGCGCCGCCATTGTCCGCCGCTTATGTAAGTTCCCGGCGGCGAGCTGGGAGACAGAGGAGAAGCGTGAGAGAGCGCCCTGCTATGCTGGCATACTGGCCCTGGCGGCGTGGGAGCGGCGTGGTCGGGTAGGGCGCCGTGGCCCCCGGCGGTACGCCACGCCGGGCTGTCGGAGCGCACGGGATCACGCCAGGCCGGGGGGCTGGCGAGGGGCGGGGGGAGCGACGCTTTGTCGCCAAACTGGAGGTTACGGGTTTAAAAAATTCAGTAACGACAACAGGCATTGGTTGGGATGACCCCACCGCCCAGGATGACCCCACCGCCCAGGTCGTCCTGCTGCTGTGTGAAACCTGAAGCCCGACGCAGCGGACCGGGCCGTAGCGGGCGGCCGCTCCGAAGATAGAGGTGTGGCGGTCAGCGGGCCGGCAGACGTCATCAGGGACATTCCAGGGCTCTCCAGAAGGCCGGGGACATTCCAGCGCCCTCCAGAAGGACGCTGGCCTCGTTCCACATACCTGCCCCCCCCCCCCCCCCCCCACCAGGGCACACGGAAGGACATAGGCACACGCTCGCAAACAGCACGGCCTTGACAACAGTGGTGCATGCTATTAGGCTACTGTACATTACATAGGAAACAGCATGCAGGTGGATACCATAAATGGGATATTTAACCTTCATTTGATGCAACCTTTATTCTCTATGTTTTATCTCAACTGTATTCAGGCTAGTGACTTACTCATCGGTTTACAACAGCAGCTTCCAGTCTGTGATGCCGGTGTGAGGGCGCGGCAGCTGTAGCGCAAGGTGTTTCTGGGGCACACATTACCGGCCATGTGCTTGCTGGTGGAAGAGGGGATTGTGAGAAACAGAGAGAAAGGGAGAGAGGGGGGGGGGGGGGCATTTGAGTTTTGTTGTGAGTAAGCTGGTGACTCATTTCCAGTACAGGGTCACATTAGCGGAGTCGAGGCTGCAGGGAAATCCAGCGCCATTTCTTAGGTCTCTACTGACCTCTGCTGGTCAGAGAGTTCAACAGCAGGGGGTGGGATTTGTAGTAACACAGATGCGCAAACACACACAACCGCACGTACACGCGCATGCACGCACTGACACACACGCCTCTGCAGTCCTTGCAGTCATCCAGAGCTAAGGGGATTTACAGTAAGTGCTAAAATAAGATAGACTTTAATAATCCCCACTGGGTTGTTTTGCCCTACAGTCATCCTCACAAAAAAAAACATTGGGGTAAAATAAATGCAGTAAAGGTTTGTAATTCCTGGATGTTGCTGACCAGTTCCTCAGCCCATAACCTGGCCCCTCCCCTTGTTCTCATCTGGAGGCGTGACTCTGCATCTTGAGTCATCTGCTATAGGAGGTGCCTTCCAGGGAAGATACAGCCCTTGATATGGACAGGGATTGATCCGAGAGATGTGATTGGTCCAGCTGCTGCTGCTGAGTCCTCACCAGACTTCCCAGAAGCCTCTGCTGTCCGACCGTAAAGTGCTGACTTATGGGAAGCACCCTTTCCAAGCAACGCTTCCACCCTGCCCTCCCAGCAGATCGGATGTGTTTCCTACAGCTCCTCCTCCTCTCCCTCCTCCCCCTCCTCCTCCTCTCCCTCCTCCTCCTCTCCTTCCTCCTCCTCCTCCCTCCTCCCTTCACATTTACACATCACGCTCTTCCTCTCATTTCCTCCTCTCCTCCACCTCCCTCTTTTTCCTGGAAGGACCCGGGGGGGGGGGGGGGGGGGCACAGCCAGGAAGAGCTGCTTTATGCTTTACTGTCCTGGAAGGTGCAACAATGCAAGTGGAGGACACGCCCTTTTACCAGTAATTCAACATAATGGAATAGAATGGAATTATATAAACAGAATTATGTAAGGGCTACATACATGCAGGGCAAATAATCATTTTCACTGTAACATGGAACTGATCTAGTGTGTTTGATTTAACACAATTGTGCCATCTAGTGGTGTAATGTAACATGACTCTGGGAATGCAGCAAGTGAATAATAGTTGTTTTTTTCTCTGTAACATGGAACTGATCTAGTGTGTTTGATTTAACACAATTGTGCCATCTAGTGGTGTAATGTAACATGACTCAACCACTACCAGGTGTCTGCCCTGCCTATCTGTCCGTCTATCCTTCTGTCTAGAAAAAACACACACAAAAAACACAGAAAGTATTGCCTTGAATACTCATACTACCTACCTACCCCCTACCTACCCCCTACCTACCCCCTACCTACCCCCTACCTACCTACCTACCTACCTACCCCCTACCTACCCCCTACCTACCCCCTACCTACCTACCCCCTACCTACCCCCTACCTACCTACCTACCTACCTACCCCCTACCTACCTACCCCCTACCTACCCCCTACCTACCTACCTTACCTACCTACCTACCCCCTACCTACCTACCTACCCCCTACCTACCTACCTTACCTACCTACCCCCTACCTACCTACCCCCTACCTACCCCCTACCTACCTACCCCCTACCTACCCCCTACCTACCTACCTTACCTACCTACCCCCTACCTACCCCCTACCTACCTACCTAGCCACCTGTCTACCTAGCTACCCCTCCATGCCCCCTACCTACCTACCCACCCACCTGTCTACCTAGCTACCCCTCCATGCCCCCTACCTACCTACCTACCAGGGCCGGACTGGCCATGTGGCGTACCGGGCAAATGCCCGGTGGGCCGGACCTACTTGTGGGCCGATCTAAAAAAAAAAAAAAAAGAGCTAACGAACGGCCCATAGAGCAGGGACAGCGGCCCATTGGTCCATCCTCTATAGTGACACTGGGCTGGCCCAATCATATGTAGGCCCCACCCCTCCCTCTGTTAGTTTCAGGTGTCAAGAAATCGCGCAGCACCCCCCCCCCCCCCCCCCCGTCAACAAATCGCGCAGCACCTCCCCCCCCCCCCCCCCCCCGTCAACAAATCGCGCAGCCCCCCCCCGTCAACAAAACGAAACTGAAGGTGTTCCATCTCACCGCGTCGGCTCGGCTAGTGGCCTGACTGTGGGCCGGTCTGGGCCAAAAGTGCCAGGGCCGATTTTTTGTCCCAGTCCAGCCCTGCTACCTACCTACCTACCTACCTACCCCCTACCTACCCCCTACCTACCTACCTACCCACCTGTCTACCTAGCTACCCCTCCATGCCCCCTACCTACCTACCTACCTACCCTCTCCTCTCATTGCATATAAATGGGTCAAATAACTCACCCTCAAACAGGACCCTGCTAACCTCAGCTGCATCACAGCTACATTTCTGTAGAATCTTTACTCAGAGGACACTAAAGAGATGAAAACAGATCAATGTTATAAAGATTAACTTTCTGTTGTGCTATGAAACATAAGTACAACAAGAAATCAAACAGGGAATACCGTCTTCATGAAAATGAATGAGTTCTATTCCAATAGGCCTATTTAGCTGTGCAGGCACTGCAATGGCAACCATGGTGTTTGGGTGCGTTCTGTTTTATGTTGTTCTTTCATGTAGTTTGTTTCACATACTTCAACAGCACACACATAGCACACACCGTATACATATAACATCACTCACCTATCACACTACACTCTGCACACACACTCACCACACTCCATTCTGTATATATTATGTAAATTGCATTTGTGCCTCCCTTTTAACAGTATATCATATTTTTTGTGTATCCGCCCACAAACGATTGTTTGTTCACATTCTTGTTGTGGGTTTCGAAATTAAGATCTAAGTCAAGTATGACATCTAGGTTTTTAGTCTGGCATTTGGTGTCAATTGCCAGCATTTTTGTGCGTTTGTCCGGTTATCACTCCCTCCCTCCGGTCAACGTTGACCTGCATTTCTCTGTTGGCACCACAAGAGGCAGTAGTCCCAGCACACCAAAATAAAGAAGGACACCAAAATCACCTCACTGATCTCCACTGCACAAGTAGAGTAGTGGTGAGAGCATTGGACTCCCACCCGGGAGACCGGGGTCCAAGACCCAATGGGGATGATTTTATGGGACTATACCCCAAACCTCCACATGTTCATCCTTTCACTCCAACCTTTAGCCCTTGCCTTATAGGTCAGATCCTGTCCCAACCCCAACCCTTATTCTAACCCCAACCCACACTAGGGACTGGAAGAAGGACACCAAAACCAACCTGTTGATATTTATTTGGGGTTGTTTCTAATGAATGCTGTAGTTTGTGCCCTTCGCCACCAGAGGGCGCTATGGTTCCCTATTAGAGTGAGGCGCGAGGCTGGTTCCTCAGACTGACAGCCTGTGAAAACGAATATCTAACGTCTATATAAACCTCTATATAAAACAGGCATGTAAAGTCACCAAGCATGTTAGAACTAAGTAGGAACCATGAATGTATGTATTTAGCTTGTGAACTACAGAGTTCTGGGTCATTAAGTCCAGCATAATCATTAGTTTGATTTTAAAAGATCGCTAGCTTCTTTAGCTTCGTAGCTAACTAGCCAGATAGCCTAGCTGCTTCCCTCTCAAGCTGGGAGTAATGCAGCGGATGATAATTATAAGTTAGTAAGTAACCCTAACTTACTTAACCCTAGCCATAAGTAGGCTAATAGTAATGAGGCTAGTAGCATAGGCCTAGCTGTAGCCTAGATGTGCTTCACGTTCAGGTTACTGAGAAAGAGCGCAAGTGAGCAAGTGTGCCCAATTTAAATAACTTGGATTTGTAAGTAGGATATCTTCAAATGTGCAGGTCCTATCCTGGGTTGGTAGAGTAACGTTAGGCCTATACCTACAGTCATTTGAGCATAGATTCAAATCAATATACCCCGTCAACAATTCTAATAGGCTAATTACAGATATGATGGAGATTGTCTGTACCGCGCGCATGCGCAGTGTCCCCGCGGTCTTCCCGTAGCCAGAACCTTCTAGAAGCCACGGCTGTGTGTTCATTGCTGCACACTTCTAGTCTAAGCAGCCTCAGTTCCCGTTTTATTCATATTAGCTCATATAGTCCAACGGACCGGGCTATGAATTCGGCTCGGCTATTGTGATACAATGAAGCAATAATGTGAACTGCTGGCTGAAACAGCCCGACAGCTTGTGGCGGTGGAGAATGTGCTTTAAAAGCTGGCACTATGCTGTCTGAATAGGGAGGCCTACTTTACTAGGCCTAATAGGTGTTCTATCATGCTTACTGTTTTGGTGTGAAAAGCAAAGCTGCTTCATACCTTTATCTAACCAACTTCTTCTTAAACAGAAGAAACGAAATAATCCTGCAGGCAGCCCACGACAGAGGTAAGAAATACTATGATTCAGCATCAAACATCATCCAGGAGCACCACCATGCAGTCGGTTTCATATTGGCCACCATTTCTCTTTTCTACCCAGTGTCAGTCACATCAAGGAGACCAATGGGGTCCCTGCCAGTAAGACCACCTCTGGCCAGGTGGGTGAAGACACCTTGACCCCAATGGTCAAATCCACTGACTCACTCATTCCTGCCAAGGTGGTTGAGGTCACCACTCCCACCAAAGTGAAGGCCGCCAGCCTCCCCAAGGTGGTTGAAGCTCCCACCCCCATCAAAGTGGTTCAACCCGCCACCATCATCAAAGTGGCCGAAGCTCCCACCCCCATCAAAGTGGTTCAACCCACCACCATCATCAAAGTGGCCGAAGCTCCCACTCCCATCAAAGTGGTTCAACCCGCCACCATCATCAAAGTGGCCGAAGCTCCCACCCCCATCAAAGTGGTTCAACCCGCTACCATCATCAAAGTGGCCGAAGCTCCCACTCGCATCAAAGTGGTTCAACCCGCCACCATCATCAAAGTGGCCGAAGCTCCCACCCCCATTAAAGTGGTTCAACCCGCCACCCCCATCAAAGTGGTTCAACCCGCCACCCCCATCAAAGTGGTTGAAGCCACCACCCCCTCCCACGTGAATGGTACGTTCCATGCCTTCCTCCCTGTCTTTCTTGTCAACTCTGTTGTCTCCTTGTCCAACGTCTGACTAGATGCTAAATCATATTGGTTCTAGAGTAATGTATATTGTTCTACCACTCACCTGGTGCGTCAGGTGCGTATGGTTGTTTATTAGTAAACAACTGGGACCACAGGGGTCGGCAAGCGCCGGCTCTGCCTAGATTGGCCTGGGCGAGTATCAGGGTTCCTGGGGGCCACGTTGGACAGAGAGGCCCCGCCCCCACCGCCACCCTCACACACCAGCAGATGGTCTGCATGGGGTATGCTCTGAGAGAATGGACTGGCTGCACACACACGCTAGACACGCTACACACACCAACACACAACATTGTAGAGTACATTTACACACAAACGAAACACATTGAGTGTGTAACTTTACTGACTCACTGAGTTTGTCCATCCCAGGTTCCCCAACCTTGCGCAGACCTGCTACCTGAACTCCACTCTGCAGAGTCTTCTGAGCCTCCAGAGTTTCTGCAAAGGGCTCCGCAAGCAGCAGAGAGTCTGGAATTCAGTACCGGGAGCCAACTTCTTCAGGTGCTTCACACACACACACACCCACACACACACACACACACACACACACATTTGTACACAATAGGTACTCACAGAGTGCTGCTCCAAGAAAAATGCAATACATCCACACAGCACACATGGTCCACATACAGCAACAGTAGAATTCCTTTTTGAAAACTCTCTCTCTCTCTCTCTCTCTCTCTCTGCAGGTTCTTTGTGGGGATCCAGGTGTCCAAGTTCACCAACGACCGGGGCCTCAAAAAGATGCTGCTCAGGGCTTTTAAGGACTGTGTGTCAGCTGAGGCAGAAGAGTTCAAGGACAATGGCCAGAAGGTCGGTAACAGCTTCTTTTTGGGGGGGAGTGACTATTCTTACGGCGTCTTTTTGTATTGATTCAATGTCGTTATGTGCGCCGTAAGAATAGCGGGCATGTCTGTTGTCACGGCCGCCATCTATTAAGCATCAATTTCAAGCATTTTAACCATGAAGACATATTTGGGTTAGGGCTAGGGTTAAGGTTAGGGTTGAGGTTGGGGTTAGGGTTAAGGTTGGGGTTAGGGTTGAGGTTGGGGTTAGGGTTAATGTTGGGGTTAGTGTTAAGGTTGGGGTTAGGGTTGAGGTTTGGGTTAGGGTTAAGGTTGGGGTTAGGGTTAAGGTTGGGGTTAGGGTTGAGGTTAGGGTTAATGTTGGGGTTAGTGTTAAGGTTGGGGTTAGGGTTGAGGTTGGGGTTAGGGTTAAGGTTGGGGTTAGGGTTAAGGTTGGGGTTAGGGTTAAGGTTGGGGTTAGTGTTGGCGTTTAGGGCAGGGTTAGGGCACCGTAAGAATAGACTGTGACTTTTTTGTTAACAGCTTTTAAGGCTTCAGTGAGTGAAACGAAGAACAAAATGCAATAATTTGTTCCACTGTATTTTCTTACCTGGTTTTCCCTAGTATGTTTCATTCATTTATGTGTGTGCGCGTGCCTGTGTTTGTGTGTGGTGTGTGTGTGTGTGTGTGTGTGTGTGTGTGTTTAGGATGCCCATGAGTTCCTTGGCTGCCTCCTGAACCAGCTGATGTCTCTGGCTCCAGGTCTGAAGGGACAAGCAGTGGCGATGGGCAGGACCTATACCTGCCCTATCCAATCACATTTCACCTTCCAGCTGCAGAGCACAAGGACCTGTAGAAGGTGAGACACACGCACATACTGTGTGTAAACATGCATGCATTGCACACACACACACACACACACACACACACACACACACACACACACACACACACACACACAAACAAACACACACACATACTGTACACATTTTTAGCTGGAACAGATCTAAATCCTTTTTCTTTGAAGGTGCGGAATGAAGTCCTCAAGACAGCAGAAGAATTCAAACCTGTCCCTCGATTTGATCAGTGGCGATTCTGTAAAGGACAGCTTTCACAGATATTTCATGGTCAGTGTCACACTCTGTACTCTATTCACTGTTGTTGTATTTAACGATGAGGTCTGTATATCTCCCCAGGCGCTCGTACTAACCTTCTCCAACTCCATATGCCACAACTAGCTATGGTTAGGGTTAGAGTTAACGGATCAGTTAGTAGTTGATCGTTTATTTTTAGACATTTTTAATTCATTTATTGATTTTATTGGGGGTGGGCGGGGCTCAAAAGTGTTCCAGCGTCATGTACTTCCTGTAAACGATATTGGAGATGACCGCTGTTTCCTCTCTGCTGTAGGAGACGGAGCTGGACTACAGATGTGACTGTGGGGGTTCCAGCTCAGGCCTGCGCTGGTCTCTACTGACCCTGCCTCGGTGAGAGAGCTGACCCTTGACCTCTGTGGGCTCGTCTGTGCATGCATATAGACATATAAGACTTCCTCTATTGCCCAAACACTTGCCAGTGATAATTATACAGCATTGAAATGCAACACCAAAGACTAAAATGACATCTTATATTTTACTACAGGCTACAGTTACATCTCTTCATATCAGAATTTGTTTATTGCCATGCAGTTTTCAACGAACTAGGAATTTGCTTTCATATATGTTCTTGTTCTTATAGAATATAATAATATAGTTATATTAGTATATCTACAGCTACAACATTACCTTCCTCTACAACTCTCTCTGGATTCTGTCTTTTTTTTCTCAGGGTGTTGGTCCTCCATCTGAAGAGGTTCAGAAAGACGTCAGGTTTCACTCTGGAGAAGACAGAGGACCCGGTCCACCTGTCCAGAGAGCTGGTGGTGAGCTCTGGACCATCTGGGGAATCCGCAGTCCTTCTCCATGACAACAGGACCCAAACACCGGACCTCAACCAGAACCGGCGGAACCCCATCCAGAACCAGAGCCCCCCACCGGCCACAGGTAACATCCCAGTAAAGGGTTCTGATTCTGCACCGTTACAGCTCACACAGAACGGACCAGGTGTAGAATACACTCTATTAAGCCGGGCTCAGACTACAGGATTTTTGGGCCGATTTATCCCCGATTCACCCCTCCCGACAATCGGAGGAGAAATCTGGTCTGGAACGTTGGTCGGGGCCGATGATCGGTCCAGATGATCTTGTAATGTGAGGGGTTTACAGATCCAATCTTTTACCTCCCGATCGGCTCGCAGACCCATCGGGGCGGCCCCGATAATATCAAACATGTTTGATATTTAAGATTATTACGTCCCGACTTTACAAGCGAGAGGGCGAGACCAGTGGTTCGTTGCTCCCTCGGGCACGATAAGATCCTGTAGTGTGTGATGAGCCGTTATTTTCAAATCTTGCCGTGTGTGCTTGTTTGAGATGCGCAAAAAGAATATCTGTTAAAATTCTCCTTATGTGCGCGATGTAACCCGATTTCGAAATTGGTTAGGATTTTAAATATCCTGTAGTGTGAGCCCAGCATTAGTCAGAGCTGGAGAACAAGCATAGAGAACAGACTGGTCTTTTCTTGCCCTGTCGTTTGCCGATCCAGTCCTTCTGAGCACAAAGAAGAGCGAGCCAGAGAAAGAGGGGAGCGACTATGTGGTGAGGAGGACAGAGACGAGGACAGAGACAGACACTCTAGACTCAGAGAGACACAGTCAAACACTCAAAGAGAAGGTAGCAGCCGACTGTATGGTTGAGAATAACACATGAGAACATCAGGCATGATCATGTTGATTCTGTGTGTATTGTATAATGCTGGTATGTGTGTGTTAGTAATTACTAGCTTGTATTTCTCTCGTGTCAGGGAGGGTTCAGATACTGTCTTGTCAGCGTTTTGAGCCACATAGGCTCGTCTACCACATCAGGTGAGGCCTAGTTTGGACTGGATAAGACATGAAATGGCTCCTGTCTCAGTTAAGGCACGCACACATCCTCAAGACACACACACACACACACACACACACACACACACACACACACACACACACTTACTGTAGACCAACGACCTGGCTGAGAATAAAACAACAGAACTACTGACCTGTGAACTCAGATACATACAATCCATGAACATAATATTATTATACTAACCTGAAAGCTTTACTGGTAAGAACACAACACACAGACAAAGAAGAAAATAACTCACAGTTGAAAGCAATTAATTGAAGGTGAGTGTCACCACACACACACACACACACACACACACACACACACACACACACACGTTATACACATCTGATCACATCAACTGACTGTCTCCCCTCTCCTTGTGGCGTCTGATTTCCTTGTGTTCTGCGTTACCGGACCAATAACATGTCTTCCCTGTCCTCTCCGTCTTCTCCATGTCCTGTGCTGACTCTGTCCCCTGTGTTCTGGGTTCTTTGTGATCCACCCTCAACTCGTTCTGTCCTGTAGGACATTACATCAGCGATGGCGTCTATGCTGATGGAGGCCCGGGAGACGGGAACGACCGCTGGCTCTCCTACGACGACCTTGACGTTTCGGAAACCACCGGAGCGTCGGTGTGTCGCCTGCGAGAGAAGAGCTCCTACATCCTCTTCTACGAAAGACAGGTGCCCTGTTCTCATTCACAGTTCTACACACAGCATGGAAATCAACAGTCATGTCCTTCAAGTTCAAGTCATCACTTTAGAAGACAGGATATTTGCATACATCAACTACTTGGTGACATATAAATGTTTTCTCTTGTAGAAGCCGGAGATTTGTCCAGGATCTGGAGGGGGCAGCCTGGGCGCCGGACAGACCAGGGAGCCGAGGGCGGACGGCCAGGGGGCGGAGCCGAGGGCCAGGGGGCGGAGCCGAGGGCCAGAGCCAGTCCGGGGGATCCTGCGCTGTCTGGAGCGCGGGACCGCGGTCCGGCCGCTGGAGGTCTGGGAGGAGGTCGGCAGGCCCCGCCGACGGCCCAAAACCAGGCGGCTGAACATGCTGGGACAGCTGGTAGACGGGCAGGGGAACCCAATGGAACCAGAGAACCCTGAGAGAACAGACGCAGCACCGGATGAGGAGACACTGACAGAGGAGACTGCTGCAGCACAGACTCGGGAACCGGACCTCGATTGTGGCTCTGGGCTCCGGGCACTCCAGAGAGGAGTCAACTGGACTGAGGCTAACCGGACTGAGGCTAACCAGACTGAGGCTAACCAGACTGAGGCTAACCAGACTGAGGCTAACCAGACTGAGGCTAACCAGACTGAGGCTAACCAGACTGAGGCTAACCAGACTGAGGCTAACCAGACTGAGGCTAACCAGACTGGGGCTAACCAGACTGAGGCTAACCAGACTGAGGCTAACCAGACTGAGGCTAACCAGACTGAGGCTAACCAGACTGAGGCTAACCAGACTGAGGCTAACCAGACTGAGGCTAACCAGACTGAGGCTAACCAGACTGGGGCTAACCAGACTGAGGCTAACCAGACTGGGGCTAACCAGACTGGGACTAATGATACTGAGGCTAGCAGGGCTGAAGCTACTGAGAGGGTTAGGAATAGCCACAGCTAAGAGGACAAGGATTGGGACAAGATCTTGAACAGGGCTGGAGTCGGGGACAGGGTCAGGCTCATCTACAAGGACAGGGGCCGTTCCAGGCTCTGAGGACCCCAGGAACCCAAACACAAAGGCTCTGAGGACCCCAGGAACCCAAACACAAAGGCTCTGAGGACCCCAGGAACCCAAACACAAAGGCTCTGAGGACCCCAGGAACCCAAACACAAAGGCTCTGAGGACCCCAGGAACCCAAACACAAAGGCTCTGAGGACCCCAGGAACCCAAACACAAAGGCTCTGAGGACCCCAGGAACTCAAACACAAAGGCTCTGAGGACCCCAGGAACTCAAACACAAAGGCTCTGAGGACCCCAGGAACCCAAACACAAAGGCTCTGAGGACCCCAGGAACTCAAACACAAAGGCTCTGAGGACCCCAGGAACTGGGAGCTGTGGGAACAGGAGCTCAGCCACAGAGGGGGTCTGGGGACCAGCAGGAGAGACCTGCAGCTCAGGACCTGGGGATCGCTGCAGCACAGGAACAGGAACCTGCCACCACACAGGAACAGGAACCTGCCACCACACAGGAACAGGAACCTGCCACCACACAGGAACAGGAACCTGCCACCACACAGGAACAGGAACCTGCCACCACACAGGAACCTGCCACCACACAGGAACCTGCCACCACACAGGAACAGGAACCTGCCACCACACAGGAACCTGCCACCACACAGGAACCTGCCACCACACAGGAACAGGAACCTGCCACCACACAGGAACAGGAACCTGCCACCATGGAGGAGAGGAAGTAGATAGAAACCAAACACTTTTCTCGGTTTCTCACCTCATCCAGTTAGAGTGTGTCTCTCTTTTGGCGTCGATGTACTCAACACAGTTTCTACTCTTGTAGATCTGAGAACAGACACGTCTAACGTCATCTTACAAAGGAAAAACCTTCTAAAACTCATTCAACATCATTAAACACACACACACACACAACCCATCCTCATACCCACCATCCAGGAGTATCCGCTCTCGATGGCCTCCTCCTTCTCCATCAACTCCCCCTCGTAGGGGCCGTAGTGGGTTCCCTTGACAACCACCTCCCCACAGTTGAAGACCCCCAGCCCCGCCCCGGGAATCCGTGACCTCCTGACCTCCAGGCCGGGTGGAAGGGTCAGTCTGGCCCGGTCAGACACCCCCAGGACCACCGGGGTGTCTGGTATGAAGAGAGGGGGGCCGTGCTCGCACTCCTCCAAGAAGAAAGACTCACACTCCTCACAGTCTGGAGAGGACAGGAGAGGGGGAGAGATGTAGTGTATTAGAGAGAGAACGAGAGAGATGAGGAGTTTAAAGAGACAGACAAGATTATTAGAGAGTGTGTGACTAAAGCGGCGTTGACACGCAGCAACCGAGATGAGACGACAGTTTCAGAGCGTCTGTGTCGTCTTGAGTCATTAAAATGAATCTAGAAAACAGCAGTTCTAGAATGTTTGCTCAAGATTCCAAACTGGCCAAACTGAACAGTGAACCTACAAGGAGGGATGGGAGACCGAGGAGAGAGATACACAGAGAGAGGAGAGAAAAAGACAGGAGAAAGGGATGAACAGAGAGGGGAGAGAGATCAGAGGAGGGAGAGACAGGCAGGAGAGTAAGAAAGAGAGGAGAGAGATAAGAGGAGAGAGAGAACAGCTCTCTCTTACAGAAGTAGTGGTCATCCTTGGGCTCCTCTGGCTCGGTGTAGTCGACTCTGGGTCGGTCTCTCAGGTTCCTCCCTCTGAAAAACCCTCTCCACTCTGACCTCTGGTTCACCTCTGACCTCTGGTTCACCTCTGACTGCCTCCTCAGCCACTCTCTCTTAGACATGTCTGGCACACACACACACACACACACATACGGACACACACACTCACACACACACACACATGTCACTCAAAGGATACATGAATATTCAGTATTTACTCCTCTGACAGTTTATCTCACCTGAGGCTGGTGGTTTGTCCTGGGGGGCTGCAGGACTCTCTGCCCCCCCTCCCTGAGTGGTGCTGGGCTCCTCTTCACTCTGCCCCTCCTGAGCTGGGGTGTGTGAGAGTGTGTTGTGTGCCGGGGGGTGTGTACGTGGGGGGCTGTCTCTGAGGAAGGCCAGCTCTTCCTCTGTCAGCTCCTCCAGGTAAGGCTGGGGGGGCCTTCTGCTTCCACTGGGCCCTGCTGCCTCACTGCTGGGGGGCTGGGGGTGGGGGTGGTCTGCCTCACTGCTGGGGGGCTGGGGGTGGGGGTGGTCTGCCTCACTGCTGGGGGTGGGGGGGGTCAGTAACAGCTTATATGGTTAAAAACTGTATCTGTCTATCACAACTGAATGGGGGAGAGAGAAAGCTTGTATGGTTAAACACCTTAACACCTAATCAGCTGGATGAGATTCAACATGTGTAACTCACCTGTAACAGGTCTATTATAACTCACCTGTAACAGGTCTATTATAACTCACCTGTAACAGGTCTATTATAACTCACCTGTAACAGGTCTATTATAACTCACCTGTAACAGGTCTATTATAACTCACCTGTAACAGGTCTATTATAACTCACCTGTAGAAACAGGTCTATTATAACTCTCCTGTAGAAACAGGTCATTATAACTCACCTGTAGAAACAGGTCTATTATAACTCACCTGTAGAAACAGGTCTATTATAACTCACCTGTAGAAACAGGTCTATTATAACTCACCTGTAGAAACAGGTCATTATAACTCACCTGTAGAAACAGGTCATTATAACTCACCTGTAGAAACAGGTCTATTATAACTCACCTGTAGAAACAGGTCATTATAACTCACCTGTAGAAACAGGTCTATTATAACTCACCTGTAGAAACAGGTCATTATAACTCACCTGTAGAAACAGGTCTATTATAACTCACCTGTAGAAACAGGTCTATTATAACTCACCTGTAGAAACAGGTCATTATAACTCACCTGTAGAAACAGGTCTATTATAACTCACCTGTAGAAACAGGTCTATTATAACTCACCTGTAGAAACAGGTCTATTATAACTCACCTGTAGAAACAGGTCTATTATAACTCACCTGTAGAAACAGGTCTATTATAACTCACCTGTAGAAACAGGTCTATTATAACTCACCTGTAGAAACAGGTCTATTATAACTCACCTGTAGAAACAGGTCTATTATAACTCACCTGTAGAAACAGGTCATTATAACTCACCTGTGCTGCAGGTTCAGCAGGTGTGCTGGGGGGCGGAGCATCTTCCTGGGACTCTGCTGGTCTCCTGGCAGGGGCTCTGAAGCTCTGAGGGGCTGGGAGTGTGTGTGTGTGAGTGTGTGTGTGTGTGTGATTAGTGTTTGTATGAGTGTGTGTGTGTGTGTGTGTGTGTGTGTGTGAGTATGTGTGTGTGTGTGTGAGTGTGTGTGTGTGTGTGTGTGTGTGGTTAGTGTTTGTATGAGTGTGTGTGTGTGTGTGTGTGTGTGTGAGTGTGTGTGTGTGTGTGTGTGTGTGTGTGTGGTTAGTGTTTGTATGAGTGTGTGTGTGTGTGTGTGGTTAGTGTTTGTATGAGTGTGTGTGTGTGTGTGTGTGTGTGTGTGTGTGTGAGTGTGTGTGTGTATGAGTGTGTGTGTGTGTGTGTGTGGTTAGTGTTTGTATGAGTGTGTGTGTGTGTGTGTGTGTGGTTAGTGTTTGTATGAGTGTGTGTGTGTGTGTGTGGTTAGTGTTTGTATGAGTGTGTGTGTGAGTGTGTGTGTGTATGAGTGTGTGTGTGTGTGTGTGTGGTTAGTGTTTGTATGAGTGTGTGTGTGTGTGTGTGGTTAGTGTTTGTATGAGTGTGTGTGTGTGTGAGGGGTAGATGGAAAGGTAAAGCACTGTTCCATTATATCATACAGGACAGATCTCTCCTCTCCCAGGTCATGACCCTGAAGGCCTGGTTATACTCAGTGTCCACGAGTACGCGAGGGTCTGCGAGGCGTGTATTTGGTGATCAGAGGGTGTTCGTAGCGAGGCGTGTATTTGGTGATCAGAGGGTGTTCGTAGGCTCTCTGTGCTCCGCCACACTACAAGCTCACCCACTGTGCCTGAGCTGGAAAACCAACATGGACACTGAATTTGAGGAGAGGTTGTGTGAAGACGTCCATCACATCTCTACAATTCATCTTTAAAACAATATAAAGACAATCAAATGTGCAACACGGGGTGGCTCAGGAGGTAGAGCGGGTCGTCCAATGATTGTAGGGTTGGCGGTTCGAATCGCGACTCCTCCTGTCCACATGTCGAAGTGTCCTTGGGCAAGACACTGAACCGCAAATTGCTCCCAAATGAGCAGGTTAGCACCTTGCATGGCAGCTGCCACCATTGGTGTGTGAATGTGTGTGTGAATGGGTGAATGAGAGGCCTTTGTAAAGCGCTTTGGATAAAAGCGCTATATGAGTGCAGTCCATTTACCATTTACCAACAATCCATGATTGGTGTTCTTGCATGGATGTGATTTTGACTTGATTTGTAGTGCGTATACCGTCTTCAGGCTGATCTACTGCACATGTGTGGAACCTCCAAGCGGACTCCAGAAAGAAGAAGACACAGAACAACTACGCGTCCCTGGTGTCTGCGTCCCCTTGGGAGTATAACCAAGGCTTAACAGTATAACTCAGCAACTCAGGGAGATAAACAGATAAAACACAGAAACACACAGAAACACACACACCCTTGAGAGGGCGGGGGTCCCAGGCTGAAACTCTGTCAGTATAACACAGCTACTACTACAGAAGTGACTATTACTACACTACTATTACCACACTATAGCCTACTACTATACTAGTACTACTACACTGTAGTATAACACAGCTACTACTACAGAAGTGACTATTACTACACTACTATTACCACACTATAGCCTACTACTATACTAGTACTACTACACTGTAGTATAACACAGCTACTACTACAGAAGTGACTATTACTACACTACTATTACCACACTATAGCCTACTACTATACTAGTACTACTACACTGTCAGTATAACACAGCTACTACTACAGTAGGGACTGAATGTACTACTCCAGTATTAACACACAACAGCCTACTACTATAGTGGTACTACTACTGTATACTAGTACTACTACTACTACTCTGTGTGCATACGTGGAGGGCGTCTCCCCAGATGAGGGGTCCACTCCTCCTCCGAGTCCCTGAGCCCCGGAGGGGGGGGCAGGTCCGCCTCCCTGGACCGACCTCGACGCATGAAGGCTGGGGCCGTGCACTTCAGACCTGCGACACACAGGGAGGGGAGACATGGGGGAGGTGGAAATCTAAATGCTTGCAAATAATCAATTGAAAAGCAGAAGCTAGATGGTAGTCACCTATAGCCAGCACAGCCAGGTGATTCCTCTTCATGTTCTTGAAGCGTTTCTTCTCACATTTGACCAGACCAGACCACTCCATCTTGGAGAAATAGGTCCGCAGGTCTTCATACTCCTGACAGGACGAAGAAGATGGTTTATTACATAACGGAAGCTCACAAATATTGGTTTGACTTAGCTTAGTGTGACGCCCACTAAAAGTGTGGTCAGCTCAGGAGGTAGAGCGGCTTTAATTTTGTAAACTGATGCTAAAGTCTGCTGAGTTTGACCATTAGACTACATTGGTGGTTCTGAATGGTGTTGATAGAGCACCAGGGGCTGAGGGGCTGGGTAATGTTAGACAACTCTGACAATGTAAAGTTGTTCCTGCACCACACTCTATGGGGGTAGAACATACCGTTCCCACACATTGTCAGCCTGCGCCCCTATAGTCACTAGCCTGGCGATCAGTCCGGACATCCAACCGTTCTAAAGGCATCCGCTGGAACAGAAAGTGTTCGTGCCAATCACAACCGTGTATCTATGGGGCAGGTTTAATAATTATAATAACCTTAAGATGACGGAACAGAGGAGCACCAGAGGCATTTTCGCTGATTGGCTGTATGTAGGTCTATCCAATTGTGTCCAGAGGCTTTTTGATCTACGCCCGTTGGTGACGCCCCATGGGAATCGAAAGCAACTGAGACCCTAGCTAGCATTTTTGCGAATTGGGTCTGGCGAAGCCAGGTTACCCCTAGGTTAACCCTAGTCACAACCAACACCAATGTAGTCTAATGGTCAAACTCGGCTGACTTTAGCAATAGCAATAACATAGCTAACACTTTCAATGTGTGGGTGTCACATGAGCTTCTCACCTCTTCAGAAGAACTCATTATGTTGCTTGATGTTCACTCTCTCCCTCTCTCTGGCTGGTTGCTCCTTCTTCTGGTAACGATACATATCAGTCAAATTTAGCAGTAACTTAACAGCTAGCTGCTGTTTATTTTCTACTTAACGGGCTAGACTGGCCATATTGGTGTTCGCTAGCTAGATATAAGTAAGCCAACTAGCTAGATACCTCCCGGCTACTAGACGCTAGCCATATAGCTAGCTAGTGCTATCGTTAATGTTAGCTAGCAGCTAGTGCTAGCTAGGATAGCCAAGCTAGCACTAGTGCTAGCTACAGTAGCTAACAGTGAGATAGCAACCGTCTGGCTAGCTAACCTTTCAAAATTGAGTCGGTTAAGTCAAGTGTGCCCCAGCCGTTTCTTCTAACTAGACATATTTTGTTAAATATACTTTTGAAACTAGAACAGGAGGTTAGTCAGAGTGAAGTAGGTGACGTGCCGCTGTGCTGAATGTCTGAGGTGATTTATCAGTCATCAGTCTGAGGTGATTTATCAGTCTGAGGTGATTTATCAGTCTGAGGTGATTTATCAGTCTGAGGTGATTCTGAGGTGATTTATCAGTCTGAGGTGATTTATCAGTCTGAGGTGATTTATCAGTCTGAGGTGATTTATCAGTCTGAGGTGATTCTGAGGTGATTTATCAGTCTGAGGTGATTTATCAGTCTGAGGTGATTTATCAGTCTGAGGTGATTTATCAGTCTGAGGTGATTTATCAGTCTGAGGTGATTTATCAGCGAGCGTCTCAAAGACCTGTCCCGCGGCGCGAGCGCACACAAACAGCGGGAAGATTTTTTTGGGGAAAAAAGGTCTCTAGTGATTCTGTATCAGGCACTTCAATGAGAAGGGTATCTCTGCAGGCCCGGAGACTTCGAGGGGGCGGGTCAACTGTCAATCAATTTTTTCTTTGGCCAATCACAGGCTGACAATCGTCTTGTCAATCAAAAACTCATTTTGCCTGAAACGGTTGTCAATCACTTTTTATTTGGCGAATCGCCTTTCTCTAAGGGCGTGGTGGAAATGACGCTATAGCTAGTTCGCTAGCTATTTACATTTTCTAGTTACGTAGCTAGCTAAGCTAATTAATAACGTAGCTAGCTATCTACATTGACTTCGTTTGCTATAGTTAGCTTGCTAGTTACGTAGGCCTAATGCAATTTGTTATGGAGTTAGATTGACTGGATTACATGACTGTGTGTGAGAGATTATATTTTTAATGCAAATCATGTATCTTGAAAGACTTAATAAATCATGATGATAAAAGCCTTACCAAGACTCCCCTTGGTAGTCTCTTAGTAGGCTTATGATCAATGTAATGGAGGCTTGTGGGTAGAGGCTAGCAATGGCTTCACTAGCCCAGTAGTCCAGGCATTTTATGAGACAAAAGGGGTCAATATGGAAAAAATTGCAACAGAAATTATTTCAACTGTTTTAGTGTCATAAATATGTTCTTTATAACATATCAAAAGTCCCCCAAAATCCCAGTGGTGGAAAGTAATGAAAAATGCAGATAAAGTATACCAATTTCCAATTTTTGCCTATGTAAAAGAAAAAGGTTTATGCATGTTTTCTTGTCTGATGTCCACACAACACTGTCCCCAATCAACCAGAAACTATATAGGATGCATCACAGTGCATATACAGAAATATATTTTTAATTCTATTGGCATTTGGTGAAGAGAAAAGGGGTGAATGTCACACATATTGCAACAGAAAATCTGACATGTGTATTAATCAAATAGCTCAAGAGTCTAGAACCCTGGAGAGGACAGTCTACAACCCTGGAGAACAGTCTACAGCCCTGTAGAGAACAGTAGAACCCTGGAGAGGACAGTCTGAGACGTAGAACCGTCCATAGCAGAGCAGCCAGGTGCTAGAGGGTCCACTTCAGATACCTGTGGGAGAAGTGTGCACCTCAGGCTGCTGCAGTCTGTCTTGCAGGTGCATCTGAAGATCTTAAGAAGTTCTTGTGGAGCTGGTGGTAAGTCCGTCTGGACAGGGACAAGCCTCCCATGTACAAATGTCGCATTGCACTCGGTCCGTTCTCGCCCTATTTATGTTAAGCTCTTATATCCTAGCACGAACATTACAGTTGATAATAGTGAAGGACATGTGCAAGTTGTGTGTCATAACATGTGGAATCTCTATCTCTATTAATTTCGGAGTAAATGGAATCAAACCAAAAAGTGCGACCTTTGACCCGGTTCTCCCCTACTGGCTCGCGCTGGATTTTAAATTTCTTCTACATGCCTCCGAACTACACCAAAGTGATCTCGGTGAGTGAAACGTCTTATAATGTGTCGTAAATAAGGTCCAGGCTGTCAAAAACGAGCATTGTCCTTTAACCAAGCACCTCCACATAAAGTTATGCTTTATTGCGGTGTAAATCCGCTATCAGGCCATTAACTTCAACTGGAGACACCTGTGCTGTAGGCCAGCAGAAAGAAAGCAGACTGGCCAATGCATTAGCTCTGCCTGGACCCAACTAATGCTAGGTAGGCTTCTCCACATTATGCTATTACTAAGATTATGCTTAGCCTACTTCGATAAGATCATATCGCAATGCAATCAGAGTATGGTGCTTGAGTTCTGCGGCTGCCTTAGGCCTACTCGCATAAATATTGCTTTAATCGTTTTAATCCCATTTTGATGTGCATGTAGCTAAACGTGGCCACTGTTCAGTAGAGGATATTAAGGGTTTTCATGATGATGGACCTAGGTGGTAGATTTGCCCGCTATTCTTACGGCGCTGAATCTTGTTTTGGGAAATTCTGCTTTCAAAACCTAACCACAACCCTAATCATGAGATGAGAGAGCGCCTGACTGCATCCCTAGACATTATGGAATCCTCACGTCTTCGTTGCAAGATCAACATATTGTTAAAAAGTAAAACAAAACAATTAGGCTAGGTAAAATGATTGTTTTATTATTTAGCCTAGGCAACTTAAATTCATTGTGGATATATGAAATTTGATTGGACATATTAGCGTGGTAAGTGCAATTGAATATTTTTGTATGCTTGTTTTTTGTTTGCAAGTTCATGTTATTGTGTGTGTGTGTGTGCATGCTCCCAGCCATAATTAATAAGTTCCTCCCCTCGTGCCTAAATAACGTCCTCTAGGGTGTAGACGGCACCCATGATGGCCTGGCTCAGGACTGACACGTGACGGTGCGCCTTCTCCCAATCAGTGGCCAGTCCTGTTGCCATGGCATTGGCATAGGCATCGGCCAGCCCTGGGAAGGTGGGTTGACCAGCGTCGCTGGACGCCCAGATCACATGCCTGAGAGAGACGGAGAGAGAAAACAGACATAGAATCCAGAGGTACGGTACTTCTCTAAAATAGATTACAATACTCTATTAATAATGGGTAATATATGAGAAGAGGAGAGAAGGATTTTCACAGAGGAGAACAAATGAATGTTTCTCCACACCTGAATCCAATTTGATCCGGGAATGCCAGTGGGTCCAAGAAAGCCCGGTCCAAAAGCATGAGCTGGTCATTGATCCTACGGACCTTCAGAGGCCTGAAAATGGATAAAAACAGAGAGTGACCCTGAAGCCTTAATATATTGTCTGACACCGTAACGGCTGAGCTCTCACTCACGTCTCCTTGGACAGATCTGAGTCTCGGATCACCTGCTCCAAATGGGTGGCTGCCCCGCGGAACTTAGTCACTGCTGTCTGCAATGGCTCTGCAATGGGAATATGTGACCCTGTGAATGTGTGTCAGTGAGGAGGACGGTAGTGTCATATTGATGTTTTTCAATGACAACTGTGCCAGGCAGCCCTGCCAGCCTTTCTCACCCATGGAGATGCCCTTAGTGGCCAGCGTGTCTTTGTAAAGCTCCAGGGCCTTGTTGAGGTAACCTTCCAGGCTCTCAGCGTAGTCGCTGCAGTTGAAAGGCAGAAGGAGGCTGTCTGCCAAACGCATCAGGACGTTCCCAGCTGTCCTGGCTACCGTTTGATGACTAGTGAACCCTGGGAGAGAGGAAATGGTTGATTGTTTGACATAGTTGAGAGGAAGATTGTAAAAGAAGACATTGTAAAAGGAGTTGGAGGATAGGCCATCAAGGTAGTCTGTGGAGATAGTGAATTGTACACCCTACTTTTAATGTCTTACTCACCTGGGTCAATGTACTTGGATGCGTAGTCAAAAGTGTCATATGCTGTATGGTATGCTGGGTAGATTCTTGCTCTTGTTTTGGTCTGCATGAAAAAGAATATCCTGTTACAGTACAATATTATTGACAATATGCTATTAAATAAATTGTACAGTTGAGAATTTTTTTTTAATAAAAAAAAAAAAAGTGAAATAAAGTATAATTTGCTGCATTATTAAATTATTTTGGTAATGTCCTTAACTTCTGTCATGCCAGTGAATTTAATGTGTAATGGAGGTTGTCATGGTACTGTAGACATTTGTGTGTTATAGCGATGACACTTTACCCTGTCATATGTATAAGAGATGTCCATGGAGGTGATACCCAAGTAATGGATGAAAGCAGCGTAGTCACTACCTGCCCCTGTCAGGAAGCCCACACTGGGGGTGGGGGTGGGGGTGGGTGGGGGCATCCGTCAGTTGTCATTGACACATTTATGTGAAGAAAAAAAAAAAAAAAAAAAAAAATCTAAGAATTTTCTAAAACATGCAAAGCCATACATGTACTCATAAGCAAAAAATTGTTTATAGAGCAGCGTTGTAACACCAATGAAAGTCTATTGTTGAGAGGTTAGAGCATCAGGTAGATATGGTGTAAATCAGTGAAGCACACACTTAGGAATGACTCCATGGGCAGGGCTACTCCTGTTAGAGTAGCGGAGCCAGTTGTCATAGACTGAGGTGGAGCCTGACCCAGGTGTCTTGACCTTGGAAAGAAACCACATTACCACATCGTGTAAATCAAGTGAGAACCAATACGCTTGGTGTATGGTGCTGTACAGTTATCTTGACAACTGGGACGCAATATGGAAGGATGAGGTGGAGGAACTAAACTTTTGGAAAGCCCCATCTTGTTTCTCATTGGCTTGAAAGCAAAGGTAGTAAAAGAGTATTGAATTTCTATGCCATCTTTTGACCAATTGCCGACCAGTTTGGTGTGGATTAGAAGTCACCTGTCTGGAGGCCTTGAAGATGACGCTCTGTGTGGAGGGGGAGCCGGACGCTCTCAGCGTGGCATTGGCTGAAGCAGAGATCACAATGAAGGTCTGTGTTTTTATTATGCACCCATTTTATGTGACCAAACAAAACATTTAACACGTGACCGTTTTAGTTCAAAGGTGCATTTGTTGGCAGTGCATTCTTACCAAACACGGATATATCCACATTGATGTAAGCGACAGTGCGTTCACTTAGTTTGGTGAAGTATTCCTTAAGGAGAGGATGACAGAAAGTCTGCTGAGTGATCCTCTCCATAACAGTAGAAACGGATTTCTTATTCTGACACATTAGAGGTTTAAAGTTTGAGTTCACCTCCGTGTACTCTGCAGACCCAATCAGACCAAACTCCTCTGCTCCCCAACTACCGAAGATGATGGACCTTCGGGGCCTCCATTTTCCTGCCACAATGTGTGTTATACAAATGTGGTGCAAATGTTTTCACCGTTCACCTATATCTGTTCCACGCACACGCCAGTCCCTGATACTTACCCTGTTTGACCATCCTGCCCAGTACCCTAGTCACCTCCAGCATGACCGATGTCCCACTGCTGGGGTCGATGGCCCCGTGGACCCAGCTGTCCCTGTGGTTCCCATAGATTACATATCTGTCTATAGACACACACACACACACACTCCTGTACTATGGTACCTAGACATCTATACAGTATTTCCACTGTTGTGCAGACATGGCTACTCAGAAAAACATCCATGCTGTCAGTTTGTGATATTATATAGATTATTAGAGTATTCCTCCTGTGGGTTTATTGAGTCATCAGTTAGTCTGTAATCATGGCCTATAATCTTAACCTGTTCTAGGGTTCCATAGGTTTGTGCATCTGACCCACCTGGCTCAATGCTGCCTTGTATCACCCCCATCACATTGGAGGAATTCCTAAGCTCCTCTCGATTATAGATGTCCAGCTTCACATCGCTGGAACAGAGGGTCAAGGAGAACACAAACCATCTCTCTGTGTTGTCTTTCATCATTGCTTTTACACTTTCACCTTAGTATTGTCAACTAATCCTTACCATTACAAATGAAGAAGCTAGGGTTTCCTCAGAGGATATTGGGTCATAGCCAATAGCCATACCTAGGACCCAGTTATCTCTTATATAAGAGTTGTAGTCTTATGATGTAAAATGTATTCTATGGAGACATTTCACCTATTATTGAAGACAGACGTAGCTTTGAATCCTGGGCCCCCCAAATTGTACGTGCAGTTGAACGCTCCTTGCCATGTAGCTGGGGCTTCCCCTCCCCCCAGCTCACTGTAATGACCAATCAGAGACCAGTATTTATTTTTGAGCACATTTGAGTCAACCCTCTCCAGGAGCTGAGATTCCTCTCTCCTTGAGGCATAGACCCAACCAATCACTGAACACTTCACAACCAATCACTGAACACTTCACAAAAGCTTCTGCATACCAGATTAAAGCGTAAGCATCCTCAAATCCAATAGGTTGAGTAGGAATAGGTGGGATCCCTGTGATGTTCTTTGCTGGTATTCTGTAAGTTTCCTCTGCAAATGAAAATTATTGATACTAGAAGACTGTGACTACATCATTTTAGCATTTCACTGACATGGTGCCTATATCTTGTATATATGAAAAATAAATAAGCATCACAGATACTGCTACCTTAGAGATATGAATGGTAACATTCTAGTATTGAAGGACCTTAAATATTTCCAGACAATTATATAACTGAGGTCCTGTAACAGGAAGTACAGTGGATACCGGTTTATTATGGAATGGCAGTGGCACATGGTTACCTTTGGCGGCCAGGTAGGGTGTGAGCATGTCTCCATATTGGGTGTTGAAGGAGCCTCTCTCTACCCCAGAGGGGGGCATGTACCAGGAATGGGGGTACGTCTCGTTGACATCGGACATCTTGCCATCGTTGATGTCCCATGGGTCTGTGTATACCAGCACACCAACAACACCATAAGGCGCTGCATTGATGGCCTGGGACAAAACAAAACAGCATTCAGCAGCGTTAGATCCTATTGTTCTGTTAGTTGTGTGTTACATTACATAATGTTTTCACTAGAGAGTTATAGACTGTGTGTAATAATTTAAGATACTGTAGAAGTTTTCCGTCCAAGATAAAGGGGCGGAGGTAGCTTAGGAGGTAGAGCGGCTCGTCCAATGATCACAGGGTTAGCGGTTCGAATCCCGGTTCCTGTCCACATATCGAAGTGTCCTTGGGCAAGACACTGAGCCCCAAATTGCCCCCAATGAGCAGGCTAGAACCATGCATGGCAGCTGCTGCCAATGGTGTGTGTGAATATGTGTGTAATGTGTGTGTGAATGAGAAGCCATAGTAAAACGCTTTAGATAAAGACGCTTTATAAGTAAACCTACGCAGTGGACTCACTTTCCCAGCTCTCCCCTCTCCACCATATCTGACAATAGCGATGGTTCCACTCAGGTCCAGAGCCTGGCTGAGGAGGTAGTAGTCACTCGGTTTGCCTTGGTTAGCGTATACAAGCTTCCCCTGAAACATACGTTCAGTTACACAATGAACACATTGTTTTCCATCTTAAGCAAATGCAGTAAGTTAGATGTGCTTCCTCAGACACATTGTAATAACACCATACCTGATACTATAGGCATCCCAGTTAGATTTGTTTAGAACCAATTATACAAGATTTTCCTTAGCTATTGCTATAAGCTAATGCACATGGATATCTATACTGTTATAATACCCAATGAAACACAAATTAATAAATAAAATATGTCTCCTGGACATTATTATATCTTAAAGCTTAGGCTGCCTGCTAAACTGAGTTGGACAAACTCACAGCAATGTCAATAAGCCATACAAAACAATGGCTGTGTGTTCTCATCCCGGGTCATCTCAGTTAAGTTGACTTTTATCTGGATCTGAGACACTGTAGATGAACTGTTGATGGCGCAATCTTGTGTCCTGTGGCCTTGGTGTTTTAACAACCCAAGAGGTTTTGTAGTATGTAGGCATCTAGATAATGACTCAAAGGTTGCACTTCTGTGTAACTAAAAGGCCATGTGACTATATTTGCGTGAGGTTACAACCGGTCTTTATGATATACCAAATGGTAACTAGAATGGTAAAAGATAACAGCTATCTAGGTCTATCTACCTTATGTATCTATATTGCTGTATCTCTAGATACACTATATGGACAAACGTATTGGGCCACCTACACATTTTACCTACAGTACAGGAGATTTGATGACATCACATTCTAAATTCATAGGAGTTGGTCCCTCTTTGTAGCTATAACAGCTTCCACTCTTCTGGAAGCCTTTCAACAAGATTGAGTGTGCCTGTGCCCATTCATCCAGAAGAGCATTTGTGAGGTCAGACACTGATGTTGGACAATAGGGCCTAGCTCGCAATCTTCATTCTAGTTCATCCCAAAGGTGTTCGACGGGCAGCTGTGGCTCATATGTGTCTCATATGCCTTTATGGACCTTGCTTTGTGCACTGGGGCACAGTCATGCTGGAACACAGAAGGGCCTTCCCCAAACTGTTCCCAGAAAGTTGGAAGCATAGAATTGTCCAAAATGTCTTGGTAAGCTAAAGCATTAACATGTCCCTTCACTGGAACTAAGGGGCCTAGGCCAACCTTAGAAAAACAACCCCAGACCATTATCCCTCCTCCGCCAAACTTGGTGTGTCTCAATACTTTTGTCCATATAGTGTACATCTGTTTACAGTATCGACAGCATTTACATATAGGCAACTAGGTGTCATATTCAACCAAAATGGTTTATTACTGAACAAACTATAGTACAAACTCAACAAAAACATGTAGAGTAGGCCACTTCAGTCTAGGGTCATAAAAAGTGTAGTGTAAGTGTATTGGATTCAAGGAAGGACATTAAAATGCATATATTGTATATGATTGTATTGTGTTCAGGTGTTGTGTAGGTAGTGCTCTGAACCTTAGGGTGTCCAGCAGGGGCGTAGGCTGCATATGGCTGCACCACCTCAGGGTCCTCTTGATCTTGATCTTTGCCATAAGGCTTCTCCTTCTCTCTGGCCGTGTACAGGACTGCTTCTGAGGGGTTCACTGGAACCCAGAAGTATAACCTGGTCACTGTACAACTCAAACTTGAGGAACACTGCTAAGAGTAGTTATTTTTTGGAGTATTGGATAGAGAGTGGAATCAAGCCCCCTCGCCCCCCCCCCCCCCCCCCCCCAATAAAAATAAAACAAGAAAAAGTGAAAATACTATTCAAGTACATTTTTTGTGCGGATAACTTTTTGGAGCAGTACTGTATCAGGCAGCACTTGAGCATAGATCAATGGCTAAGTGGTGAGTGTTCATTTTTGCAGTGAAACGGTCCCAAGTCAGAGGCATTGTTTACATTTCATGTCATGATTGCCCTTTTCTGGGGGATTGGATAACAGTTTTGAATCTCTTGTGTTTGCTTGTCAGAAACTCTGAATAAACATGGATTCCAATGTACTGGAATCTCACTTGACTGATTATCATCTCGTTGATCTAATTTTCCGTAAGGGAGTGTGGATGGAAAACAGTCTGGCTTGTCTCGTATAAGTTGAACAGAATGATTTTGGCTGCAACTTTTTCACCAAACTCATCAAATAACTTAACATGTTGCTCAGTTACTGTTTGAATATGTATTCTACCCACAATGGGAGTCTAAACTAACCTGACCCCCTTTTTTGACCTATTGACCAAATACTGACCAGTAACCTTGAGTCATGACCTTCTGACCCCCAACATCACATGATCACTCAGAATACCAGTGTTGCATCTACCCAGCAATTTGAAGATTCATGAGATTGATTGAACTGGGTTGGTGGGAACCCACCACATGGGGACTCACCCACGGTAACCTTGTTGGGGTTGCTGGGGTCGGGGAAGGACAGGTAGACCTTGTACTCCTCTCTCCAGGCCCGGTCCAGCCCGGTATCGGGGTCCTGCCACCTCTTCAGCATGTACTGCACCGTCGCCTCGTCCCCACGTGTGGTGGCCATGTGGGGCACTTTGGTCAACTCCCTGATGAGGGACAGGTCAGTTAGCCTCTGTGTGTGTATGTGTTTTGTGTGTACACATGATATTGTAATAAAATACAGTATGTGCCAGCATTAAACAATGACAATAATACTCCTTTTTCCTCATCTGATGAATCTGACCACAGGTTAACCACTCCGTAGCTCCACCCCTGCAATCCATACTGTAGCTCATCTGAGAAATATGGTTGACCCGTTCTGGGATTCACCTGACCAGAGACTCACCGGAGGTTCTCCTGGATCTCCATGTTGTCCACCTCTGAGATGAACCTCTCGATGAGACTCTCGTCCACGTCCCTTGCCACATCCTGGACCCACTTAGGCGCAGAGCCACCGCTTTGGATGCCAAAGTACCCCAACAAAATACCCAGAGTCAACACCATAGCCCCACACAGCCCCCCCACTAACACCTTCTTCATCATCCCGCCGTCCGGGAAGAACCTCTCTGGAACCAGCTCTTAAAACACTGTGAAAGGCCTTTGCTTTGAGACGTTCAGTGGTTCAAGTGAGCCTCTTCTCCTAGACAGCAAGGTTCCAAGTGGTCAGTGGAAACTTTTGGGCGTAATATACATCTGCAGCTATCGTGGGAGACAGCGTTCTTCTGTATCATCTGATCTCATATTCCCAGTGCTGTGAGAACCATTGGCACACTCTGAAAAGTCATTCTCAAGAAAAATAGGACAGTCCCACTATAAAGTTTACTGATTAATGTTTTGCAGATGGGATGGACTTTATCCTTCCCACACACTCTTACACTCACGGACACACAGATACACACAAAAAACACACTTTTTCCCCCCTCGTAGTTCCACTTTAATAACTGGATGATCTCCCAAAGGCATAGTATGTGATGGGTATTTACAATAATTGTAAATCATGAAGAGTTCATAAGATACCACAAACTCATGACTCACCTGACTTCCTTGCCTAATTCTCTCCCCAGATTGTGTTCTTGATTATTTCAATATGTTATTTATATGCTATCTTTTTTCTTTTACTACACTTTACTTTTTCATCCAAAGATGTTTTACAACTTCAGTTCAGGCTAAATGATTGACATATTTTTGACCTTCGTTGCATTTTAGAAAAATGATTTGAGACTGGTTAATGACCCCATTACAGATGAAGTGCAGATTCTTTCAACTAGTGACCACAACTACAACTAGTGACCTCTAGTGGACAACTGAGAGTACTGCGCGTGACGTTCAGTGCTGTTATTTTACTTCCTGTGTGGGTAGAGTTATGTTTCGAAATGAAACGATAGATTTTTAGGACTTTCTATTCATATTTATTAGTTGCTGATCAAGTGTATTGGTTCAAATAGTAGTGGATTTGCGCATGCGCTCGAAAATGATAGCCTACTGTCCGGACTATAATGTAGCATGCGTTCTTCCTTAGTGCTTTTTATTTTCACTTCCATATCAGATCGGCTCTGGGACACCTGGCTACTGATCTGCTCCCTGAAGAACACGGTATTTACATAGCAGCTGATAACTCAGCAGAGAATTCGTCTCACAATGTCCAATGAGTGCTAGTCAATCTATGCTTGCACGCTTTGTTCAATGAATTCACTATTTGATAGACTATCAACCGAAACCGAAAGTGATTTTCAACTTCAACTGCTTCGTCATGCTACATTCAACCTGCGCGCTTTCCATCTGAAAGACTTGCTTCAATTAATGTGCAGTTATGTGGATACAATGTATCTTCCTGCGCCATAACAAACATAATGTTGCCCATCTGTAACATACTGTATCACGTCCTGTTTCTCTGCACCTGTAGGTCACGGCCTCGCTCTGGGACAGGTGTGTGGAGGACCATGTTAATCCACCTGCTCTTCAGCCTCCTCCTGCTGGTCCCATGTGCCCCATCTGTTTGGGCAGCACAGTTGCCAGGACATGGCGAGGACAAGGCATCCTCACCCCCTGTGGCTACTAACGGCCAGCCTTTCCCATGGGACCGAATGAGGCTTCCCGAAACAGTCTCTCCTTTACATTACCGCCTCCTCATTCACCCTAACCTGACCACCCTCGACTTCACTGGCATGGTCCAGATTCAGCTGGAGGTGCACAAGGATACCAACAACATCATTCTCCACAGCAAGGAGCTCCAGATATCTAAAGCATCCCTTTTGGCACTGGAGGGTTCCAGGCCTCTTCAGGTGTTGGAGTACCCTGCCTTCCACCAGCTCGCCCTGCTCTCTGATGGAACCCTGACCAAAGGCAGGTTGTATGAGGTGCAACTGGAGTTCTCTGCAAACTTGTCAGAAAGTTTCCACGGGTTTTATAAAAGTACATACCGCACCAGTGAGGGAGAAGTCAGGTAAGAAAAGGAATGAACCAAGTTCAGTGTATGGTTCTTATCTTTTTACCGCCCTGGTAAAACCACACTTTTTTATTAGGAGATTTTTGTCATGATAATGCGTTTATCTTTCTCCGCCTCAGGGTTTTGGCATCCACTCAGTTTGAAGCCACCAGTGCCCGAGCAGCCTTCCCTTGTTTCGACGAACCTGCCTTCAAAGCCAACTACACCATCCAGATTCGTCGGGAGACTCAGCACATTACCATATCTAACATGCCCAAGGTCTTGCATTTAGGATGCTTCAGTCGATACAGCAGTAGTTGCACCATCTCCTTCACTACATGGGACTCACTGCATAGATACAGGGGGAAAGGGGATTGGGTTAGTGAGAGAATGTTTGATGCTCTGAAAAAAAGCAAAGGGCAGTAGTAAAACATGAGAAGTAAAAATGTTCTTTCTTGCCTCAATCCCCCTTCTCTCCCTTCCTCCTCCCGTCTGCTCCCAGGTGAAGACGGTGGAGTTGCCAGGCGGTCTGTTGGAGGATTATTTTGACACCAGCGTGAAGATGAGCACCTACCTAGTGGCCTTCATCGTGTCTGATTTCCTCTCGGTCAGCAAGACCACCCAACATGGGGTCAAGGTGCAGAGTGACCCCACCTCTGCCTTACACCTTTTATACTCTGTCCAAAACGTGGTTAGGCGCTCACTAAGCATTCATACCTGAGAGGGTTGTAGTTATGGCTGTTTTGAAACATGGGTACGTGTACATTAACATTCATACCCGAGAGGGTGTTAGTTATGGCTGTTTTGAAATCAATCAATCAATCAATCAAAGCTTTATTTGTATAGCGCATTTCATACCCAGAGGCAACACAATGCGCTTTACAGAGAACAAGGGAGGTGGGCATACGACCCACCCCTACATATTCCAGAGGGAAGAAAAAAAACAGTAATCACCCGGGGGCCAGATAAGTGAGCTGTAAAAATTCTTCCCTGACCCCTCTCAACAAGGCGATCAAGCAAGCTCCAGGAGTATGTTTGTCTACCGGCTAAGAACATTTATGAAGCAGTACATTCCATTAAATTACATTTCAGAGTGAGAGAGGCTAAAAGCATCATAGGAGAGAGAATATTCTACGGACATGCTACATCATCCACAGCAGACACAGGGGTATCTATCGGACTTCGTGAGGTCTGCTGGTGAGATGTGGTTAGATATTCATTAAGCATTCATATGTTAGCTATGGCTATTCCGCCTCATACCTAGCCATATCACTGAAGTGCCATTTAATGCACAATGGTGAATAGATTGTTGAGCTGCTCCTCTAAAAACAGTTGAGCACGCACGCTTTTGAAAAAAAGTTTTTTATATATTTTTGTAGGAATTTCTGCTTTAATATATATACAGTAGGACAGTACACAGATGGACAGGAAAGGTGGGAGAGAGGGAGGGGAGGACATGCACACATGGCCTGGGCTGGTTATGAACCCAGGCTGCTGTGGTGAGGAGGACTAACCTCCTGGTATGCACCTTCAGCCTGTGAGCCACCGGGACGCCCCAGCACAAGTTTGAGTATTGAACTAATCATGCGTGACATGATGGTAATATCATCCATGTGTTCTCCTGCTAGATTTCAGTGTATGCTGTACCAGAGAAGATTGACCAGACAGCATATGCACTGGACGCTGCCGTCAAGCTCCTAGACTTCTACGATGACTACTTTGACATTCCCTACCCTCTGCCCAAACAGGGTGAGTGAAACAGTACACACCCTTGTATCACCGTCTGTGCATAGAAGAATGAGTGTAGACCAGTGGGCTGATAAACTGTTGTGTGAGCAGTATTTGAAGGTCCATTACAGCTTCAACAGTTTGCACTTTACATCAAAGCTAGTTTTGCATAGAGAACCAAGGATAACGTTCCATTGGGACATTTAGTGATTTAACTATTTTGGTGTTCTGTCCACAGACTTGGCAGCCATCCCAGACTTTCAGTCAGGTGCCATGGAGAACTGGGGTCTGACCACGTACAGGGAGTCTGGCCTCCTCTTTGACCCCAAGAAGTCCTCCGCCTCGGACAAACTGGGCATCACCATGGTGATAGCCCATGAGCTGGCCCACCAGGTGAGGGGTGGAGTGGTCTGTATTAGTGGCCACGCCCTAAGCTGATACAGTATACTGTACAGACAGGTGTCTACTGTACGTTTTCTGCCTTTTCCTCTCTTGTATGGCTTCTGTGGCTTTGTGATATATAGTTCTAATAACTTTACTAAAATCAGTATTTGAGTATCAAATCAAAATTAATTTGTAGAGCGCATTTCATACACAGGCAACACAATGCACTTTCCAGAGAGTAATGGGGGGATGGACATAGATCCACCCCTACATTTTCCAGAGGGAAGCAAAAAAACAGTTCAATGATCATCAACCAGTTCAAGACGATTGAGAAAGCTCCTCCTGGAAAATGTTTGATTATATTGGCTAGAAATATTTACAGAGCGCTAAAAATGGGCTAAATACTTAATAAAAGAGACATGACTATCAGTAGAGTAGATAAATAGTTACAGAGATGTTACCTACATGGTAGGCCATTATGTGTTAGCTATCCTTGTAGTACATAATATATTTAAGTGTAATATAATAATAATATGAATAATAAACTTTATTTGTATAGCACCTTTCATACAAATAAATGCAGCTCAAAGTGCTTTACAACAGAGAGTATGCATGCACGGATTGCTTCACATAAAAACAGAAATAAAATAAAAACCAAAAACAGGAAAATAAGATGGAAGATAAAACACAAATATAACCTTACCCTAGGGTCAATGGCATAAAATGCACCTAATCCCACAGTACTAGGTCTTAAATGCACCAAATCATCTGACATTCAACCCACTAGATGTCCTTTGTGTGACACCGTCAGAGTGGCCTATAGCTCTCTCTGGGCTCTTGTATGATGGAAACCTATTGATTGGCTACTGTCCTACACTATAGTGTACTAGGCCAGAGCATACAATCTGCGCATTCAAACAATTAACCGTCTTTTCACAGTGACTCACAAATCATTCAGGTATACCTTTGATATCATAAACATGTACAATAAAAGATAAAGATATGAATTCAAGTAAAATACAATGTAAAAATGACAATTCAATAACATGTTGTACTGGAGAAAAGTGCAGTAGCCTGCAAGTGCAAAAGGAGTTAGTTAAAGGCTAAAGCGAAGACATACTGTAAGTTTTTCTGTACTTTCGGTAGCCTAATAATAATACTGCTTTATGAAACTATGGTGGGACAAATTAGACTATGGCGGCCCGCCATAGTCTTATGTCAGGGGTGTCAAACTCAAATACACAGTGGGCCAAAATTTAAAACTTGAACAAAGTCGTGGGCCAACATTGAACAAATGAAAATTTTAATATGGACCCAAACAAGTTTTGCTTTAACATTGAATATGCACTTATCACTTTCGCTTTTGGTGCGCATCAATGGTGTGCACTAACATATGTGAATACGCCCTCAGACACAAGTGTTGGTGCTCCATCTGCTCAGTAGAGAAGCTTGTAAAACCCTGACTGTCCTACAGCCAGGCAGACAGACAGACAGCCGGCATGCAGACAGACAGCCAGGCAGACAGCCAGGCAGGCAGACAGACAGCCGGCATGCAGACAGACAGCCAGGCAGACAGGCTTGAATGAACAGGAACAGAGCAAACACAGCGGACGGCTAGGTCAACACAGGTGTCTCTATCACAGTGAGACGTTACATAACGTAAAGCTTCTGTTTTCTGCCTTTCTTTTCGCCATTTTTAAGAAGGGGTAACACGGTTACAGTTGTAGTATGAGATTGCTATGACTACTGTCACAGAAGAGAGGGCGTTTCTGGGTCCTGTCTTGATTGACGCGCCAAAACCACAGCAGAGCATTATGGGATTTGTAGTATTAGCGGTGAATGCGCTGTATAATACTGGCGGGCCAGCTCTAGTAGTCATTTGGTATTGCCTCGCGGGCCAAATATAATTACACTGCGGGCCAAATTTGGCCCGCGGGCCAGAGTTTGACACCCCTGGTCTAGGTAATTAATGGGAAACAGTGAGGTGCATGGACTTGTTTAACAACTAGTGAATGTTGCGTCCAAGGATCATGCCTCTCGATTCCAGATTGCCGACATGCTATATAAAATCACACATTATGCTTTCTTTGGTTCATAATAAACAAACAAAGCCAGGAAATTCTATAGGGAAATATAATGGGATCTCTGTATAAACACGCCTAATGAGAAGCAGGGGGCTTGATACCACAAGGGAAAATGCATAATGGGTGGGGGACAACATGTATTACATGTGTACAGTACTTGTTTATTTGTTGTTTGCCGGTTGATCCAACTGTGATTTAGTTTTGGCAATGCCAAATAACCTGTCCTGTGCTCTGCTCTCTACCCAGTGGTTTGGTAACCTGGTAACCATGCAGTGGTGGAATGACCTCTGGCTGAACGAGGGCTTCGCTAAATTCATGGAGTTTGTGTCTGTCAACATCACCAACCCAGAGCTGCAAGTGGTGAGAATCACTGCTAACACTAGAATAGCTGAGGGTGGGTCAAGGTGACCCATGCAACTACATTAAAAAATAATTCTCTGCAACCGTTCAAGTTACAGCGCCCTGCTTTCATGACTTTTCCTAGATATGTGCGTTTTACGTGTCAGTGTTTTTGAAACTTCGAAATCCCACCAGGAAAAGGTAGTTTGGTCATTTTTTTAGTGTATTCTGGCTAAAAGCCGGTCAGCCATCTTTTTTTACCTGACCTGAAGGCTGCAATGCTACTTTCTCCCAGCAGATGTCGCCTAGGTTCATCAATATGTTTTTTTTTTTTATAGGAATCAAGGTTGAATGAATAATCCATCCTTACATATGGATATAAGAATGTGCACAGCAATAATATTTTTGTGGTAGACTATATGTGATTTCAACAATGAATGCAAAAGGTTACACTCACACAATGGCTCATTTAGATAAAACTATGTTTAATCTCAAAACGTATGCTATCAGCTCAACACAGGTCAAATGTCTTCAAACGAATAGCACTCAATAGTCTATGATGCAAATGTTGAATTTTGAAATGCTGTGAATGTCTTGAAAACACAGCCTTATGTTTATGGATGTGAATGCTTATGTAGGCTATTGAATGAATGCAAAATTACTAGGGGTGCAGGCTATTCAACCCTCTAGACCGTTTGCATTGGTTCAGGGAATAATATGTTACAATGTTGCACTTGGCACTTGGATCGTTTTTGTTCAACTGGCAATCTGGACAAAACAAATATATAATATAACTGGGAGTATAATATAATTATAATTATATAGGAGCATTGGTGTGAGTAAAAAGAACTGTGCTTTATCCCTCTGGAGTCTGCGCCTGCGGTGGCGCGGGCGTCGTACGTTTTTATTGATTTTTCAGCCATATCAACACGCACAGAAATCATATACATAATTTTACACCGTTGTTTTGTGTATAAGGTCTGTTTCGTGTCTTGAGATTTACAGCGTTTATGATTGGTTCCTGAAGGCCTACGCCGCCTTCTCTGAATCTCCATTGGTTGGCGCTTTCCCCATGGATTCAGCTGTCTATCAGTCTCAGACATAATAAACCAATGACCATCCACATTATTCACCACTTTCTATCAAGAGAGCCCCCCATTGGATAAACCTGGGCCATGTGGTGGCAAACAACTAGGGAGGATGTTTTGAATCCGGCTGGGCTAACGTTACTGAATGAACTTAGGCTACCGGAGAAGATAAAATTAGCAAACAAACACAAAAACAGGAGATGTGCTGAGGTTTTAGAGGCTGTATTTGAGTCCAGCTCATCAGAAGAGGAGCTTGGGGGATTTGGAGACGTGACAACAATTTGGATCTCGTGGATGATGTAAGTTTGGCTAGCTTCGCTAACATTAGCCCATTCTTACCCGTAATGTTGACGTTACTGTAATGTTGCCGACTGCTTATGTTAGCTAGCACTGTTTATGTTAGCACTGTATGTTAGCTAGCTCTGTGTGTTTATGTTTTATGCTTAGCCACTGTTTATGCACACAAAATGATCAAGCTGTGTTCGGAATCGCTCCCTCGTTCAGCCCAAAATGGCTGACGCCCTATATAGTTCAATATAGTGAATAGGGAGCGATTCCGAACACAGTTTGTGCGCACCAACGAGCTTTGGGCCCGAGAGCGCTCTGTATGGGCCTGTGTGAACACAACAATCGCAGACAAGTGTGCACTAAAACAGCCGCTCCGAGACCCTCCTGAAGAGGTGTTTTCGGAGCGGTCACAACCGATTTCTAGGGCGCTCCAGTTGTGTGAAACCGCCCGTTCTCGGACGGACGCAACATGTTTGACCTAAAAAAAGACCCGTAGTCAGATGCGCTGTGCATTGTGGGGCGCACTGTTTGTTTACTCTCCAGTGGAGTGCGAGCTAGCTAGCGAGCTAGGTAGCGAGCTAGCGCAAAGGTGATGAGGGACTGAATAACTGAAATATTATAACTGAAATAACCGAAATAAGAGGACAAGAGACATGAATAAGCACTAGTGCTATGAGCAACAGGCGTTGTAACATCTCCATGTTTACTTCATCTCCAACGTTAGCAGCATACCTAGGCTAGTGCTTAGGCTAGTGCTAAAACTAACTGTCCCAAATGCTCTGGCAACGTCTGTGAAAGTTCCCATGTTCATTTGGTCAATGAGTAGGCTGTGCTAGGTAGGCAGTTGGCACTACTAGCTAGCTAAGCTATTATTGCTAAAATTAGCCATCTTATTAGATTCTGCAAAACTTCAGATGTCTATCACAGGCTGGACAGTCATATCAATGTCTCTTCTGTGTGCAGTATTTCTGTCTCTTTCACTTGGTTAATTGTCCTGTCTCTCCCTCCAGCCCAGGTGGCCTATGGGCTCTGGCACATCCAAACTGGAAGGTGCCAGAAACTGGGAAAAACTTGAGGTGATGATGCAGGCGAAGGGCGAGAGGAGACATGAGGACCAGTACAGAGAACAGGTATGGAGACCAGAGTAGAACCAGGATGTTACTGTTATACTAGCACAGAACAGTGAAGATTAGCACAGACCAGCATATTCATGGGTTTCAAATGTAGTCCTAGACCTGCCATATTGGGGACCAACACAGGTGTTTCAATTTATCTTATGCAGTAGAACTAATTCATTAATTTGAAACACCTGTGTTGGTCCGGCAGGTGTAGGACTACATTTGAAACCCATGAATACGTGCAGACCAGGTACTCTATAGCCGGGCACTTGGTCTAGACTTTATCTTAATATTATTTTAAATATTATTTTAGACCACCTACTTTATTATTTTTTATCTTATTTTAGACCACCTACCTTGGGGCCCGAACATGGGACTCCACGCCACATCGTCCACAAACCACAGCATGCGACGCCAGTTCTTATGGTTGGTGTTTGTTTTTTCTGACCTGTTCACATTTTTTTTAATTATATATACTTATCAAAGACCAATTCTTTCAGCCATTTACAAAGTCAAATTTATTTTGAATTCTGTGTTTTAGATCGGCCATGACGTCTTGGGGCTACACACAACCCCCCAGGTTATTCTGCTTTTGTTGTACAGCCATCAGACTACTGTACACCTGAGTTGTGTGCACAGTTGTGTACAGTTACAGTACCAGTCAAAAGATTGGACACCTTTGCATTCTACTGGATGAGAAGGTGTCCAAACTATTGATTGTTACTGTACATGCCATCTGTCTAGAGTATTTATATAGCCTACCATGTCTAGTGTCCATCTCCATAATGTCATATGCTGTTCATAGTGTACTATATGTATGCTGATATGTTATGTACTGTATGTTCGTTATGCTGCTTTTGAACATTTTCTTTACTGTACCTGTCTCCTCTTACGAGTATTGCATTAATCTGTGTTATATTGATGTGCTACTTTAAATAAAATTAAAAAAAAGTTCACACATCTGTTCTCATTTATTGCATGCATTATTAGCAATATTACATGCATTAGCATAGCAACGTATAGAGCGCATTAGCATGCAGTGTGTGGGGAGGGTGGTGCAGTGTGAGCAGCAAGCCACCAACGCACTGACGGAGGACGTAGGGCCGCCGAGTTGGTCCTCAGCGGGCCGCTGGCTGCCCACTGATGATCTGCTAGCTGGGCAGAGTCCCCCTGGCGCACAGTGTAATGGGCCTGCAACTTTTAGAGGATTGGAATTTTCTGGCCACAGGTTGGGTTTCTTTCACTGGAGACACAGAGTGTGGATGTGTGCAGCACACGCATCGGCTCCACAAACTCCTCTGCCTTCCTGAAGTCCCCTGTGTTCATGCTGTTGACTCCACATAAGATGATGTTTACTTTAGTTTATGTGGCATCTGATCTGGCATTTTATTTGAACATGTATGTTTTTATATGTTTGTGACACAACTTGTCCTTCACTATTATCAACTGTAATGTTCGTGCTAGGATATACGAGTTTAACATAAATGTTTGTTTTTATAGGCCCATTGGCGTATCACTTATCACCCAATTGAATTGGTTTCGGTGTAGGTAGGGGAGAGCCGGTTCAAAAGTCGTATTTGTTGGTTTGATTCCATCTACAACGAAAATAAGATAGAGATTCCACATTTTATGACACACAACTTGTCCTTCACTATTATCAACTGTAATGTTCGTGTCCTATCTCTGTTTTTTGGGCATGTAATTCTCGTTACTTTCAACAAATGTATTATTAGACATAATATCATACAAATATATAGCCTTCCTGAGCTGCCTGCCTGATGGTCTCAGGGCTAAAGAGACCGCGGGTCGTTTTCCTCACCCTAACTAACCCCCCCAACCCCCACGAAATTCAAATTAGTTTGAGCATACATTGACATGCAAATATGCCGTCTGTCTGCGGGTAGCGAATGTCAAAGGACAGGGAGCAACTTTATATTACAGCCAACTCTGTGATAAGCTGATGTGTACTTTTTTTTACATTTTATGACACACAACTTGCACACGTCTTCACTATTATCAACCATATCATAATAATATATAGCCTTCAATGACCTACAGAGCTGCCTGTCTGATGGTCTCAGGACTAAAGAGACCGCGCGTTTTCCTATAGACACGCTGTCAATGAAAGAAAATACAATGGATATACAGGATATTTAGGTTTTGTGTTTATGTAGGCCTATACAGTAGGTTAAGCTATTTGTGTTCATAAGGTAACGTCATTGTAAATGAAAGTAGCTAATAATCCAAGACTGGAACCAGGGGGTGTGACAAAAGTTAGCCAGTAGATGTGCTAAGAAAATTGCATATGTTTGCAAACTAAAACAAGTGAACACAATTCCACAATCGAAAAATGCTTATGAGACCATTATTTTATACGTTTTATAGGCCTTCACTTTATGTCCTTCACTATTATCAACTCTAATGTTCGTGCTAGGATATAAGAGTTTAACATAAATGTTTGTTTTATAGGCCTATCGGCGTATCACTTATTACCCAATTGAATTGGTTTCGGTGTAGGTACTCCTGGAATCAAGACTCATTGTTTCATGTCCAGTGATACCAATTTGATGAGGCTGGGTGATAAGGTGGGCGGGCGTGGGCGGGGCTGTTATCACTGATCATGAGGCATGGAGAGCTATAAATTAGTCCTCAGATTATGGACTCCTCACTGCTCTCTCACTGAGTTGAGCAGTTGGTCGGTGGGCAAAACGTATTGGGCGGATACGTGAGTTGAGCAGTTGGTCGGTGGGCAAAACGTATTGGGCGGATACGTGAGTTGAGCAGTTGGTCGGTGGGCAAAACGTATTGGGCGGATACGTGAGTTGAGCAGTTGGTCGGTGGGCAAAACGTATTGGGCGGATACGTGAGTTGAGCAGTTGGTCGGTGGGCAAAACGTATTGGGCGGATACGTGAGTTGAGCAGTTGGTCGGTGGGCGAAACGTATTGGGCGGATACGTGAGTTGAGCAGTTGGCAGGTGGGCGAAACGTATTGGGCGGTATACGTATACCTGCATTTACAATCATGCTAACTAAACGTTATACAGCAGCTGAAGTGCTGTCTGCATTACAAAACATTGATGAAAATGAATCGGGAGGAGAGGAGTGTGAGGAGACGGATGGAGGTGCTGAGCGGGAAGTTGACCTAAACCTATCCCTTGAATCTGATTCAGGTTCAGAATCAGAAAATGACAGTGGGGCTGAGGTTGCATTTCAACAGAGTGGAAAAGATGGTACACTGTGGTCCGAAATACCTGTTGGCAACACTCGGGGCAGAGCCCAAGGGGTCAATATAATGCGAGAAGCCCCAGGGCCGACACGTTATGCTAAGGACAGCATTACAACGGCATTGAGCAGTTTACTGTGTTTGGTTGACACAGAAATGCTGGACAATATTCTAAAGTACACAGAGGCCGAAGCTGGCCGAAATAATGCCGACGAGTTCCACCTGACTATGGATGAATTAAAAGCATTTGTGGGACTCGTCTATCTGAGAGGCATTACTGGTGGTAAAAGCATGAATTTGGAGGAGTATTGGTCCACGGAGTTGGGAAATCCCATGTTCAAGGAGACCCTGTCTCGTCAGAGATTCAGAGATATCATGCGATATCTTCGTTTTGATGACAAAACCACAAGGACTGCCCGGCTTGTGGATGACAAATTTGCCATGATATCTGAGATATTTGGCCTATTTGTGAAAAACTGCATTACTTCGTACACGCCCGGAGAGAGCATAACTGTAGACGAACAGCTGTTCCCTACCAAGGCACGCTGTCGTTTCACCCAGTACATGGCCAATAAGCCTGATAAATTTGGCATAAAATTCTGGGTAGCCGCAGATGTGGCAACAAAATACATGTTAAACATGTATCCATATTTGGGCAAAGATGGCAACCGACCAGCTGGTCAGAGATTATCAGACAATGTGGTGATGCGTCTGATGGAGCCTTTCTTGGATAAGGGAAGAAATGTAACAACGGACAATTTCTTCACCTCGTTGCCGCTGGCTAAAAATCTGTTTGGGCGCAAAACCACAATTGTTGGTACTATGAATAAAATCAGACGGGAGATGCCCCCATGTACACAGGCACAGTCTGAAAGATTTTCCACCAAGGTGATGAGTGCTGGAGAGGCCACGCTCACGATTTATCAAGCGAAACCAAAGAAAAATGTATGCATCCTGAGTACGATGCATCGGGCAGTTTCCATTGTTGAGGGCACAAAGAAACTGCCCAGTACTGTTGCGCACTACAATGCGACAAAATGTGGCGTGGATGTCATGGACCAGATGGCACGGCTGTATTCGGTCAAAGGAGGGACCCGCCGTTGGCCTGTCGCTGTGTTCTACAACATCCTAGACCTGGCTGCAATTAATGCACATATTCTGTACAAGGAGTGCACGGGCGTCAACATACCTAGACGAAAATTCATTTTTGAGTTGGTCAAGGAGTTGTGCGCACCCATGAGGATGGCCAGAGCTGCGCGGGCAGCAAGTGCAACACCAGCACGTAGGCAACTTGTATTGCCTGAAACACCCTCCCCATCTGCTAAAAGGAAAAGATGTCAAGTCCGCCAATGTGCAGGGAACAAAACTTGTGACATCTGCTTCTCTTGTAAGCGACTGGTCTGTGGCAAATGCTCAAAAAATGCACCACCGATGTGCAGGGAATGCTAACTTTGGCAAATATAACGTTAGCCTACAGAGAGCAAAGGCAACTGGTCTGTGGCGAATGCTCTAAAATGCACCACTGATGTGCAGGGAACGCTAACTTTGGCAAATATAGCCTACAGAGAGCAAAGGCAACTGGTCTGTGGCGAATGCTCTAAAATGCACCACTGATGTGCAGGGAACGCCAACTTTGGCAAATATAGCCTACAGGGAACAAAGGCAACTGGTCTGTGGCGAATGCTCTAAAATGCACCACTGATGTGCAGGGAACGCCAACTTTGGCAAATATAGCCTACAGGGAACAAAGGCCTCTGGTTAGTGCATGTCCATCTTAGCTAGTTTAGCTAGCTAGCTACCCCCGGACCCTAACCCTAACCTAACCCTCACATTAACCTTATCCTAACCTGCGATATTTTACCGTTAGCACTCGTTGCTCGGAACTAGCCTTTTTTATCTATTTATTATTATTTTATTTGGTTCCCATTTTTTGTAAACAAGCAAGCACTATGGCGCGTTCCAGGCAACCCGTAACCCGTGTTTTTCCAACCTTCTAGATGTGAAAATGCACTGGAATGGCAGTCAAACAAGATGGCAGCCCCCATGGGAACAGCGACAAAGATAACTTTAGGGCAACGTAAAGTAAATTTGTACGTTGTAATCAAAATAATAAAAACGATTATGCACTACAACCTGCTATGTGTATGTGATGATGCCAAAATATGTTGACAAGAGATAGCTAGTGCCAGCTAGCTAACATTAAGGTAAACCTGAACTTGACCACGCAAACGGCGAAAAGTCGATGATGTCAATAACGTACGATTTCTTAGCATAACGAATTTAGGCATAATGTTTAGCTTGCCAGCTCTGACAGTGTAAATCTAAAGTCAGTCGTAATTTACGGGCTCAAAATACTATGTGAAGCGTGACATTATTAAAAAATAAAGTGTCAACTTAATCAGATTATTGTTTGTGTCAATTTATTTTTCTGTACAATACAACTGTGCTCATGTGTCACACTCTTGTTTGTAGCCCTCTGCAACCCCCACCCATACAACAGTATACTACAACAAAATAACATTGGTTGGATAGGCTAATAATAGCCTAATAAAAAACTGTTTGAGCTAGCTAACGTTACCTACCATTAGCTCAACCGGGACAGTTTCCAGTTAGCGATGAGAGGCAAAGTCCCAAGCCCAGTTGATAGCCTCCATCGTGGGATGAGGGTTGTGCAATTGTTCACAATCCAGTTTCATACACCCAACGTTAGGCTAGCTAAGCTAGCTAGCAAGCAAGCAGTTGCAAAAATGATGCGGGGGGCAATATCTCTCGCTAGCTATGCATGCCGTATTATATTATTTTAAGAGTTGGCCCCAAAACACAAAAACGTTAATTTGAAGTTAAAAGCAAACAAAAGCTGGGGCCGTATATAAACTAGGTCGTCTCATTCATGACGGCGACAGGCACTAGCCTGGCAGACTGCATCGAATAGTTATCAAACAAGCTTGGGAACTAACGTTAGCTGGCATAATCCAATAATTCCCCCAAAAGAACCCCTCCACTGCACAAGCTGTTTACCAAACCTAGCTAATAAGCACAAGCTACTGAGTGCAACGTTAGCCCTGCTAACGGAGAGAACGGATTTGGAGGAGATTGTTGCAGCTGGTGCTAAATGAGGCAAAGGAACATGTCAAATAGAATACAACAAAAATGCGGAAACTGTATTCAATCACTTCTTCTTACGGCCAGTGTCGATGCAACTATTACTGCCCTCCACAGAATGTTGCTACATAATAACACAATGCGATAAAAACCCTCCCAAATATTATATATTTATTTAGTATAATATATATCTATATATCATAATACATGTTAAGAAAAATGCCTTTCTGCTCAAATTCCCAAAATAATAACTAATGTGGTAAAACTGCAACACAAGCCTACCCCAGCGGCTTGGCTAAATCCGACCGGGCCTGAGTAAACATGGAATTCATCCATAAATCCATCTATAAATTGCTCAATAGGTGAATAGTCCTACATCATACTGCGCCAATGTGTTCTTATTTTTCAAGTGTTATCAGTGATATGCTTTCTATTTGATAATAGGGCTTGGGAAAACGTAGTCCCAGACACGACCATCTTATTTCTAGACAGGTGTATCTATTTGTAGCCCAAGCCGAAACACACACACGAGCGCCATCTAGCGGCCATTGTGTGTCAATAACAGCCTCCCATTCTAAAGACTGCGGGGGCATTTGACCCACCCCCCAGCTATGCTGGTAAGTTTCAAATGCTTGGCGCTGCTAGTGCTAACTACATCCATTATCCATTATTATGCTGATTTGACTTGTAGGTCATTCAGGTGATAGTGGTCAAAAACGCAGGGACCTCTTTTCTTTTGCCACTATCACTTTGTTTATTTCCCTCTCTCTCTCTCTCTCTCTCTCTCTCTCTCTCTCTCTCTCTCTCTCAGGATGACTTCTTTCTTGGCAAGTGTTTCGAGGCCATGGAGGTGGATTCTCTAAGCTCCTCCCACCCAGTATCCACCCCTGTGGAGAATCCCACCCAGATTCAGGAGATGTTTGATGACGTGTCGTACGACAAGGTCCGCCTCCCAATCCACCAATACCATGCATTCACATTCGATTGATATGTATGTGGTGTGCAGTATATCTGTATACGTTCATTTCCAGGGGGCCTGTATTCTGAACATGCTGAGAGATTTCCTGACTCCTGAGGCTTTTAAGATTGGCATCGTCCGCTACCTCAAACGATACAGCTACCAGAACACCGTCAACAGCCACCTCTGGGAGAGCTTGACCAATGTAAGCGTGTGTGTGTGGGTGTGCGCCTTTCAGTCTGTCTGAGAGATTAAACAGCTTGTTTGGCTATGTCATGTGTGTGTGGTAGTTGGTCTCCATTTTTGTATTTGATGTAATGTGTTGGTGTAATAACCTCTTTCGCCGTCAGATCTGCCAGTCAGATGATCTGGATGAGGGCAGACTGAAGGAAGGATTCTGCTCCCAGGGAAAGCTCCAGTCTGGAGCCTCTGTAAGTGACTGACCCTGGAGTTTCGCCTTTCTGTCACCACCATTTCATACTTTTTACCATCTCAAATATATCTTGCTACCGTAAATGTACTCTTATCACAGTTCACTATCACTGTCATGTTCATGACTTGTGCGTCTGTGCTATTCTGTGTCCTGCATGCAGAAGTGGTATTCTGATGACGAGCTGGACGTCAGGGCCATCATGGACACCTGGACCCTGCAGGAGGGCTTCCCGCTTGTCACTGTGGAGGTCAGGGGTCGCGAGGTCAGGCTCAGCCAGGAGCGCTACATCAAGACTGACGACCCCTCCCTCAGAGAAGGGTAAGAACCAAGAATGACAACCCTACGATGAACTGGGAACAGGGTACTATCTGTCCCATGTCTGCCTGCTTCTGTGTTGACTTTTTAAATCAAAGGGGGTTTTCCACCAGTTATATACACTTAGTAAGACCTACCTAACTGTCTGCATTCTCATGGGTTTGGTCCCACTGTCTCAATGTAGAGCTGGAAGTCAGTGGACAGAGGTCACTGTGTTGATAATTGTAACGTCTCCTCCAACAGCTTCCTGTGGCAGGTCCCATTGACCTACATCACCAGCGCCTCCGGAACAGTCCACCGCTTTTTGCTCAAGACCAAGACAGGTGAGACTGACTGGCAGGGTCAAATGAGGTCACCTTGGGATCACTGAGTTCATCTATGAGCTTCTCTTCATCTAGAAGAAATTATTATACATCAATATACGTCATTATGGGACATCATAAGGGTTATTATGGGTAATTTTACTCACTGACACCTCAAGTTCATGATCTTCTAGTTCTAGTCAGTCATTGTTTATTTTGATTTTATTTTGGGTAATTTTTAGTTTGGCTACTGTGTATTTGCACTCAACAGAGTGCAGAGTGCTCCTAATCTGCCCCCCCCCCCCCCCCCCCCCCCGCTGTTTCTAGACGTGCTGAATTTACCGGAGGAGGTGGACTGGGTGAAGTTCAACGTGGACATGTGTGGCTACTACATGGTGCACTACGAGGGCCACGGCTGGAGCTCACTCATCCGGCTGCTGCAGCACAACCACACCGCCCTCAGCAGCAATGACCGTGCCAGCCTCATCAACAACGTCTTTCAATTGATCAGGTCAGTCGTGGCATACCTGCAAATCTTCCTGTGATTGGACAGTAAGGATTATGTGTAGTCATACTGCAACAGCATCCTTTATGGCCTCCCCTCCACCGTTCTCCAAAAACTACAATATGTTCAGAACTCGGCCGCCCGGTTTCTCACCCACTCCCGCTCCAAAGAACACATCACTCCCATCCTCCGTCAGCTTCACTGGCTTCCCATACAGCAACGCATCAACTTCAAGATCCTCCTCACCACCTGCAAAGCCATGAACAACCTTGCCCCCTCATACCTGACTGATCTCCTCCATCGCCACCCCCCTACTCGCCGCTTCCGCTCCGCAGATGCCAACCTTCTCACCCCCATCACCAAGACCAAGTACCGCGCCCTGGGGGACAGAGCCTTCGCCATCACCGCCCGTACCCTCTGGAACCCCCTGCCCCTTACCATCCGGAACTCACACTCGCCAGTACCCTCTGGAACCCCCTGCCCCTTACCATCCGGAACTCTGACACACTCCCCTCATTTAAAAGTCAACTCAAATCCCACCTTTTCAAGATCACCTATGACATCTGACCATCCTCCTCCACCATCTTCCACCCCCTCTCTTCTCTTAATGTGTTTCCCTTTTGTTGTTTTGCTTATTTGTCTTTCTTGTTTGAGTGTTTGTGTTGTGTGTGTTATGTTCTTAAGTAAAGCGTTTTTGAGTATTTAGAAAAGCGCTATATAAGGGTGTGTTCACACCTACACCTTTGATCCGTTTGGAATCGGACTATCGGACCAAAAAGGTTTGCTCCGCTTCGTTTGGAGAGGTGTGAACGCGTATTAGAACTTGGTCCTGTTGCAATATATGTTGTTACACAGTCGGTAGCTTTACCCTGTAGGACTAATGTTTGTTTCCTAGGGGGAAGCTTTAGCGGGGAACACCAGTTCGTAGAATGCCGACTAGTCGACAGCCGTTTTTGTATTTGCCAAAGTGAGCACTAAACAGTTGGGAGCGTGTCTATGTTCCCACAGCCCAATGGTCCCACAGCCCAATGGTCCCACAGCCCAATGGTCCCACAGCTCTATGGTCCCACAGCCCAATGGTCCCACAGCCCAATGGTCCCACAGCCCAATGGTCCCACAGCCCAAAATGTCTTAGTAATGTGGGACCAATGGGCTGTGGGACCATTGGGCCTAATTTTGAAGAAAAAAAAAAAAGTCTTAGTAATGTGGGAACAATGGGCTGTGGGAACATAGAGATGACCCCAAACAGTTAACTCGTATGTCGTTGTCTGTCATCTTTGAAGCAAAGCCAAACAAACATTCTTATTGAAACATGGTGACAGCGGTGTGAACCTGAAAGCCAGCAGTTCCCCTTAATATACACAACCAGACGCTAGCCAGCTCCTCCCGCCAGTGAGGACTACTACGGAGCGCGACGATAGCAGCCATGGAGAGCGCGTTGAAACCTCCGGGGAAGATCGACTTTGATGAGGGTAATAAAGCCCTTGCCTGGAAGAGATGGAAGGAGGAATTCACATTATATATGGATCTTACAATGGAGGACAAGGAAGAGACTGTTAAAGGAGTAGTAAAGGGAAAATGCATGTTTAGCCCTGTTTTAAGGTTACTTATGATCATATACAATGGTTCAGATCAAAACGTTGACAAAACTAGCACTTTTGAGAAAGTCTGATAATTGCTCCACCACCGTTTAGGTCATACAATGGATGTGGGTGGGCACCGTGAAAAATCATTCAAAAACATGTTAAACTCTCAATTTCAAAGACAAGAAACTCACCGAGGTGTTAGTTGGCGTTCTGACATATAATTTGCCATAAAGTAAGATTGTAGTTCATCTGGAAAGGCTTTTTTAATATTTAGCATATAACTATTTAGTCACAGCACATACGTGTGTAAACCTCCGCAAACTAGGTAGCCTAGCAACATAAACAATAGCTACCGTAAGTAGTTTCGCTTCCTGAATCCCCTCTGCTCTTAAGAAACATCTTTAGAAACGAAATAGCTTCCCCACTTGCTCCAGCACGCATGCGCACAGCGCGCAAACTGGCTATTCTCCGTCTGTAGGCTACACTCGCGGCTCACATTCTCTAAGCTACGATCGGCGTCCATCATATTCTAAGTCATCTTCTATATCATCAAAATCTTATAAATATTCAGGCATATTGCACACAATATTCCAGGCACCAACAAGCCGATCGTAGAGAAGAGAATGTGAGCCGCGAGTGTAACCTACAGACGGAGAATAGCGCTGTGCGCATGCGTGCTGGAGCAAGTGAGGAAGCTATTTCGTTTCTAAAGACGTTTCTAAAGATCATATTACAGAGGCATGTGAAAAACCACAACAAGCCCTCGCTCTATGTAAGCACAACTAGTGATTCATATAGACAGATTGATGAAAACAACCGTTTCGCGGCAGAAAATATAAATAAAAAATAAATTTTTTAGAAGCTGCATTCTCAGTGCCCCGTCCGCACCATTACATGGATATATTGGCTCGCGCTGGATTTTAAATTTCTTCTACAGGCCTCCGAATTACACCAAAGTTATCTCGGTGAGTCAAACATCTTATAATATGCCGTAAATAAGGTCCAGGTTGTCAAAAACGAGCATTCTCCTTTAATATGCATCAACTATACCGTTACTTCGGGAACCTGTTGCATCACCGCGTAGCCTACTAATTCAACAAATATACATTTCTCACACAGAACTTGGACAAACCCCAATTTATTAATGATTATCGAGCACATTTTTTTGTGATTGACCAAAATCCTTATCAATCAATTATCAATCTTCGATCATTGATACCCATCCCTACTGTACAGCTACCGAAAAGGAGAGTTCCTGTGTCACTATACAACCCACTAAAAGAGGAGCTAGCAAGCCTACAAGAAAGAGGGATCATATGTGCAGTGGAAAAAAGTAGGGACTGGATCAGTAGCCTACTGGTAGTAGTGCGTAAGGCATCTGGGAAATTGAGAGTATGCATAGATCCTAAGCCACTAAACAAAGCACTCAAGAGGAGCCCTACCCACTACCTACGATGGATGACGTGCTGCCAGACTTGAACAGAGCACGTGTATTCTCTGTGGTTGATGTCAAGAATGGATTTTGGCATGTTGAACTGAATCCAGCTACCTCACAACCTTCTCCACACCTATGGGGTGCTACAGATGGCTACGGAGTGGATGTCACAAAACTTCCTGCAGCTCAATGACACCAAGAGTGAAATCCTTCTGATCGGCAACCCCACCTCGATCAGTCAGATCAGAAATAATCTAGGAAGCTTGTCCACCCTTGAAAAATCCCACGTCAGAAACCTTGGGGTCATATTTGACACAGACCTCAAGTTTGACAAGCAAGTGAGATCTGTGGTGCAATCCTGTTTTTTCCAACTGCGCACAGTATCCAAAATCAAGTCCTTCCTCTCCTCCAGCGACCTACGGAGGGTCGTACTAATGCTCATCTTCTCCAGACTGGACTATTGTAATGCCCTCTATGCCGGGGTCACCGACAAGACCATCTACAGCATGCAGCTAGTCCAAAATGCCGCTGCCAGGCTGGTGACAGGCACTAAGATGAGGGAACACATTTCTCCTGTCCTCTCCTCCCTTCACTGGCTCCCTGTGAAGCGCAGAGTGAAATTCAAGATACTTACATATGTCTTCAAAGCCCTCAATGGTCTCGCCCCAGCTTACATCAAAGATCTCCTGGACCAACCTACCAACTTCAGGCCTGGTCGCCGGCTCAGATCTGACAACCAGATGACCCTGAAGGTCCCACGGTCAAAACTTGTCACAAAGGGAGACCGTGCATTCTCTGTGATGGCACCTGGGCTATGGAACAAGCTTCCTCTGAACATCAAGTCCGCCACCACCCTGGACTCTTTCAAAGCACAGCTTAAAACTCACCTCTTTGTCACAGACGATCTATAATTTATGTCCTTGTCTTGTGTCTTAAATGTAGTTTCATTTTGTGTCTCTGCAGTCCTTTGTTTTTGTTTGTCTCTTTTTGTACCCGGGCTGCGCCCCGGGCTGATGTAACAGTTGGTTGGGGGGCGCATTATAAATAAAAATAACATAACATAACATAACGCATGCCAATGGGGATCAGCCCAGCGCCCGAGATCTTCCAGAGGAAGTTAAACCAAGCGATGGACAGTCTTCCTGGGGTCAAGATTATTGCAGATGAGATCTTGATTGTGGGGGAGGGAGAGAATGACAAAGAAGCTACACAAGACCATGACCTGAAACTGAAGAAGCTTCTTCCGGCTTGAGATTATGCAGAGAATACACAATCCACTCTTCCCACATGGGGGTTGAGGGATGCTTGAGACGAGCCCGGGAGTGTGTCTACTGGCCTGGCATGAATGCACAGCTGAAGGCCTATATGGAACAGTGCAGCACATGTAGTGCTTGGGGTGTGAAGCAGCAAAAGGAGACCTTGAAGTCACACGAAGCCCCAAGACGTCCCTGGGAGAAGGTGGGGACGGATCTATTTTTCTTTCAGTGACAGAGATTACCTGATTACTGTGGACTATCTCTCAAATTTCTGGGAGGTGGATCAGTTTGAGAAAGACACAGTCAAAAACAGTGATTCGGAAGCCACTTTGCCAGATATGGTATACCCGATGTTGTGTACTCAGACAACGGCCCTCAGTACACATCAGAAGAGTTTAAACGATTGAAGGATTGGGACTTCACACACAAAACTTCATCTCCCGGCTATCCACAGAGTACAGTAATGGAAAAGTGGAGTCGGCGGTCAGTGAAAACAGCCAAGAGACTGATGGCGAAAGCAAAGAAGGCAGGAGCTGATCCGTATCTAGCCTTGTTAGACCACCGTAACACCCCATCACAAGGCACAGACAGCAGCCCTGCGATAGTGCTCATGGGAAGAATGATTTTTCAAGATGCCCATCCACATCCATTGTATGACCAAAACGGTGGTAGAGCAATCATCAACTTTCTCGAAAATGCTAGTTTGTCAACGTTTTGATCTGAATCATTGTATATGATCACAAGCAACCCTAAAATAGGGTTAAACATCCATTTTCCCTTTACTATTCCTTTAACCATCCACGTTACAGTTGTTTGGGGAGGGCACTTTCTCGAAATCAATAGCCTACGTTACGCACATCCCAGGACAGATATTATTGTCATCCTCTCAATCGAAAGGGGCATTATATCGTATTTGGATTACAATGCTGACATAATTCTGGTACCTGGTGAGTAGCGCAAATATTTGGCTATTAGTGCATCACTAGACCCTATAGAAAATTCTGATTTAGCAGTAGACACGTTGTTTGTTGGTGCGGGGTAAATGGATTCCAATAGAGGGGACTGGCATATAGTGAGGTTAAATGAAAAGCTACCTCACTCGTCTCCTGTGTGATAGGTACCGTACACGGAGAAGGTCTCGTCGGCATCCATCAGGGCCCGTATTCTGCGACGGTACCAACTCCTACGACACCTTTGCATTGACAAAAGCAGCGCGCCTTCATGGTTTTCACGCGTCCAGATTCGGTCATTGGATGCCGTTGCTATTTGACCAGAGCACCAAATAATTACAAGTAGCGCCAGGATGGCAAATGCAATGCGCTGTTGCGGCTCCATTGTAATAATGTTCTAGTAGTAGTCTCTAATTACATGTGGTTACTGATAGATTTTCCCTCATTTGGTCTGGTCCTTGGTTCGGACTTTCTGGTGTGAACGCAACCTTAAACCCATCTATTATTAGGTGGGCTAGCTTGCAGAAGCTAGCCCAACTTGTGATATTCCCACTATTTCTTTCTTTCTTTCTTTCTTTCTTTCTTTCTTTCTTTCTTTCTTTCTTTCTTTCTTTCTTTCTTTCTTTCTTTCTTTCTTTCTTTCTTTCTTTCTTTCTTTCTTTCTTTCTTTCTTTCTTATTATTCTCCCCACTTTTTTGAACCTTAACTAGTTCTTCATACTTTGTCCTAGAAACTTCATTCAAACTTTAAAATGTTCATAATGTTTAGCTCTTGATCGGATCCATTCAGATTTTTGATATTTGTTATAGTTTTTAAGAAATTTAACTTTTAAAACTATTTTTTGTCCCATTGAAACTGCTTGAAACTACTTTTGGAATGTTCAGAAACTTTATGTTTTTAGAGTGGTGGCAGCAGTTGCTTTGAAAATATTCACACATTTTGTAAACTGCTGGCACTTCTACAGTTTTGAAAGCTCACACACATATTATACATCAAAATGTTCACACAACTGTGCTGATTCGTACAATGTAAGTATCTAAGCAGTGTGACGTAGAGTTTTCGCTGTATGACGATTTGTTCGGCAACTGCTCTCCTCATTGAAACGTATGGCAACGCACTCTAGCTTTTGAGCTGCTAATTTTGCATTTTTACTCTTTTTCTAACTTGTCACTATGCCTACAGTTTTAACAGCTCATACACATATTATATATCGAAACGTTCCCATAACTGTTCTGATTCGTACAATGTAAGTATCTAAGCCGTGTGACTTATAGTTTTCGCTGTATGACGATTTGTTCAGCAACTGCGCTCTCCATTGAAACGTATGGGCCCACACTACCTTTTGAGCTGCTAATTTTGCAGCTTACTTTTTCTAACTCGTCGCCATGCCTACAGTTTTTAAGCTACACAGACATATCATATCCTAAAATGTTCAGCATTTTCTCAGGATTCCTACGGTGTCAATATCTAGGCTGTGACCTTTATACTTTTTGAGAGAGAGCTGTCTGAAGCCAACATGCCTTTCCATTGAAGTGAATGAGAGGATGCTCACAGTGTCAGTTGGGATTTGAATTTGGGGACACGTGCAGGCTCTCTGTACAGGCACCCTTTTATGACTACGGTAGCATTCATATTCCTTCCTTCCTTCCTTCCTTCCTTCCTTCCTTCCATCCATCTTTCCTTCCATCCATCTTTCCTTCCTTCCTTCCTTCCTTTCTTTCTTTCTTTCTTTCTTTCTTTCTTTCTTTCTTTCTTTCTTTCTTTCTTTCTTTCTTTCTTTCTTTCTTTCTTTCTTTCCTTCCTTCCTTTCCTTCCTTCCATCCATCCATCCTTCCATCCTTCTTTCCTTCCATCCTTCCTTTCTTTACTTTCATCCATCCATCCTTCCTTTCTTTCCTTCCTTCCATCCTTTCTTCCATCCTTCTTTCCTTCCTTCCTTCCATCCTTCTTTCCTTCCTTTCTTTCATCCATCCATCCATTCTTTCATCCATCTTTCTTTCTTTCTTTCATCCATCCTTCTTTCTTTCATCCATCCATCCATCCATCCTTCTTTCTTTCTTTCTTTTTCTTTCATCAATCCATCCATCTTTCTTTCTTTCTTTCTTCCATCCATCCATCCTTTCTTTCTTTCATCCAGCCATCCATCCATCCTTCTTTCTTCTATCCATCCATCTTTCTTTCCTTCCATCCTTCCTTCTTTCCTTCCTTCCATCTTTCCTTCCTTCCTTCCATCCTTCTTTCTTTCATCCATCCATCTATCCATCCATCCATCCATCCATTCTTTCATCCATCCTTCTTTCTTTCATCCATCCATCCATCCATCCATTCTTTCATCCATCCATCCTTCTTTCTTTCATCCATCCATCCATCCGTCTTTCTTTCATCCATCCATCTTTTCTTTCTTTCATCCATCTTTTTTTCATTCATCCATCCATCCATCTTTCTTTCTTTCATCCATCCATCCATCCATCCATCTTTCTTTCTTTCTTTCATCCATCCATCCATCCATCCATCTTTCTTTCTTTCTTTCTTTCTTTCTTTCTTTCTTTCTTTCTTTCTTTCTTTCATCCATCCATCCATCCATCCATCCATCCATCCATCCATCTTTCTTTCTCTTTCTTTCTCCATCCATCCATCCATCCATCCATCCATCCATCCATCCATCCATCCATCCATCCATCCATCAATCCATCTTGGTCTCCAATGAGGGGTGGATGGGGATGACCTGGCAATCACTGACCTGCCCCCCACAACCTCTGACCTGAGAGGGCGGAGTCTCGCCACCACGCCACTATCCCCGCCACCGTCCCCACATCTCAGACCCTGAGTTGGCTAAAGACGCAGTTTTCACGGTTGGGTGCATGTAGGTGGTCCGGGGAGCAGTACACTGTCCTAGACCGGCTCTGACCCGAGGGGGCGGAGTCTCGTCACAACGCCACTATCCACGCCATTGTCCCCACATCTCAGCCCCTGAGTGAGCTACAGACACACGGTCTTCACTGTTGGGTGCATGGAGATTGCCCGGATGTCAGTGCACTGCCCCCGACCTGCTCTGACCTGAGGGGGCGGAGTCTCACCACCACGCCACTATCCATGCCACGGACCTCACAACACAGCCTCTGAGGTGGCTAGAGACACACGGTCTTCGCCAGTGGGTGCATGGAGATTGCCCGGTCCGTAGTAGTTCTAGCAGTAGCTGTTACATACAGCTGCAGCAGCTAGCCCACCTCACATTTTCTCCAGGAAATGTACTTTCTAGTTATTATTATTATTATTATTATTATTATTATGTCTCTGGATTGGTTGGCTGAGTCTGAAGTTGGCAGGATTTACACATTGACGTTCAAGTTAGATTTCATTTGAAAATGTTTAATCTCACATTCCTGTTCATGTACAAACCTGCTTTGAAACTCAAGTACGTATTTAATACATCTATCAAAAACGAAGTCAAAATCATTTCACTATAGTCGCTCCCCTGCCTGTGTGTGTGTGTCCAGTGTGGGGAAGGTGAGTCTGGACACGGCTCTGGAGCTGTCCCTCTACCTGTCTCGGGAGACAGAGATCATGCCTGTCACCCAGGGGCTGGGGGAGCTGGTGCCCCTCTACAAACTGATGGAGAAGAGAGACATGCAGGCCCTGGAGAACCAGATGAAGGTTGGTAGGACGAGGAAGAGAGGGTGTTTCTTTGTGTGTGCATGTGCGTGCGTGCAAGGCAAGCATACGCATGTGTACAACATGTGTTGACGGGTGGACAAGTGTGTTTATATTTGACCGTATGTATGTCTCCTTCCGTGGACGTGTGTGGGTCTCAGGCCTACATCGTGGAGCTGTTCCAGGGACTCATCGACCACCAGGAGTGGACTGACGAGGGCTCAATGTCCCAGAGGGTCCTGAGGAGCTACCTGCTGCTGTTCGCCTGTGTGAGGAACCACCCCCGCTGTGTGGCCACCGCCACCCAGCTCTTCAACAATTGGAGGGACTCTGACGGCAACATGAGGTCAGGACCTCTTCTCATTCACCTTTAGTTTGTCTGTTGGTCAACAGTGGTCTGTGTGCGCGTTCCAGCCACAAACCGTAACATACTGGCCATCTCAGATCCTTGCATGGTTAAGACACCTTCCTTTTCCTACCCTAGCCTTCCCAGTGACGTCTCCTTGGCTGTGTTTGCCATTGGAGCCCGCACTCCAGAGGGGTGGGACTTCCTGTTTGAGAAGTACCGCTATTCTCTGCACATGTCCATCAAGAGCCGTATCAAGACTGCCCTGTCCATCAGCCCACTTCAGGACAAGCTCAGATGGTGGGTGGACATAGTCTTCTCTTAGCATCTCTATCCAGACCCGCTTTTTTATGGGAGAGAAAGAGAAGGGGCTTCTCTGTTGTATTTACTATTTACCGTATATTCTTGAGTGAAATGCTGTTTTTGCAAATTGTTTTTTATTTTAGAAAAGCTAACAGTATATTAATGGGGAAACAAAGACAAGTATGTTGGACCATTTGCCATAAACAGCATTTCACTCAAGCAATTAAGAGTAGATATACTGTAGTACAATACAACAAAGGACCCCCTTCTCTCTCTCTCCCGCTCTCTATCATCACTCTCTCACCCACTCTCCCTCTCTCGGTCTTCCTCCCAGGATGATGGAGCAGAGCCTGGGCGGCGAGGTGATGAAGACTCAGGACCTTCCTCACGTGGTCATCTCCATCAGCAGGAACCCCCGGGGCTACAAACTGGCCTGGGACTTCCTCCGAGCCAACTGGCACTTCCTGGTCAAGAAGTGCGTCTGCTCCTCGCTGCCCCTCACTGTGTCAGCAGCTCTCAGCCGCAGTCTGGGACTCAGACTAGACTGTCCTAGGGTCAGGGCTCTAGACCAGTGGTTCTCAAATGGGGGTACGCGTACCCCTAGGGGTACTTTGGCGTACTGCAGGGGGTGAGACATTTTAAAAATGTTAATTGAAAAATATATATATTAGACTATAATAGGTTCAATAAACATTTAAATTCAAGTTCAATAAACCACCTTTTATATTCAATAGTCTCCACATCAGCCAAAGCACTCTAAGCTTCTTATGCAATTTCTTTAAGCCAAAAAGTCATTGAACTTTGAAGACTGTGGTATTGGCTGAGACTATGTTGGACAGAAACGCAGCGAATAAATAAAAAACTGTCCCTTTGTGAAATGTTACATTTCAAACATTTGAAATGTAGCATTGAATTGTTTTTCAGTTACAAGGTTGTAAATCAAACACTGAAGGTGCATTTTTTTCTACCACTAATGTTTTTGCGCTGGTCAGGAGGTACTTGACTGAAAAAATATTTCAGAGGGGGTACAGCTATTTAAAAAGTTTGAGAACCACTGCTCTAGACCAACCCTTGGTTGTTGTCTATAAGCAGTAGGAGGCACAATTGAGTTGGGATTGTATGCCCCTGGCTAATGATGTTTGTCTCTAGGTTTGACCTGGGTTCTCATTCCATTGCTGGAATGGTGAATGGAGTGACCAACCAGTACTCCACCACAGAGATGCTGGAAGAGGTAAGTGTTTTGGGACTTGATTGTATTCTACTGCTCAGTAAATACTTTTCTCTAGTTAACATAATCGTTTAGAATTGTCTTATGTAATATTTACACCACACCACGATAGATAATGTTAAGATTAAGCACATTATGTAATGTGAGAGGATATCCTTTCTCAAACCTGTGTAATCCGCACAGGTGCGTAGCTTCTTCGGCTCCCTGAGCGAGGAGACGGGTGCCGGCCTGAGGTGCATCCAGCAGACCTGCCAGAGCATCGAGGAGAACATCCGCTGGATGGACCGCCACCTCCCTCTGCTGCAGGCCTGGCTGGACCGACGGCACCCCAGCGCCAGCACCGCCCCCCCACAGAGGCACATGGACTTATAGGCTTTCCCAGACCACGACACTGTGGGGTCTGGAGCACAGAATATCTTTGCTCCGAAGTGAGTGAGCAGTGAGTGCCAACACTGAATATATTGAGGCAGAGTGCTGGAAAAAGTGAGAGGTCATGAAAATATCCATATTTTTGCTCAGGGCAGTCTCTATCGTTGAACTTTCAGCACTCAAAGCAATGTGAGATCTCTCATGTCCAACATCTCAGCCCAGCTCCAGCTAGCTCAGTGGTGAATGTAGGGCTCTCATCAGCCTCGTACACCAGCTTCAACAGCCTGAGAGTCACTGTCTTGGGAGAACCAGCCCAGCCTAGAGGCTCTCAACCACTAGAACAAGCTCATGGGTCTCCCATACGTCAAACTAGTGGGTTACTCATATAAACTGATTAATCAAAATCACTCCCGAAAAAGTTGGATGAGTTCTAGAGTATTTAGTTGTGTGTGTGAGAAATAGGTTAATTGCACAACACTGACATCATAGACAATCAAAATGATCCCTTTCCACATAAGTGACCTGACCAGACTGAGTTTCATGTTCCCCATGTTAGGCATCCATTTCCTTGCACCTGTTTAGATTCAGTATGAAATACCCTTTTGGACCTTGCAGAATTGTGCCTCAGCAAGAGTCAACATTATATATTTTGCTATTGCCCACTGTTAATATTAGTGAGCCATTTTTGAGGTCTGTATGTGTACCTTCCCTATTGACCCCCTGCGTCCCCAGACTGCGGAAGGTGTTGCGTTTGTAAATGTTCCTGCGTCTCTGAGGAACCTCCTGTTGTAGCTGCCCTTACTTTTCTTGATGCTGATGTTGCTGCATTGTTAACAATAATTGATTTAAGAAGACCTTGCATTTTTACGTTTGCAGTTGGAAATGTTTTTCTACACATGAATTCTATCCTGGAAAATGTCCACCAAACTTCTGATATGATGATGCTTCTTAAATGTTTGTGTGTAATGAGTGCTAATAAAACCTTGTTTAGATGTGATCTTACTGAACTGTAAAGTAAGACGTAGAATACATACATATACATAGAATACATATGTAAGCAGACAATATATAAAAGCAGCCTGATGATGATGACATAGAATAAGAGCTTAGTTTATTATAGGTTTGGACAGCAGGTGGGGCCAACTACACCAATGAAAAAAGGTGCTTTGGGCCCACAAAAAGGCCCCCTTTGTCCATCATCCATAACGTCCTAAGATCACATCAGGAACATACTTGAAAACCTAGAAATACTGGCTGGGTCAGAGTCAACATTCTCCCTTAACACAAGGAGGAGTCACAACACTGATAGAAGTATCTTCCATGGAAACAAAGACTTGCTCTTGTGTGGCATCCTCAAATGTGCTCACCTGCTCCTACAGTACGTACTGTAGAGTTCCAACACGTTCTCAAAGGTCCCCGCTGATCCAGTCACAAACTCCACCAATCACGTCAGTGTGGCGTTAGTCTCTTCCCATGAGTCAGTAGACTGTTGCAGTAAGTCCTCCTGTCCTCAGGAGGCAGTGTGGGAGTGAATACAGGACGGGCAGCAGTGGAGGGTATCGTGGATGAAGAGGTCACACTCCACACAGAACACACTGCTACATGTTGGACAGGTGAACACCTACATAGAGGACAAAAGAGAGGGATGGCCCGAGTGAGACAAAGGAGAAGAATGAGGAGAGAGAAGAGTTTCATGATCAGTCTCAATATTGTTGGTGTATGAGGTTGATAGGTAAGGTGTGTTGCTTACACGTTTTTCTTTCAGCTCTCCTTGGCAAGCTTGACAGAACCTGAAACAGTTATAATATATATATAATAATCTTTATTTGTATAGCACTTTTCATGCAAATATTGCAGCTTAAAGTGCTTTAACATTTCCACACAGCATAAAAACAAAAAACAATAAGGACAATAGTGATCAATAAAACACAATAACAATAATAACGTAGTATAGTTGTGCAGGTGTAAAGACTTGGGATGTATGTGTATATCAGTGTCCCACCCACCTCTCCCCCTCATGCTGGTCCAGAGGGCTCTCCTGGAAGGCCTCCAGCGGGAAGAGATGATGGAACGAGCGTGCCAGGTGAGGGGCGGAGACTAGCGTCAGCCCTGGGGACAGCGAACGGAAAGCACGTCAGCACCGCTGGTGTGTCTGTGTTAGCTGCCATGTACTGTACAAAGATCTAGTCACACACTTGCATACACATTATAAAAACTTCATAGGACAATATACAGGAAAAAAAAATACACATAAAAAAAAAAACAGTCATGACCGAAAGAACGAGATCACGGATACAAGCGGCCGAAATTTGTTTTCTCCGGAGGGTGGCTGGGGTCTCCCTGAGAGATCGGGTGAGAAGTTCAGTCATCCGGGAGAGACTCAGAGTAGCTGCTGCTGCGTCGAAAGGAGCCAGTTGAGGTGGTTCGGGCATCTAGTGAGGATGCCTCCTGGGCGCCTCCCTAGGGAGGTGTTCCAGGCGTGTCCGGCTGGGAGGAGGGTGCAGGGTAGACCCAGGACTAGGTGGCGGGATTACATCTCTGTACTGGCCTGGGAGCGGCTAAAGATTCCCCAGGCAGAGCTGGTTGATGATGCTAGGGAAAGGGATGTCTGGGGCTCCCTGCTGGAGCTGCTGCCTCCGCGACCCGACCCCGGATAAGCGGATGAAGATGGATGGACGTGAAAAACATACCGCACACTTTGCATTCCACGGGCAGTTCCGTGTACTTGGCGTGGCACTGAGGACAGAAGTACCCTCCCAGAGAGAGACCTGGCTCACTACTGCTGTCCAGGTGCCTGTAAAAGACAGAAATACATATTACATAATTATAACACATGCAACAATATAAATCAAGTACCAGTATTCCATCTGCAGCCCTATTTCTGCTGGTGTATACTCACGCCATGCTGAAGGAGGGCTTAGCGTCCTGGTCAGACAGAGAGGCTATTGTGTGCTGGGGGAAACCTGGAAAGAAAAGGAGCCCTAGATGTTTATCATACAACGTGAGAATCCTGCACCCAGGAGCTGAACTTATGGCCGCTACACAAGGCATTTCAAATTCAACAGGCCGTTGTGTGACTGTAAGCATCTCAAGGCCTTGTATTTAGTGAAGCACTGATCCTGGAGAGCTTCTGGGTGTGTTTATTTTATCCAGGCCCTGCACTGGCACACCTCATTGAACGTATCAACTGGTCACCAGTATGTACTAGAAAGCAAGTTAGTAGTACTGAGACAGAACACAAACATCTACACCCAATAGTTCTCTAGGACCAGGCTATCGCAACCATAGCTCTAGGCCGTCCTGTCTCTGTGCTCTAGGCCGTCCTGTCTCTGTGCTCTAGGCCGTCCTGTCTCTGTGCTCTAGGCCGTCCTGTCTCTGTGCTCTAGGCCGTCCTGTCTCTGTGCTCTAGGCCGTCCTGTCTCTGTGCTCTAGGCCGTCCTGTCTCTGTGCTCTAGGCCGTCCTGTCTCTGTGCTCTAGGCCGTCCTGTCTCTGTGCTCTAGGCCGTCCTGTCTCTGTGCTCTAGGCAGTCCTGTCTCTGTGCTCTAGGCCGTCCTGTCTCTGTGCTCTAGGCCGTCCTGTCTCTGTGCTCTAGGCTGTGGGCTGACTGACCCATGCGGATGAGGGAGCACTCGGAGGAGGAGCTGGCGGGGGGAGGCTTCACATGGTGCATCAGCAGCTCCTTGAAGTGGCTCTCGTCCAGGATCACATGGTACGACCCTGTTACCAGGCAAAATACAGTACGTTGTGGATCATTTGATAATTTCATGGTTATTCTATCCATTTTCCCTCTGTCCTTGTTCGTGACCAGCTATGGGGTCTGGATTGAAAAGGTATAATATTTTTCTTCCTAGTGGTGTTATAGTTTAACCAATCCCTATAAAAGGCTAGGTGTAAACAGCACCATATTGATTTCCAGGGGTAAATTGCACTGTCACGGCATCAAAAGACAAAGTAATACAGTCTAGAAGACAAATATACAATAGATACACAATATACAGAAATCCAAATGTACAAGAGTGCAAATAAACAAGTGTATAACAGTAGGTAGGTTCCTTATCATGCCTAGATTGTGCAAACATGTCTGAAGTGCGCATGAGTTTGTAAAAAATAAATGTACATTTCCTGTTCGGGGAGCCACAGAACCCTCCAAGCTGTCTCAGGTCCAGAGTGTCCAGACAGTCAGGGGATGCATTGAACATGCTGATAGCAGCTGGTGCAAAGGACCTCCCTCGTCATTTATAATCACACTATACCTCAACAAGAGCAGAGGGGAGGGGGTAAGTTAATGAATAGGAACCAGGTTGATCCTGACCTCCAGTCTCCCGCGTGAGCACTGTGCAGACGCGCACCTCGGCAGACAGGCCGATCACAGACACGCGTATCTTCAGAGACTTCAGCGTCTGAGGGAGAACAGAGGATGGGAGAAGTGATGAGACTTGGAGAGATATAGAGGCGAGATAGTGTCATGAGTGACTGGCCAGAGGTGAGAGGATCTAGGCCTAATACGAGCACACCTTGATCAATTCATAGATGTTAGCTGGGTCACATGTTGTGAGGCTGCTGAAAATGATCAGAATCTCTTTACTGGTGTGACCGGGCATGTGTCTGTGAAGAGAGAGAGGATGAGAAGAGGAATCAGGAATCTCAAACCCACAAGATGTACATAGCACCCTTAAGATCTACCAGAGAGAAGAGTAACTCCCACAGATAAGTCCTTACTTGAGGGACTGCATGGCCAGGCTGAGGGAGTTGTAGAGAGAGGGCTCGCCGATGCACGTTGAGTCCACGGCTTTCTTCAGTGCAGCAACGTGCTTCTTTGGGTTCCCTGTGGACGAACCCCAGCCGTCTGTCACCTCACATATGGTCGATGGTAGTCTCTCTCCAGACTCAAATATCACGTTGAATCGCTGCGCTCCGCATACTACATAATAGAGTCTGCATACTACATAATAGAGTCTGTATACTACATAATAGAGTCTGCATACTACATAATAGAGTCTGCATACTACATAATAGAGTCTGCATACTACATAATAGAGTCTGTATACTACATAATAGTCTGCATACTACATAATAGAGTCTGCATACTACATAATAGAGTCTGCATACTACATAATAAAGTCTGTATACTACATAATAGAGTCTGTATACTACATAATAGAGTCTGTATACTACATAATAGAGTCTGTATACTACATAATAGAGTCTGCATACTACATAATAGAGTCTGCATACTACATAATAGAGTCTGTATACTACATAATAGAGTCTGTATACTACATAATAGAGTATGTATACTACATAATAGAGCCTGTATACTACATAATAGAGTCTGTATACTACATAATAGAGTCTGTATACTACATAATAGAGTCTGCGCCACACCAAGCTGGTGTTCTGAGGGCGTATCGTCAGTTCAAAATTTAAAGAGTGACAGGTCGTAACAGCAAATGATAGGCGCTAGCCCAGGTTAGATGGGCGGGGCATATCTATGGGTGGGAGCGCCTGATCGCGAAAGTCGTTACTGATTGGTTTCGCAGGGATTCCTGCGAAACCAATGAATTGCCAGGATTTGAGCACCAGATTTTTGTATGAAGTGTCTCAGACCCATAGAGAGATGTGTAGCATGCAGTAATGCAGTTAGCGTAGCTTACGTAGTGGATCAGCGAAAGGGTCTGGTGTTGAGACTAGGTATATGCTAAATGGACTGCACTTAATTACAATGGCCTCTCATTCACCCATTCATACATGCATTCACACAATAATGGCGGCAGCTGCCTTGCAAGGTGCTAGCCTGCTCATTGGGAGCAATTTGGGGTTCAGTTTCCTTGCCCAAGTGGACAGGAGGAGCCGGGATTCGAGCCGCTGACCCTACGGTCATTGGACCCGCTCTACTGGACCTCCTGAGCCACAGCCGCATATGACCAGTGGTGGATGAGGGATTTGGGTTGGTGAGAGAGTCATGTTGCTCACCTGCCAGGTCAGTCAACTTCTCTGCCCTCTTATTCTTAGTGGTGATGAGGCCCACCTAGGTAGGAGAAACCATAGGGGTAAAAAATACAAGTGCCATTGTCTTAGAAGATACAGTACATGTTTAACTGCACAATGTCTAGTTTCTAAAGGGAGTATAACATGCCCACATCCATAATCATAACAGTACAGTGAAGAGGACATACTACACATTCACTTCAGGAGACTACCTGACTGATGGGGTTCTGGTCAAAGTACTCCTCCACGAAAAACTCCATTAGCTGCAAGGTAACATGTCATTCCGTCAACACAGTTCTGTGTCGTACTATGGCGCTGTATGCTCACCATTACCTGATTTCAAGCAGAAAAACCTTTTTTCTACAGTATGATTGCATTGGGAACTATGCTCGTCTCTTCTTCAACTAGACTCACTGTGAGGTATAGAGTGCCTTAGCGGAAGCAGGAAGAGAAAACCTCCATGGGACCTTATATCAGAAAAATAATTTATGGTTGTGAACGGCGTGAGAAAAATAATGTATTGATCCCGATTGAATTGTGCAATGACCATCACATATGATGTTTGTCAATTTAAAACATACATTTTATTCATATCGGGGTAGTGTGCCATTTTCAACATTTAGCCATATTTGTGGTCTATCTACCATGAACCTGAAACATAGAAACCATAATTTCACTGATCGTTCCAGTACTGAGCTAACCAGTTTTTATGCAGGCTGTCACTGGGCTACAATGGATGTCAATGGGGCATATGTGAATGTGTTGGAAAAACTATGATACATGTGCTTTTCCATGACGGGAAGCACAGGGTGTAATCTTTTGAGTCTCAGTATGCTCTCAATGTGAATATTTTTAGGTGTTTGGCATGACTAGCACATAGTCCTCCATGGGAACAGTGAAAACAAGCGCCAGGGGAATGCTTATGTTCAAGCCAAGCCAACCATGTAAAAATATTCGGATTGCAATGGTCATGGCACAATTCAAATGGGATAAAGAAATTATTTGTTTACACCATTGACTACCTTACATATTTTTTCCAAAATAAGGTCCCATGGGACGGCTCTTCCTGCTTCCGCTTAGGCACTCCCACAATGCATTCCCTCCCATACCTTGAGGGTGGAGGTGAGTCGGTTGGGCTTCAGGTCCTGGTCTTCCATTGTTCTAGAGGTGTCTATCACCACGTACAGGTGACGCATCTGAGAAACATTATACGACAGGTAATATGGTATTCAATAGTTCAATACGTGGATCATGGAGAGAAAGAATGGATATGGGAGACAGATGGAAGGTGACATCTTGAGAAGAGAGTGTCAGTGAAAGAGAGAATGAAAAAGGCAAACTCACCATTCCCAGGCGTACTTGTCCATGGCTCTCAAACACCCTGGGTGGATATGATATCAGGTAGTTATTTTCAAATAATAAAATCGTTTTTCATACTAACTTTCTTTTCTTACACACATACAGTGAAGTACACACCTTTGTCTTTTGGCCTGGAAAAGGATGTCCTCCACAGTGGCTTTGAGGGACCCAGACTCATCCTCCTTCAGGACCTCCCTGTAGTAGGAACACACAGAACAAGCTCAGGCAGACTAAACACTCAATCATTCAGGCCAGGCTTAACTCTGACACCGGAATGCATCTCAGACCAAATCTAAACAAGCTGCGGGGTCTTGATCTCACCATGTCCGCTCGTAGCCTCCCTCCCATCGCTTGGCTCTCTCCGGCTCCTCATCCATCCTGATTCACTGCGAGTCCCAGTAGCTCTCTTAGGTTAGAGACAGGCTCAAATTCCCTGTTCAGCAGCAAAGAGAGTTAAGTTAGGTTTACATTTGTATGTGCATGAAGTCATTCACATGCACCCGACTGTCAACCATTATTTCAACTACAAATGTACATATTGTCTACACAACAGAACACGGGGTTAGGAAGCATGCTCAGAACACGGGGTTAGGAAGCATGCTCAGAACACGGGGTTAGGAAGCATGCTCAGAACACGGGGTTAGGAAGCATGCTCAGAACACGGGGTTAGGAAGCATGCTCAGAACACGGGGTTAGGAAGCATGCTCAGAACACGGGGTTAGGAAGCATGCTCAGAACACGGGGTTAGGAAGCATGCTCAGAACCCGGGGTTAGGAAGCATGCTCAGAACCCGGGGTTAGGAAGCATGCTCAGAACCCGGGGTTAGGAAGCATGCTCAGAACCCGGGGTTAGGAAGCATGCTCAGAACACGGGGTTAGGAAGCATGCTCAGAACCCGGGGTTAGGAAGCATGCTCAGAACCCGGGGTTAGGAAGCATGCTCAGAACACGGGGTTAGGAAGCATGCTCAGAACCCGGGGTTAGGAAGCATGCTCAGAACCCGGGGTTAGGAAGCATGCTCAGCTCACTGGAGAGTTATCCTGGTTATACAAGCTACATGCTAACTAGGCTAGCGAGATATCAGCTAGATTGAATTGGTCTGCAAGTCTATTCAAGAATAGTGTGGAGCAATTTAATTGACGTTAAAGCTCATCAAAACTGGAAACTTTACCACAAAGGTGTAAACACGTGAAAGTGGAACCAGTGCACCAGGAATTAGTGATGGGACATACGAACCAGAAGCTTCTTCTTCTTCTTCTCCCTTGGGTTTTATGGCGGATCGCAAACAGCTTAAAGGTGCATACCGCCACCTACTGTACAAGAGTGTGCATCATCATGTCATCATCCTAGTGCTCACAGACTACAGTCTGCCCCACAACCGTGTCACCCAAGAAAGTAAATAGAGCCTTCCTGCAGATTCCTACCCCCTCCCCCTCCGTGCCCAGTAAACCCCTCAAAGTCCATTCCCGACCTGCTTCTCTGACCTTATCCCGGAGTCTCTCTCTCTACTCCATAGTTGGGACAGTGCAACAGAACATGTTCAGTGTTTTCTGCAGCTCCACAGTGCCCACATGTACCACTCCCCCTTTTCCCCGGTACAAACAAGGTGCCGTTCAGTCCCGTGTGATCGAACCTCAGTCTAGCCATTACGATTTCCTCCCTCCTGGTCTGAGCAGTGTAGTTCTTCACCATAACTGACTTCTGCAATGAATGTATTAGACTGCAGGAGCTTGTGTCGAAAAACGATGACCACGTGATTGATGACGTCTGAAGCTTGGCGCTGCTTCAAACGTCATTAATGTACCGGGAAAGCTTTCAAAGCTTTGAAGGTTTTGAAGGTTTTGTCGCAACCTCTGACAGCGTGGCTGTTTGGAAGCGATTCTGCAATGATGGAGGCACCAAGTGTGCATATTCACATACCATTCTATATTTATTGCAGCACTTTCAATCAGTGAACACGGTTCTCACAAGATCACAATGAACATGCATGTGCAGTAGTCTACTAGGCTACAGTTGCAATGGCTGCTATGATCTCCGCAAACCACCAGATGTCACTGTGCTCCTCGTTTTCAATGCATCGGGCTCTTTTCCCGACACAATCAGGAAGAAGCCCCAATAAGGCCATAGACATTATAAAGAACTAGACTGGCCATTGTGCTGTAGAATTCCAATGGACTCACGTCCGACGTGGCAGCCATCTTGTGCAGGGCATCCCACCATGTGACGTCAATGATCCCACAGATTCACTGTGTATATTTTAAATGGTAGATGTTAGATCATCTGGGAGAAAGTCCCTGTAATTGTGCATAAGTGGCATTTCCTATCACTGGGATTAGCTGTAATGCTTGTATATTTATATTGTGACAAAAAAAATATTTTTTATTGTGACTTGAGAAAATATAATAAGAGTCACTAGTCACTTACCGAACAAAACGACGAGCAGCTCTGAAGCCCAACAGTAACATGTTCTAAATGATGCCCTGCATAACATGGCGGTAAATTAAACGAACGTTTCTGTTGAAACGAGTGTAGCTGTGGTCAGCAACAGGTAAGGCCACGTTTACACAAAAACGAATTTTCCAAAACGGGAAAGATCTTCTTTTGTGTTTCCCAAAGGTTCCACGTTCACACAACAGTATTGCGATAAGGATCCGCGTTCACACGGATCCGCAAACATGTTTGCAAAGGCTGTAGTACGCATGCCAAGCCAGCAGGCAACCAGCTTTGGACATGGCCAAGTTTTCCTAAGTTCCCCTTATTTGACATTACTGTTAATTAAATAAATCTAATTCATTCACATCCTTTATGAACACCGCTTCCGCCAGGTTTTCACACACCTGTCAGACCACTGTGTTAAATGTAGGCCTGTTGTGATTTCACAATAGTAGGGGGAGAGCGGGGCGCGTTGGAGCATTTTTTGCCTTAAGCTTATTTATTTAAAAATGAGAAATGTTTTTTTTTTTTTTATTATGATTTTTGCTATGCATGTATACCTATATATGTTGGCTACAAAAGGACATCAAAACGAGGTTTCCAGCACTTACCAGTTTCTTACAGTTTTACAACTATATGTAATTTGCTACATACATGTTTTTTACACTACCTGCATGCATTATTTATACTGTTAGGTATTTATTATGTATAGGCCTAATAATGTCATGTTCTATACGATATTTGCTCATATATTTAGTATTTATTTTATCATAAGCCTATGTATATAGTTGTATTTATTATGTCTGTAATTTATTTATTGTATTATAGGCTAATGTATAGATTGTTGGGTGATTTCTATGAATATCTAACTCATAAATTAACTATTATCTCCTGAATTAGGCTACCTGACTTGGGCTTAACCCATGAAACCCATTCTATTCGATTCTATTATATTATGTTTATCTATTCAATGTTATTATTATCATAATACTTATGAGTATTATTATTATTGTATTATTATTATTATTATTATTAATATAATAATAATAATAATAATAACAATAATAAATAGTATTATTATTGTTATTATATGACTATGTTATTCTAATATGCAGTAGGTCTCTATGCCTGCAATCAATAGGCTGAATGTTATTTTAATGTCCAGATTATGGACAGCAATCGTTGTGCCCAGTGACCGTTCCATGAACGAGCTTGACGGTAAATCTGACAGCGATAGGCCTACCGTTAGAGCAAGCAGGATGTGATAGGCCTACCGTTAGAGCAAGCAGGATGTGGATACATGACACGATCCATAGGAGACAACAGTAGGAGCGGCAGTAACGAGACCAGCGCCTTGAGATATTTTCAACTTTGAGCGCTCGGAGCGGCCGCTCAAAAACAGCCGGTTTTAACGAGTGTAGCTGTGGTCAGCAACAGGTAGGACAGAAAAGAGCCATGGTCGTTACAATCTGCCATAGGGGGGCTTGGAGCAACTGGAGCAACCACAGCCTGGAGGTAGGAGGGAGCTGTTCATTTGCCCTGTAGGCTTGCACCACAGTCCTAAACTGGATGGGACAGCGCAGGGAGCCAGTGCTGAGAACAGAGTAGGGAAGTTGTGTGGAAGAGCATGGGGCTGTTGAACACCAGGTCAGCAGCAGCTTTCTCCAGGAGTCTGATGGCCAACGCTGCAGGATGGCAGCAAGTAGGGAGTTGCAGGAGTCCAGGCGGGAGATGACAACAGCCTGGATGAGCACTAGCGACGAATCACAGCCAGATTTCTTTCCTAGCACAAAGTTTGATAAAAGAGATGAGTATTAGCAAAGGCAAGGAGAATGATTATATCAGTGTACAATGAGCTATGATGGGGAAGAATTACAATATTAGTTAGATTTTCAGGCATGGCATATACATGGCATGCTTACTTGCAATGGTAATAATGCCTTCAGGTAATAACAATAACCATGCTTGATTAATTTGATGTATAATGTGGCAAATGCTATAGTAGCAGCAGCAAGCATCAGCCCACTATAGCTAAATAACGCCAGACAAGATTACAGACTGTAATCAATGTATGATGTATGTTACATTGAGCATGCTCAACCTTATGTTAAAATTGAAATACATCTGAAACCTCCGAAAGTAACGTTAGCATTAACTAATGTTAACTAAAGTTAACACTAAGCCGTTAGCATTAGCTACCGTTAGCATAGCTACCTAGCCTATCAATATAGTTGACGTTAATATAAAGAAATGTAACATTAGATAATGTTAGCTAAGTTATTCAACATTGACCCACTTACCCTCTAGATCTTTTCCAACGATGTCCTAAAGTAACCACATGTCATGATCATTTGCATCATAGACATACGTTCATATCTATGATTAGCATGATCATAGCAGCTTCATTGCTAAAAGCATAGGAAATGTTAGCCGACGTCATTACATATGACCTCCTTAAAACTATCCAATCAGAGGCAGAGTAGGGCGGGTCTTCCTATGGTGACGTGTTTTCCGCCGAGTTTGCAGGACTCATGAACGCGCGCCCAGCGTCCCCGAGGCTCGTTCACAGCACTAGTTTCAAATGGTACAGGTATTGGTGGCTTCAAAAACAAAAAAACCCAATTGAATTAAAAGTTTATATTGATTAGATTGGTCTCTGATGCTGAATGATACCCAGAAAAAATTGTTTTCCTTTTCTAGCCCTATCTATCACAATCCACAAACCATGGGAAATAAGGGTCTTGGGCCGCATGCCGTCATGTGACTTGCAATACCGAGCTTGGCCTGAAAGCCCATGGTGGCTTCAATGCGCCAAGCTGATCCTGGGGGCTTGGAGGGAACGAGGGAGCGATTCCGAACACAGCTGTTATAATTGTGTTCACAGTTCATTGTTCAGCAAAGGGTTCCACCGACCACCGCGCATCAGCTTAAGACAGGTGGGTCCAATAACCACAAATTGTGTGCCAACAATGGCAAATAAAATAGCCTATAAGGATGAAAAAAATAAATTAAAATATAAAAACTAGGGCTGCGAGCAGCATTGAGCGGGCCCTCGCACCCCACGCGTGTCGGGGTGCGGCGCCGTTAAAGGCTGTGCTATTTCGGTGTCCAGTACTGAGAGAAACTTCCTGTCACCAGTAGGTGGCGCTCTAAGCGTGACTCAATACCGACGCATAGATGTGTACAGGACGGTACATTGATGAAGCGTGAGAAATGTTGTGTAAATCGGACAAAGTATGTAGGAGTTATGAGGACTTCCCGTTACACCAGTAGGTGGCGCTGTAGGTATGAAGCGATACTGACTTACAGATGTGTTCAAGATGCGACCTTCATCAAGCATGAGCAATTTGGAGTAAATCGGATAATGCATGTAGGAGTTATGAGGACTTCCTGTAAGCAGTAGGTGGCACTATAAGTATGACTCAATGCTGACGCACAGATGTGTTCAGGATGCGACCTTCATCAAGCATCAGAAATTTGTAAATCGGATAATGTATGTAGGAGTTATGAGTACTTCCTCTTTCACCAGCAGGTGGCGCTGTAGGTATGACGCAATACTAAATAACAGATGTGTTCAAGATGCGACATTCATCAAGCATGAGCAATTTGGAGTAAATCGGATAACGTATGTAGGAGTTATGAGTACTTCCTGTTTCACCAGTAGGTGGCGCTGTAAGTATGACTCAATACCGACGCATAGATGTGTTCAGAATGCGACCTTCATGAATCGTCAGCAATTTGGTGCAAATCGGATGATGTATGCAGGAGTTATGAGGACTTCCTGTTTCACCAATAGGTGGCGCTATAAGTATGACGCAATACTGACACATAGATGTGTTCAGGACAGAACCGTCATGAAGCGTGAGATATATCGGACAAATTGGATAATGTATGTAGGAGTTATAAGGACTTCGTGTTTTATGGCGAATGCCAAATATGAAGTTGATCGGATGAAAGCTGTAGGAGGAGTTTGTTAAAGTACGAGGCATGGAAATGGTAAAAACAATGGGAAAATGGCACATTAAGAGCAAAATGGCGGACTTCCTGTTGCATGTTGGGTATAGCTCCAAGAGACATTTTAGTGTGTCTCGATGAAATACATATGCCCTCCGAATTTCGTTCGCCTACATCAAACTGAAAGGTGGGGCTCGCCATTTTAAACTTTCCAGGGGGCGCTCTTGAGCCGTTTTGCCACGCCCATTTCCATCACCCATGAAATATCACATTTTTCCCCGGACTGACGTATCTGCAAAGTTTCATCCGTTTTCATCGATGTTTAGGCCGCCAAAAAGGCATTTGTTTTGGAAGAAGGAGAAGGTAGGAGAATAATAATAATCCTTACAATTTCAATAGGGCCTCGCACCGCCAGTGCTCGGGCCCTAATAATCCTTAAAATTTCAATAGGGCCTCGCACCGCCAGTGCTCGGGCCCTAAATATAGCTGCAAATAGCGATATGGAGGCCAGGCAGATGCAAGGTGCAACCAGGGCATCAAAGACAACCAGGCTATAGTTATAGAGCTACAGTGCCCCCATCTTGTTTGATCGGGCCAGTAACAGAGGTTTACCCTCTCTCCATGGGTGTTGATAGGCAAACAACGTATGGTGATGTTTGGTCGAACCGTTCAGAAGTTATAGCCTACACCTTTATGTGAAAAGCCACACCCTCTGCAATCATCATTGACTCGCCGTATCTCTGACTTTTGACTTTTCAAACTTTTGCCGAATTAGATATTTATATATTAGTCCCTAGAAAATCGAGGGACATGCAGATTGGTTAATGCTCCTCGGAGGAGATTCTAATACATCTTTTATTGTTGTGTTTTGCAGTGGGTGTTTGGACAATTAATACTGTGTTTTGCAGTGGGTAGCCTACTTGAACCATTAATGCAGTGCTGTGCTGTGTGCGGTTGTCCAGTGTGAGCATGAGTGAAACAGACTGCTGTGGCTTAGGGTTTAGCCCATACGTTGTTGTAATCTACCTTGCAGGGTCACTCCCCGGTGACGCCTGCCGCCTCCAGGGGGCGCTTTAGACCATGTTTGTGGTTTTATGAAATTGATTATAAATAAAGGTGATATTCTTCTATAAGTGTGTGCTGTCGTCTTCTGCCTGACATTTGACAACTACCCAATTTTTGAGGGTGACCCACGGCTTATTACAATATTTTTGTCAGTAAAATAAGATTGCATATGTTCTAAACCTGTTTTCATTTCGTCATGATTGTGTGTAGATGTTTGAGGCAAAATGGAACTAAATCTATTGTAGAATAAGTGTAACTTAACAAAGTGGAGAAGATGAAACGGGGGTGCATGCTTTCGAGCATGACTGTAGTTAAGGTAGATTCAATATATTAAAATTGAGTGAGGTTAATTTTAGTGCACAAAACACATTGAGTAAACAATAAAGCAAAATCATTTGTTACTGGTTTTATTGAAACATAATATTTACATGATAAAAAATGTTTACATCCTCACCATTTAGCAACAAAGCCAAATATTTATCAGTGACTATATGTGTGTGTGATACTGCTATACATTCTGAATGTAGGTCAAGGCTTTCATAACTCCATTTTAAAAACATAAGGCAGATAGATGAGTATACCTCACAACAAGTAGTGGCAAAACTGTGGTGAAAGTTCTAGAGAAGACCAGAGGAAGTTGCTGATTGGTTTAATAGTTGACATGAGGGCAGTGCATTTTGGGGTAAAAACTGAGAAACAAAAGAGGTAGAAAACAATTCCATGGTTCCACACCAAGTATTGACTTTTACAGCCAAATGGTTCTGTTTCCATGAGGGAACTTGCCATGAGAACCTAAACCAGCGTCATGTCACTCTGATCAAGCAGAGGAGCACCTTGAGCAGCAGACTGGTTCTACCACGGTGCTCTATGGAGCATTTCAGGTCCTCCCTACAGAACCAGCCTCCCATCAGGCTGCTCAATGCATCCCCTGACTGGCTGGACACTGGACCCAAGCTAGCTTGGAGGGAACAACAATAGTTTTTGTTTTGGTGCCCAGACGACTTATTTGATTTGACTGACACTGTAGGTATTGCACATCTTGAGATTATAGACAGTTTGCATATTTGCATATTATGTGTACCTGCTGTACTGTAATTAGTCCATGATTGTGCCTTGTTTTCCTTACTGCTGTAACACAATTTCTCCCCAGGTATAAAGTACCTATCTATCTATCTATTGATCTATCACTATGCTATACTGAGGTCCCTATATGTACCTTGAGGGAGCTCCAACTTCAAACTAGCCGGAGTATCAACATCAAAGTCCCCTGTCTCTCATTGGCCTGCTGTTGTGTTCAGCTGTTGAGGTAGGAGCTAGTAATAAAACCTGATTAGACCAAATACTAAGTGGTGAAACATCACTTTTCTGGACATGCCATGCATTGATGTAGAACTTTGATGATAAAATAGAACTCTAAAGGATTTTGGTTCCTAAACACAGATTAAGCCTATTCCTAGACTGCTATCTGTCCCAGTGGTATATTGAAGATTATCCAGTGATGGAGATATTAAACCCAGGACTAGGCTTATTTTGTGTCCAGGAAACTGGCTCAGTATGATCCTTTAGTCTTGGACTGAATATGATCTGGCAGCAACACATTTGGAGAACCCGGCTTTAAAAAGCAGTAACTTCTTTTAATTTGTTAAAATAAAACATTAAAAAAATAAAAAAAGAAGCTTGATCAAACTTTCACAGCATTCTCTTCATTTTTTCCTTCAGAAGGAGAGGTGAAAAAATAAGACTTCATAAAAGACACTTCATATTAATTTCAACTGATTAAAACTTCATCTCAAAGGGGAGGACAAAACTGACTTACAGGAAATGATTTGCTATGTTTGAATAGTTAAGATACTTCTTTCCATTCTTCAAAGAAATCATAAACCTGGGTTGGATAGTTTAAAAAGACCTAGACAGGTTTTCCCATCAGGTAAAGTTCAGCAATGACTTTAAGGAAGGGTGGTTTTAAGTATCCAATCAGAGCTAGTGAAGCCCAGAAGCGTACGGAGCTCCAGGGGTCAAGGGTCAGGGTTCATGGTCTGCTGTCGTATTGGCTGACCTTCCTCTTGATGTGGGAAAGTTTGGACCTCAGGTACCTGCACCTCTTCTTCTTCATTGGGTAGTCTGAGGACTAGAGGGAGACAAGAAAGACTATATGGATGTACTGTATGTTTAATAGTGATTGGTTATTTGTTTTTATATCAGCACCCAAAGTACAATAATTCCTTTCACAAAAGGACTACCAATACTATGAATGAATGTCTGAAAGCTTACCTTTTTCATATTCTTCAGCCTGGTGTATTGATCCATAGCATCCTATTTGTAAAATATATATGAGCACAAGCTTTAAAAATTGGTGCTTAGGCATTATGACAAAATATCAGGACGGATGTATACACAATCATGCACAAACAAACACACATGGAAAAGGTGCGCACACAAACACGCACGCGCACACACACACACACACACACACACACACACACACACACACACACACACACACACACACACACACACACCAGGAACTGTGGGCTGCCTTCAGGATGTCTGTCCAGCTCCCTGTCCAGGTTGGCGAGGCCATGGTTGATGTTGTCCAGCTCCGCCTGCAGAGCCTTATACTCCTGGTGGTCCTTGTCAAACTCCCGCTTGTAGTACAGACGCTTCTGTTCGTCCAGGATGGGAGGGAACTCACTGAGAAGCGAGGGGGGAGGGGGGTTAAAGGAGTAGTAAAGGGGGAAATCATGTTAAGCCCTGTTTTAAGGTTACGTATGATTATATATAATGGTTCAGATCAAAAGTTAACAAAACTAGCACAAGTCATACAATGGATGTGGGTGGTCACCGTGAAAAATCATTAAAAAAACATGTTAAACTCTCAATTTCAAAGACAAGAAACTCACCGAGGTGTTAGTTTGCGTTCTGAGATAATTCCCCATAAAGTAAGATTCTAGTTCATCTGGAAAGGCTTTTATTTTTTTAATTTAGCATAGAACTATTTAGTCGCAGCACATACGTGTGTAAACTTCCGCTTGAACAATAACAATAGCTACCATAAGTAGTTCCGCTTCCTGAATCCCCTCTGCGGATTGATCTACACATCTACAACGGCCGCGTCTACAAGTCAATGGATTTCATAAAATTATCAATAAAACCCTACAGGATTCATACTTTGCGGCGAATTCGATGTCAGAACACCAACGGACACCAATTACCCCCTCGTGAGCTTCTTGTCTTTGAAATCGAGAGTTTAACATGTTTTTGAATGATTTTTCACAGTGCCCCCCACATCCATTGTATGACCTAAACGGTGGTAGAGCAATTATAAACTTTCTCAAAAGTGCTAGTTTTGTCAACTTTTTGATCTGAACCATTGTTTTTGATCATAAGTTACCTTAAAACAGGGCTAAACATGATTTTTCCCTTTACTACTCCTTTAAGGGTTCAGGTTAGGATGAGGGTTTGATGATTGAATTTCTTGCGATGCCATGGCGATGCCTTTGTTTTGAACGTTTATCTTGAATTTATGATCAATAATGCAAGGATGCCGGAGATTAAAACTATTTGACATTATAGTGGTCCATATCTCAATTCATAGTACCATACTTACAATGCTGTAGTGACTATGTTTGTTGTTCTTGGCATCTGTAGCCTGACTATGCCTCCTGTACTCACGTGTGGAGGTCCACTTCGTCAAGCTCGTCTCCAGACTCTACTCCGGTGTCAAAGTCCCTCTTCAGAAGGCCCAGAGAGCTTGTAATTTCAGAGTCACTAGAAAGTAAACCAGCAACCGTCAATATCTCTGGTGTTCATCTTTAAAAATACAGCCTTTGTACTTAAGTTCTATACTGTACAAGGTTTTATATGATTTTATTTATTTATAAAGAAGAGGTAATACTCTGACAAAGTGAATGTTATTAAGTTCTAATTTATAATTTAAGCATTGATATTTCTCTTTACACTAATGGAAGTTAAAAAAAGAAGAAGAAAATGAGACCTAATTTACTCTGGTCGGCCGTGACCAAGGCAAAGCAGCGGGTGTGGGAGGAGTTCGAAGAAACCATGGAGAAGGACTTTCAGTTGGCACCAAAGTGTTTCTGGAAGACCATCAGACACCTCAGGAAGGGAAAGCGGGGAACCATCCAAGCTGTATACAGCAAGGAAGGGACACTGCTGACCTCAACTGAGGAGGTTGTTGAGCGTTGGAAGGAGCACTTTGAGGAACTCCTGAACCCAACTAATCCACCCTCTACGATCGAGGCAGAGCCGGAAGAGGATGGGGGGTCATCGTCAATTTCCCTGGAGGAGGTCACTGAGGTAGTCAAACAACTCCACAGTGGCAGAGCCCCAGGGACTGATGAGATCCGTCCAGAAATGCTGAAGGCGCTGGGTGTTGAGGGGCTGTCTTGGTTGACACGCCTCTTTAACATTGTGTGGAAGTCCGGGTCAGTGCCAAAGGAGTGGCAGACTGGGGTGGTGGTCCCAATATTTAAAAAAGGGGACCAGAGGGTGTGTGCCAATTACAGAGGCATCACATTACTCAGGCTCCCAGGGAAAGTGTACTCCAAGGTGCTGGAAAGGAGGATCCGGCCGATAGTCGAACCTCAGATTGAAGAGGAACAATGCGGATTTTGTCCTGGTCGTGGAACCACCGACCAGCTCTTCACACTCGCAAGGATCTTGGAGGGGGCTTGGGAGTTTGCCCAACCTGTGTGTTTTGTGGACTTGGAGAAGGCTTACGACCGGGTCCCTTGAGATGTCTTATGGAGGGTTATACGGGAGTATGGGGTGAGGGGATCCCTACTTAGGGCCATCCAATCCCTGTACACCCAGAGCGAGAGCTGTGTCCGTGTCCTCGGCAGGTTGTCGTTTTCGGTGGGTGTTGGCCTCCGTCAGGGCTGCGTTTTGTCACCAATCCTGTTTGTGATTTTCATGGACAGGATATCGAGGCGTAGCCACGCGGAGGTGGGGTTGCAGTTCGGTGAGCTGGGGATCACGTCGCTGCTATTTGCAGATGATGTGGTCCTGATGGCATCATCTGCCTGCGACCTCCAGCACTCTCTGGATAGGTTTGCAACTGAGTGTGAAGCGGCTGGGATGAAAACCAGCACTTCTAAGGCTGAGGCCATGGTTCTCAGCAGGAAAACGGTGATCTGTCCACTCCGAGTAGGAAATGAGTCCTTACCCCAAGTAAAGGAGTTGAAGTATCTGGGGGTCTTGTTCACGAGTGAGGGAACCATGAAGAGGGAGCTTGGCCGGAGAATCGGAGCAGCTGGTGTGGTTCTGCAGTCGCTTTACCGCACTGTTGTGATGAAAAGAGAGCTGAGCCAAAAGGCAAAGCGCTCGATCTACCGGTCTATCTTCGTCCCCACCCTCACCTATGGTCATGAAGGATGGGTCATGACCGAAAGAACGAGATCACGGATACAACTAGCCGAAATGAGTTTTCTCCGGAGGGTAGCTGGGGTCTCCCTGAGAGATCGGGTGAGAAGTTCAGTCATCCAGGAGAGACTCGGAGTAGAGCCGCTGCTCCTTTGCGTCGGAAGGAGCCAGTTGAGGTGGTTCGGGCATCTAGTGAGGATGCCTCCTGGGCGCCTCCCTAGAGAGGTGTTCCAGGCGTGTCCAGCTGGGAGGAGGCCGCGGGGTAGACCCAGGACTAGGTGGCGAGACTACATCTCCGCACTGGCCTTGGAGCGGCTAAAGATTCCCCAGGCAGAGCTGGTTGATGCTGCCAGGGAAAGGGATGTCTGGGGCCCCCTGCTGGAACTGCTGCCTCTGCGACCCGACCCCGGATAAGTGGATGAAGATGGATGGATGGATGGATCTCTCTCTCTCTCTCTCTCCCCCATGTTTAGGAAATACTTTCAGCTTTTCAGATCAAAACATGCAGGTGAGAGAGCCACTTGACCAATAACAAAACATGCCCTTCAACTTCTGATTTGACCAAACAAAACCAGTCATTTGAGCTAACAGATGGTGATCTTAGGTCAATTTTGCATTTAACCTCATAAAATGGGTTTCCCTGACACAGCCTAGGTCAATTACAAAATGTCCTGGACTAGACTTGATCCTGATCTGCACGAAGATGCTGGTTGCAAAGACTTTTGGGCAGGGTAAACTGGTCTAACAGGGTAAGCTCTTTGCTACAGGACTATTTCTACCAGTACATGCGGGCCGGCCTTACCCAGGGAGATACAGGGGTGTGTTGGGGTAGTTCAGCTGATCCAGGTAGTTCCTGGAGCCCCCCAACTTGTCATTGTGGCCGTTCACCAGAGCTTCTGGCTCACCAGATACATTATTCACCTGTGGGGTGAGGACATATGAGATAGGGGTCACAGGGTCATATTTCACAATAGGGACAGGGAGGGTGTAATGGAAGAATGCACAGTTTGGTGGAAAAACTAAGAAAAATGCTGACTTTTCTTATCCTACTTGGATGGCATGAGGACAAGGGGTCTACATACAAGCGCTGATACATAACTGTCATAATTTGTCTTACTAAGAACAGTAAAAGGCTGACATACTAACTATTGTTAATGTTACCTATGGTTATCTAAACTAAAAACACTGAAACCCTTAGGTCTTTATTTCAACAGCCTAAAGGGCTCCCAGGCGCACAACAACATTAAACAAAAACAAAGGTGAATCTCCATCACTCTGCTCCCTTCCTCGGCAATGTCATTAGACTGAAGAGTGAGGTACTGTTTTAATTGTTCCCTTTTTGTTATACTAAGGTTGCTCCCACAATATTATCTTATGGTGTTTAACTTTCGTCTCTGTGTAGTCAACAGTCTGGTCGAGCGCTCCGATCATCCAGCCCTGACCGGTTCCTCCACTTCTCTCTGCGCAGACCGAATACAGCCACAGCCAGGAAACTGGGCACATCCTGCCAATCGCAGCCCTCGGAAACTTGAAAAGTAACTCTTACTTCAATAAATACTCCTTTTAAAAACAAATTTTCCAGGAAGGGGCACTGTTGACTATGTGGGGACCTAGTATCAGGTGCTCTGAGACTTAAGAACAGCTGCCACTGTGAGACAGTAGCCTTCACGTCTTTTAGATCCAAGACCATTTGCATTTTTGTTTGAAGTATTTGTTACACACATCAGCGTTACGCAGCAGCAACACATCCCACCGCAAATGAAAGAGCCTTAGGAAGCCACGCCCAGAAACTGGACGTGAAACTCCCCACTCCCTCCCCGCTCCTCTCACCCGAGAACACTCAGACACACAACACACCGCTTAACCAGTTCATGCATGGAGAAAGATGCAGTAGCTGTTCGTGTACCATTGTAAACTCAAATACACAAATAACTGGTACATTGGGTGGGAATGTCATTCCAGAAATGCCTTTTCACTGCTTTAGCTTCAACCAATTGTAAGGTCACCTTCAGCTCCATGTTAGTCCTAATTAAATCTCTCAGTCCCTCTCACTTCCATTCTCCGTTTCTGTCCAATTCAGTCATTCAAACAGCGTTGACACACAATTACAAATCTTAGCTATTCAAACTTCACCAACAAACATTCAGCCACGATACCAACATCATCTCTCTCTCTCAACAGAATTCAAGATATATATATATATATATATATATATATATATATATATATATCACTGGTCACTGCTCAAAGAAATTAGGGGAACACCAGTCATCAATCATCATTGCAGATCTCAATGAATGAAATAACCCAGCTGAAAATCTTTATTGATTACATTGTGCAATTTGCCGAGAACAAAATGACGGTCAATGAAAGCCAAAATCAGTAAACCATTAAGGGCTGGATGGGATTAAGTGTGATTAAATGTTCCTAGTTTTTTTTTAGCAGTTTATATATATATATATATATAAAGAGATATTCTACGTAGCTCAAAAACACACTTGGACATGCATACACATGTACATCCCAAAAGCACAGGCACACACTTACCCACTCTCCAATGGTGTGTGGCAGACCAGTGCTGAGTGTTTTGGGCTCTTCCCAGAGGATGCGGTCCGGGCCCCAGCGACGGATCTTCTGGCGGGTCTTCACTGCAAACACCAGCAGGATGATGAGGGCTACGAACACTAGGACCCCCAGCACGATGGCTATGGCCTGATAGGGGGCACGACACGGGGACATCAGTCAGAAACAACATGCCATCCACTGGCAGTGCCCAATCATTTCCCTACACATTATACCTGTATGACATGTATGTGACGAATAAAGCCTGACTTGACAATCGCAGTAAGTGACAACTGAAATATGGCTGCGGACTGGATACGGTGTTTACATGATTTATGTTTTTATCTCTTTTTATGGACAGCACTATGTGCTACATTGAGTTGTATGAAAGGTGCTATATAAATAAAATGACACTGACATTGAACTGATGGCCTTTGATGAGGGAAATAAATAACGATTTAAATTTTAAAATATGTTGACTAGATGACCACTTAATACCACTACTTTTATATATCACTTCATAAAGAGGACTTTTTAACATACAACTATGTGACATGCATACAGTAACATGTGTCATGAGTTAAATGGTTTCCTGTCAAAGTAAGCGACATCAGAGGAAGTAACATCTGTGTGACCTCATTCTGACCTTTGACTCCTAACAAACACCCCTGATCCATCCCTCACCTCCTGGGGCTCAACCACGCAGTAGTGGTACAGGTACTGGTTGATGAAGATGCCCTGGGCCTGGTTCTGGTTCTGGTACTGGGCACACAGCTGAATGATCTGGTTGTAGTAGGCAGAGCCTGAGGACTGGGCAGTAGGGTTCACCGCTACCAGATAAACAATGGTGGCTATGATCATCAGCACTGCCAAGATGGCGCAGACGATAATGGCCCCCAGGTAGAACCGGGGGGAGCGGGACGAGTTCTGCCTCGACACCACCAGGATGAAGATGACGAGCACGGCGATGAAGGTGATGGCGGCGATGGCAATGAGGAAGCCCTTGCCCGCCAAGGGGTTCGTGGTTCCGGTCCCTCCGTAGCCGCCGCCGCCGCCGTACGACCCACCCCCGTACGACCCACCCCCGTACGAGCTGCCCCCATATGACCCACCACCCCCGTACGAGCCCCCGTAAGATCCTCCGCCTATTCCCAGTCCGGCGCCGATCCCGCCGCCGATTCCCATGGTGCTCATGTCGTAGTCCCAGGCCAGGGTAGAGGCCACGCAGGCGAAGACGGCCACGCACATGATGATGATGATGATGGACATGATCTTCATGACGCCTGGGGGGGAGGACCACTTGTAGAAGTGGAGGAGTTCCTCATCAGGGTAGTAGGAGAAGGCCGGGTTGGAGATGCGCTCGCTGTGTTTGTGTCTGCTCCCATGGCTACCAGGAGAGAGGGGGATATATATATATATATATATATAAGAGAGAGAGAGAGAGAGAGAGAGAGAGAGAGAGAGAAAGAGAGCAGAAGTTACTGTAGTGGGGTTTAGTGGGGATGGGATGAGAAGTATGGAGGATGAGTGTGATGAAGAAGGATCAGTTAATGTATAGGGCAGTGGGTTACGTGTGGTGGGAATGAATTGGATGGGATGAGTAAAGAGGATGAGTGTTGTATGGAATATGCACAGGTAAAGGATAAGGTCAGAGGGTTGACTTACTGTCGGCCACTGCTATGATGGTAGGGAGGAGGATTGTGTTTGTGAGACGGCATACTGGTGTCTTCCTGTAGGCTACTAGGTCCTCAGTTCAGGTAGGTTGTTGTCCTGTTGTTAAGCATAAACATAACACCTTATTTCATTTCTGCCTTTTCATTCATGTTGTTCAGTCACAAACATCTACTGTAACGGCAGACAAATGGAAGTTTCCATGAACATAAAGGTATTGCTGCAACTTCTTTTCCCCTCAAACCAAGCATCAGATAAAGTATAATTTGCCCCTCTGAGTGAAACAGTCAAGTACTTAGCCTATTCAAAACATCACTCATACACAAGTAAACCCGAAGTCCATCAGAGTAGCTGCAGGCTACGAATGAATTAGTTTGGCAGCGCCAAAACAAGGTACGATTCTCCTGTGTGAATATCCTATACAAATAGCCGCGTTCATGTTGGTAACTGAGCGAAAATCTAATTTACATTTGCATGCTTTCGAAAGAAACAATAGTGGCCACACAGCATTGAAGAAACTCACCTGTTCGAAGGAGGATAGTTGGTAAATACTCTGTCGATGTAACGTCATGAGTCTCCAGTGCTCACACCTGTGCGCGCGCCACCCTTCCACAGCGCGCGGGCCCGCGCAGAGACTATCCAGGTGTGCACGCGCCCCACAGACTCACCTGACGCGCACAGAGACTATCCAGGTGTGCACGCGCCCCACAGACTCACCTGACGCGCACAGAGACTATCCAGGTGTGCACGCGCCCCACACACTCACCTGACGCGCACAGAGACTATCCAGGTGTGCGCGCGCCCCACAGACTCACCTGACGCGCCAGGTGGGCTGACTATGTGAGCTCGCGAGATCAGGATGGCCTCATGAGGCTACTACAGAACAACTCTTGAGAAAGCAGACCAACCTGTCTATCTTTGTTTGCATTATTGCCATACTTCAACTGTAAGTTTAGCAGGTGTACTGGGCAAAGTTCATCACCCCCCCCCCGTCAACAAAACCAACCTGAAGGTGTTCCCTTTCACCGCGTCGGCTCGGCTCGTGGCCGGACTGGGGTCACATTTCCCGGCATGAAATATTCACCCGTCCGGCCCTGTGTACAAGGGACAATAAGGACAACGCATGTAGCCTATATCGAAAAAGATCCCATGTTTGACGTTAAATTCAAATTCGGATAGCCTTGATTAAATTTATTTTCATATTCCAATCCTAATAATCTAGTTAAACCAGATATATTGATAATATTCAAACCATTGGCTAAAATCAGATAAGACACCAGTGTGATTATTGCCCCCTATTTTCCTAACATGTTACTTCCTTATCATATGCTGTCAGATGACACCCGTAGGAGGGGGGGTTGCAGAACCTGACACTGTGGTTTGAAGAGGACGCCCAATGCGCAGCCCTGTTCTACTTTGATCAAACCGGTCCTCCCGGCTACCTGACCCCAGTTACACTGGCACCCATTTTAAAAGGATTTCAGTTTGTGAGAATTTACCAATAACAGAGGACAGAAATGCAATTAATGGAGCTGACGATTACTTTATATTTTACTACAGCTAGGGTCAGGTATTAAAAAAGACAAAGACCATCATTCCAAGAAAAAAGAGTACACAGTAGGCCTATGCACCACTTTGTACAATATTTACAAAATTTACACAATACACAAGCATGCAAGAACATTTTGTAAAAATCGACCTAAAGAATATACAAATATCAAGCACAAATGTGAGGCAATCATCAAACAATGAGGTGATAAAACTTAATTTTGAGGTTCAACAGTTTTGTTGAATTTGTTCAGTGAAAATGAATTGTGTATTTACAATATTTCCAGGTTCAGGTTTCACAGTGATACATGTTCTAGATAAAATAAACTACACAGTATGCCCAGGTTCGGTCTCTGAATAGTGGAACATCAAATATCACGTCACAATATTGTGGGGGGGGGGGGGGGGGGGGGGCACAAGCGACCACAAATCCAGGGCATTGTGAAGACCAGGTTATTTAAAAAACAAAAATAAGCAAAAATGTTCATTGGCACATACACATACAGTACACAAACACAGTAAAAACAGCATACTGCCAATAACATCAGTCTTTCTGGATCTTAACTCATAGGCTCTAGTCATGCTAACTTTAGGTCAATACGCAACCTGTTAACAGCCACAGACAGGTCACACAATAAGATGGCATAGTCCAGGATTTCATGAAAAGGCCTCAATCTAAATGCATTTAAAATTCACTAGAAACAAACACATCAACTACAGTTGATCAACTACTGGCTGTGTGCTTGCGTGCCCCTCCATGCCTACACCACACGTGTATGTGTGTGTGCCAGAGTTTAGCTGAAACCGTCATTCCAGTCCATGACCTTGTTGTACTCCTGGATTTTCTGCTTGATGTGGGACAGTTTGTTCTTCAGGTATTCACACCTCTCCCTCTTCTCCAGGAACGTAGGATCCTGCCCCCCCCCCACACACACACAAACAGTAAGCAAAATGTTCCCAAATTATCCTTTTCTTTTTCTCTCTCTCTCTCTCTCTCTCACACACATTCTCATGTTAACATACCCATCAGTGACACAAACATATCTCAATCTTTTCTCTATTGTAATTGTAATTCTGACTGTGTGTAGACAGCAGAGAGAGAGAGAGAGTAAGACAGCAGAGAGATACTAGCGTATAAGAGGAAGTCTGAAAAACTAGTCTGGTGAAAAGCTACTGCTATTGCCACACATCTTCTTAGATAATACCAGCAGCGTCCACACACAAACAGGTTCTACTGTAACAGGAACTGGGGAAGTTGAAAACAAAGGGATTAGTGTTGCACGGTGTATCGATACTAGAAAAGTACCGCGATACTCTGTCATCAAAAACGGTACAATACCCAAATTTAAAGTATCGATACTTTAAGAAAGACAGTGTTTTAATAAGAGCCGTATATATTGAGTTGCGTTCATGCGACAGTGAAGCCGTGTTTGTTTGTAGGCTAATAGTGCTCTGCTTCTCTCTCCCAAGATCCCCGAGTCGCGGGGCAGTGTGTGTGTGTGTGTGTGTGGGGGGGGGGGGGGGGGGGTGTGCGCGCGCGCTCTCTCTCTCTCCTCGCTCTGTCACTCTGCAGCGAGCAGTGCAACAGTTTTAACTAGTCTAACCTGAGATGGCTACAAGTACAAATGTCGACCGTCCACAGCTTGTTGATAAAGCTGATGCGCGCAGCGAAATCTGGCATTATTTTGCTTACAGAGCCGACAGTGAGGGCAAGCCCACGGACATTAGAAAGCCCATCTGTAAACGATGCTACAAATCTATACAAACCAAGGGAGCCAATACGACCAACCTGGCAAAGCATCTTGCAGACAGACATGCCGACTTTTTACAGTACACAAAGAATTCAAAGAGCGACAGGTTAGCGAATGTGATAGAATATAAGATACACACAACAGCAACAACAGTACTGAATACAACCGAAGGATATTTAGCCTACCTTATGTTTGAATGTATGAAAGCACAATACATTTATTGCACCAGATGATAGCTAGAGAAGCAAATTTTCATCCGTAGCATGAGACTTTTAGCGAGCATAGCTGCAGCCTGGCTGCAAGCCTAGCTCTCTGCCTAGCGCACATGTGACAAAAAAATCAATACCTGCTCCAACCTCCTAGAGCGAGAGAACTGTTAACCGTGAGACAATTATCTCTTTGGGCCTGAATTATCCTATTCCTTTCCACCCAGCAGCACGACATATTCTATATAGAATCAAATTGACCAATCACTCACAGTCTTCTTCCTCTGGTACTCCTGCACTATGTTACTGATGCGTTCCGTCTCCTGAAAGATACAGAAAGTCTGATTGGACATTGTGTCATTTGAAAGCAGTAGTATGGAGCGTAGGTATGTGTGTTTTTATATGTGTGTGTGTGTACTGTATGTGGTTGGGTGTACCAGTTGGCTGGAGGGTCGAGAGGGCAGGTTGCGCATCATTTCATCCATGTCCTCAAACTTCTTAGCCAAGACCTGGACCTCGGCATGTAGCTCCTTGTACTCAGCATACTGGTCATTGAACACAGCCTTGTACTGGTCCCTCTCCTCCTCCGTACGGATGGTGGGGTACTTCCTGTGTGGACAGCAATGAAACAAGTTGCGGTGCTGCCATATTATCCCTAATCAATTATCTCTACGTTAGAATATGGAGTTCCATCAGTAGGTGTTGCTATTATCAAACTGCTCCTCCACAAAGGTGATTGGCTATAGTACTACAGTACTCACGCCACATAGTCGGCGATGACCACAGGTTTGGGGATGTGTCCGGCTGGGATGTGACCTCTCAGGATCTCTGGCTCCATCATGAGAGGGACGGTGGGTGGATGGGCGTGGTCATCCGCTACCAGTGGCTGGATGGTGGGGAGAGGGGTCTGCTCGGACGTCCTCGAACCCGGATCAAGCTGGAAGGAAGGGGAACGTTTGGTTACTCTACTACTTTGGTTACTCCCCACTGTGAATCTGATGAGTAGAAAATGAAGTGATGGTGAAGCAGATCAGGGATGATGTTGACCATGTTGTTCTGTTGTCAGTTATCCCATTTGGCCCACTGACAACCAAGATGATCTGTGACTCCTGGGGCCACTTCACTACACAGCTAAAGGTACTTACCACAGACAGTGGCAATGAAGATCCAATGGTTTTCATCTATGAAAAAGCACAAGAAACTCAGAACAACAAAACATGCTTGAAAGGGTGTGTGTGTGTGTGTGTGTGTGTGTGTGAGTGTATGTGTCACATCATGCTTTCACCTCCTGCATTAGCCCCTCCCTCCTCATTCGCGCCACCTCGTGCCGCCACAGCTTCAAACACACACCGGTGCCCACGAAGTAGACCAGCATGTTCACGAACAGGAAGATGATGGCCGCCGTCTGTCCGGCCTCAGTGCGACAGAATGCCCCATTGATCCCGTTATTGAAAATGGGCATGTTGCACAGGCCACCGCGGGTGGTGTCCCTCACGTAGACTATCCCGCCTGCCATGTACAGCACGCCCAGCGCCAGGTTGATCACACATTCTGTGAGGGGCCACCAGGAGGAGTCCAGGAGGATGGTGCGGTAGTACATGGTCATCCCCAGCACCACCATGATCACCGTCACCACCCAGGCCAGACCGGCCACCACCAGCACAAATGGCGTCTTAGGACCGGTGTAATTGACCATGCCGCCGCCGCCGTAAGCCGCAGCGCCCCCGCCCAGCCCTCCGAACATCTGCGGCATGGAGTAGCCGAACATGTTGAACCACTCGTTGTCCTTGTGCACATAGGCGCAGACGCAGGCGAAAATGGCGGCGCCCAGCAGGAGCTCCACGCAGCCAAGGATGCGCAGCAGCCCCGCCCAGGACTTCATGTAGGCGTAGCGCTGGTGGTAGTCCTCCACCCGCTCGCTGTAGGTCATGACGGAGCGGTAGGTGCGGTCCGACACCGACCCCACCGCCTCCGCCCCCAGCAGCATGGCGTCGCGCTCCTTACGGGAGTTGTAGCTGCCCCCCGAGCCTCCGTAAGGGTCCAGGTAGGAGCCCTGTATGGATGGGGAGGGAGGAGGGGAGTGAGGAGGGGAACAGGGCACGCCCCCTGTGGTCATGTTGTTGTTCTCCTTCTCTGAGATGGGCGGGGACGGCGGCAGGGGCAGGGACCAGGGCTCTCCGCTATGGTTACTGTTCCCGCGGAAGAAGTTCTTGAATGAGTCCGGGATGAAGCGGTGGACGGGCTTGATGTCCATGGTGTCGTCATGGGGGTCCTCATCCAGCCTCTCCTCGCTGTGATAGAAGTCAGGCCCCACGGCGAGCTGTGCCGGCAGGGGCGGCGGCGGAAGCGGGTCCAAGCTGAGGGCCAGCTCCGCCCCTCGCATGTCTTCCAGTGGGTGAGGGGGCCCCTGGTCCCTCCACAGCGAGCCCACAGGGACCTCATCGTAGTGTGGGGCATCAATGCGGACCCGATCAAAACGACCTCCAGCAGACATGGGGGATTGTTCTCTGCCCTACCAGAGACAGAGGACAGGGTGGTTATCAAAAGTAGGATCACCTCAGGGAATATATTACGCTATCTGAGGTGGGAGCATGTCACTCAACATTTCAAGGGCAATGTTAGGGTTGAGATATGAAATGAACCAGCCAATATGACACTGTTTGTTCTCTGTCAGATACAGTGTGCGACCCTCTTGGAGGAATTCAGAAAGTATCAGCATGCAAACGACTTTTAACTAGGGACTGTTCCAAATTCTTGGGCGCTGTACATTGGAAACCATGGAAAATGGAACAAAACCTGGTACCTCACCCAAAACAATTGGGAATCATGCTCCAAACTCCAACATCCCACCCAGCTCTCCATTAACCCCATAACTTGGCAACTCACCCAACACACACATTTGAAATGAACGTTTCTACATCAAATTACACCTACAAGTTTCCACACTATATGTTTCTATAATAAAAAATGAGGTAGCATCGTTCCGGACACTGATGATACTGTGGGACAGAGGCCAACAGACATTATTTGTAAAGGAAAAGACGGGTGGAGAATTAGCCTACCTATTTCACGTGCAGTTACTCACCCTACATGGCTTGCTGTTGAATCTGTTTAAGTTGGATGGCTGTCTTCACTCAACCATCTGGAATGGACGAGGTGAGGAGGTCTAACCTACCATTTTAGTTGACACACATAGCTGAAAAGTTGATGATAGGCCTACTCCTCGTGCGTCTTTCTCTAGATCACTAAGCCTAACATTCGGTTAAGATCTTATTTGGTGAAAATTATAAATGTTGGCCGCCGTATAGTGCAAGTCAAAACGGGAAATATTCCGGATATGTCAATTGAACCTCCCCCCCCCCCCGAATACGCATATTGGCGTATCCGACAATTCAGCATTCAATGTCGACTTCAGTCACAAAATTGTTTGTTGTATTTGTAGCCTACATTATAGGCTAACATATTTCAGAGAAATGAACCTTCACACCAGGTTATCAGCCTAATTCAGACACAGACTTTGACCTACACAACTGAATGGATATGGGGCTGTCCAGGCTGTACAAATAAAACAAACAATACTGGGACTAATGTTAATATCATTTTACTGATGATTTGAAATATGCTTACCTGTCGTTGAATTATCCACCTGTTGTCTCTTCGGCAAAAGGAGCTCCAGGTATCGGGACCGAGTAGTAGACCCTCCCTGGGTTTGAATCAACAGTGCGTTGTCTGCAGCCCCATGCTGGACGTGGGTCGGTTCTGCGTCACTAATATATTGTCACAAGGTAGAAGTTTTGAGAAGCAACTGATCCTGGATCCGTGCCTGTAGGGCATCTTCTCTCCGAACTGAAACCTACCTGGGCAGTCGAGCGAGAGTACAGGCTGTCTGAATACACGAGGCTCACTGAGACCCACTCTATATAATGAGCCTACTTGGTTTTAAATGGGGAAGACATGGTTCCAGTCAATATTACAGGATCATGTACATTTTGGACGTATCCCAGCTGGCACACGACCGACCTTCAACTTTGAAATATAGTTGGATTAATGTCAGTCGTCGTTTCAACCTTGAAACAATATTGAATGATCAATGGTTGAAAAAGGTTGATAAAATACTTATAAATAAATGCTGAAATTCTGTTGAAGATCTGTAGGCTACGTTGATGTACAACTACGTCAACATGTCTTCAACCTGCCTTATAGCCCTTAAGGTGAAAAAAGTCCAAGATTGCGCATAATGCGCATGGAGCCGCGAGGTAGGCCAGCTAAGCCATCCATGCAGAACATGTGCAACAGCGCCCCCTACTGGGCCATCCATGCAGAACATGTGCAACAGCGCCCCCTACTGGGCCATCCATGCAGAACATGTGCAACAGCGCCCCCTACTGTCCCACAATGTTCAGACCGCCGCTGGGGAGTTTCAAGTCCACCTTTTCAAAACCGTCTGCGGAAGAACGCTGCCAAAAATGACATGACTCGCAACCTCGCAAGTGTGTGGCCAAATCTCTGAAAAAGTCACTTTGAATGGTTGAAAAAGGAATGTTGCAGCTGTGAAAAAGGAAAACTCAAATACAAAACAACATTTTCAGAGATTCGAATTTTATTTTCAACCTATCAAAACATTGCGCAAGCCTTCAAAACTTATTTTCGGGCTTGCAAAACCTTTTTCAAGCATTCAAACACTTTTCATTTCAGACCGCTGCTGCGGAGTTTCAAGTCCACCTTTTCAAAACCGTCTGCGGAACGCTGCCAAAATGACATGACTCGCAACCTCGCAAGTGTGTCGCCAAATCTCTGAAAAGGTGACTTTGAATGGTTGAAAAGGGAGTGTTGCAGCTGTGAAAAAGGAAAACAACATTTTCAGAGATTCGAATTTTATTTTCAACCTATCAAAACATTGTGCAAGCCTTCAAAACTTGTTTTCAGTCCTGCAAAACCGTGTTCAAGCATTCAAACACTGACTTACAATCTTTCACATCGTTTTGTTTCAGTTTCGAATTATGACATGATTCTCATAGCTGGGAGGCATAGTTTACACTGTGCTGTAATATTGTTGTTATTCTGTGACAGGTAAATAAATAAAAAATGTAGGTATTTCCAGGATTTGAATGCACATTGCGGTATTTGTGCCATATGCCCGTGCTGCTTGCTGTCTGTCTGGCAGCTGTGGTCCAACGAGCACATCAGTGGGAATCTTGTTGGTATTCTAGCCTACTTCTTTTTTTCTTTTATTTTTTTTAAAGCTATATTGTTAAACTGATGAGGAGGCGAGGGGTGATTGTAATCACGCCTGTAATCCCCGTTAATAAGCAAATGTTACTGTAATCTAGATTAGCCTACATATTTTAAATTGTACTGTAACGGATTACAGTTACAGTTTTTTTGTAATCTGATTACTGAGCACACAGTCAAAGTGGGTTCCACGGTGATATTTTAGGACAGTCAGATATACATTTTTGGGCTGTTTTCAAGCATTTCATTTTTACAATTTGGCATGGTCATTTGGATGGGCTACATGATATCTTGGGTGGGCCATGACTTGCAGATCCCCCCTTACCCCCCCCCCTCCTCCTCCAGAGGCATGCTCCAAAACCCCCGTGGAACGGTCTCCACTAGAGGGAGCCAAAGCCTTGATTTTCCACTGTCTGAATTAATCCTGTAGCTTGAATTCATCCTGCTGCTGTCTTTGATAACTGAGTGTAAGACTATTAAATATTATTCAGTGTGTATATCCTACTACACCTTTATTTATTTATTTACATATTTTATTTTATTTTTTGGACACCTCATTAGAATTGACTGCTGTGTTTGCTTCTATTAATACCTAAGTACGGTATGTCTGTATCGTGCTAACATTGATTTAACTACAGTAATATCTCTCTCCAGCTACCGTGGTTACAGTGCCCCAAAGTAACCAGCAGAGAGCAGTCTGCCTGTGACAGCCTGCCTGTCCGTTCTGGTCGGGCATGCTAAGGCCCACACATTACACATTGGGTCTTGATAATGGTAAATGGACTGCACTTATATAGCGCTTTTATCCAAAGTGCTTTACAATGAAGACACCAATGGCGGCAGGTGCCATGTAAGGTTCTAGCCTGCTCATTGGGATCAATTTGGAGTGCAGTGTAAGGACTAAGGACACTTTGACATTCCCAGGAGGAGCCGGGATTCGAACCGCCAACAATCATTGGACGACCCGCTCTACCTCCTGAGCTGCAGCCACCCCATGATACACACCTTCTGCTGAGACAGACAGATGTGGAGGCAGTGTGAGGCGTTTTGCAGTGTAGTTTACATGACTCAGAGTATACCTCTCTCTCTTAACTGTTACCATGATGAAAGACCATAATTAATGTCATTGTGATGTTTATAATCCATGCATTTACTGCAAGCAGACAGTGCTAAATGTGTATGTTTGCTGGGGCACAACGGAGGTAGCCTCAGTCCTGTCCTGTGCTGCTATCACAGAAAGACCAAGAGATGAGGTCACCCCAGCCGTGGCAGATAGCACCCCAAGGTGCATCCAAAGTTAAACATCTTTATCTGTAATGACAACAGCCAGCAGAGGCATTTTCACTCCCAGGATCGATGTCTTGTCGATATCCAATCAGAACGTCAGTAGGATGTATGGTAGACCCACGGGGGGCGGGAGGTGTGCTGGATTCACCAATAGAGATGTAGTCTCAGTTCTCTGCTTGAACGTGTTCTGCTGTTGAGGGGCTGTATGCATGATTTTGGCATGAGACAACTCTGGCGTGGTTTTACGTCCACACTGAGAGTGATTGTCATGGGGAGAAAAATCATTCACATAGAAACATTTAGCTTCTTTCGTATCCAGCAATCTCTCACAGCATGGTCACTGGTCAACAATGTGAGAGATGTACATAGATGGTGATAGATGAGAGATGTACATAGACTGTGATAGATGTACAACACATAGATAGATATAGCTCTATACATATCTATCTATCTGTCTGTCTGTAAGTCTGTCTACCTACCTGTCTGTCTGTCTATCTATCTATCTATCTATCTATCTATCTATCTATCTATCTATCTATCTATCTATCTATCTATCTATCTATATGTCTTTCTGTCTATCTATCTACCTACCTGTCTATCTGCCTGTCTGTCTGTCTGTCTGTCTGTCTGTCTGTCTGTCTGTCTATCATCTAGTTCTCTCCACACACCCACTTCCATCCATGTTGCCCATGGTAACGAGGTTAAAATGCACACAGACATCATGCAGCAAGCTGGGGGGGGGGGGGGGGGGGGCTGTGTGTGAGAGAGAGACAGACAGAGAGAGAGAGAGAGAAAGATGGGTAGTTTTTAAGGCATCTACCAGCTAGATACTCTAAACTAGATACTGAAAACCAGAGCCACTGCATTTTTCTACAGCTGGCACCCATTACATCCAGTATGCAGGGATTGTGTTGTTGTTGTTGTTGTTGTTGATGATGGTGATTATAGTGCTTTGATGATGATGATGGTGGTTATAATGATGGTTATGATAGTGCTTTAATGATAATGATGTTAACAATGGTGGTGATAATGCTGATTGCTATTGCATTGTTGGAGATTGTAAAATTGTGACTACCCTGTCAGTGGCCATGGTACAGCACTACTAAGCATCTCTGGTACAACACTACTAAGCATCTCAGCATGTACGCCTAGTACGTCCTGTAACGCAGCCTCCGGGCTCATCTTAACATTCCAGTGTGATCCCCTAATTGAAATTCCAATGTTCTCCGGCCTTGCTTGGCTGCTCATTTCAGACCCTAGAATATCCTTCCTATTTAGATGGAATGAATCCCTGGGTCCTCGCCAGAGAGACCATGTCATATTTCCTCCCTGATCGAAAATGAGTGTCATCACCTCCCCCTAGGCGCATGGTAAGGGCCAAGGTTCCTTCCAAAAAGAGATTGTAATATCAACAGGACTTCCCTTGTTAAATAATGGTTAAGAAGAGAAGAAGATAAATAAATAAAGGTTGAAATACAAAAAGTCTTTGAAATTGAGAGTTTAACATGTTTTTTGATTGATTTTTCATGGTGCCCACATCCATTGTATGACCAAAACGGTGGTAGAGCAATTATCAGACTTTACCAAAAGTGCTAGTTACCTCTGCCCCAGGGGCAAAGCCCTGCAGGGCAGAAGGTAATGTTTTCGCCCCTGTCTGCCTGTCTGTCTGTCTGCCTGTCTGTCTGTCTGTCTGTCTGTCTGTCTGTCTGTCTGTCTGTCTGTCTGTCTGTCTGTCTGTCTGTCTGTGTGTGTGTGTGTGTGTGTGTGTGTGTCTGTAGGCGGACAGGATTAAACCAAAACTACCAGCCCGAATTTTGACCATGATTAATTCATAGGTGGCTGTACAGTACCCATATTACTGTAACTTCAGTGTAGTGGGGGATTTAGGTTTCAGTTTCCTCATAGGTTTCAGGTTCTTGGCGCCACTTGCAATACCGAGCTTGGCCACTACGCCAAAAACTGGCTGTTCCTGGTCATGGGGGCTTGCTTCATGCGCCACTGAGCAACTTTTATTGGATTGAATGGGCTGACATCTTTGCATGCCTTATCCACTTCTTATAATACATCCATGATCCAGCCATGATCAGTTATGCTCGCGTCAACAGGCTGGTGTCTATTTACTTTTTCAGCTCGATCTGGAAGATAGAACGCTAGAGCCCGCCTACCATAATTTTTCTGTCCGGTGAATGGAAGATGATGCTGCAGCAGTGTTATTATTTAAATCAGCAATATTTAAATTTCACCTTGCGCCTGACGAGACTACTGGCTGCAGTGTAGAGAGCGACAAACAAGCTGCTAAAGCTATTGCTGATTATGGTGTTTTGTGCGCACAATACCACTTAGTTTAGTGCGTTGTTATCAACTTGTTTGCTAACAAAGGCTAGAGCTACTAGTAAGCTGTTGATAAGGAGATCAGCTGTTGCAACTGGAACGCTCACCTCGGGAGTGACCATTGCCAGTTCCCACTCGCACCTCCCGAGACAAATGGAATGCAACGTTATATTTCTCATTCGTGTGGGTAGTTGAGGCGATGCATTCTGTAGGCTACCTCAATAGAGTCGGCTAAATTACCATGTTTAATGCTTTATGTATACTATCTGTTAGTGTGAAGTGTGGTGATTTATGTACAGCCAAGATCAAACCCAGCATGGGCAAGTGAGCGTAAAGACAATACTGCCAAGCAACACAGTGACACCTGTTATATAGACTAGTGTCTCAACTTGCATTTAAATGATAATGTAAACTTCAAGCATTCAAAGTAAACTGCAGACACTTTCAGGTGGATGGAAATAAAGTGCCTGCACATTAAAATGATTGACTTCATAGAAAACTATATCTCACCTATAGACTATAGATTTAACATGTCATTGGCTGTATAACTCCCATCTGAAATGTACATCTTATAAAATACTGTCTGCAGACTATGAACCAGCCCACTCCTCCCTCCACTACTGCTCTGCTTGGCTGTTAATGAATGTGAATGGGAAGTCTTCACAAAACTAGCAACGTTTTGGAAATTGGAGAGGAAAGATGTCAAGCAGAAAGAGGAAACTACCGGTGGTGCTACAGTAACCAATTCAAACAGCCAGTAGGAGAGCACAGCACATGAGAGGTGGTGGTGGGAGGTGGGAGGAAAGGTAGAGGAAAGGTACGGGGGGGGGGGGGGCGTGGAAGGGGGAGAGCAGTTGAGGGGGGGGGGGACAGGGGTGGAGGTCTGCTCTCTGAGTGCAAGCCCCTCTAGTTTTGTAAATTTTTTGATCTGAATAAGTAACCTTAAAACAGGGCTAAACATGATTTCCCCTTTACTACTCTTTTAAGCTTTTGAAATGCGACTTGACACCTGACTGACGCTGTGTGCTTTGGGCTTTAGGCTTCATGAACACATGCAGAGAAAGCGGGATCATGGCTGAACCAGTATGAGACCAGAACATATCTGTTGAGACACATGTCTGAGCCTACCAAGTGATTAACCATTCAGACACATTCTGAGTATTTATACAGTAAATGCTTGACAAGGCTAACGTGTGTTTTCCTCTGAAGTGCTCCCCACCCACCCACACTTTCCAAGCTCCTAGAGCTGACCTGAGACCTGGAGTGTCTGTGTGACAGTGTTGTAGGTGGGTATTCTGGACTCTAAGGAGGTTTTATTCAATCAGCACGAGCTGATTGGTGTGAAGCCAAATCCAGGTTAGCTGACCCTTGCCCATCAATTGGTAGTTGACCTTCGACCCTGTTACATACTTCCAGGCCCAGAACAGGTACAGAACTATGCTACCCGAGTCCTGAGGCTCCCCCGCATTCTCCTTCTTCTCAGTACCTCTCGGAGAGATACCCAATCTGACCAATCCAAGAAGGACGTTAAGGTAGCTATCAAACTAAAAGTGGGAAACTTGGCTCCTGTCATACCGGAATCTGTCCCCTAGAACTTCTCGTCTGGAGCCGCACTAGTGTACTTAAGGCCCAGCTATAGGGAACAGGAAGACACAGCTATAGCAGCAACAGGAAGACCAAGCTATAGCAGCAACAGGAAAACGCAGCTATAGCAACAACAGGAAGACAAAGCTATAGCAGCAAGAGGAAGACCAAGCTATAGGAACAACAGGAAGACACAGCTATAGCAGCAAGAGGAAGACAAAGCTATAGGAACAACAGGAAGACACAGCTATAGCAGCAAGAGGAAGACAAAGCTATAGCAGCAACAGGAAGATCAAACTATAACAGCAACAGGAAGATGCAGTTAAAGCAGCAACATGAAGACGCAGCTATAGCAGCAACAGGAAGATCAAGCTATAGCAGCAACAGGAAGACAAAGCTATAGCAGCAACAGGAAGATGCAGCTATAGCAACAACAAGAAGATGCAGCTATAGCAGCAACAGGAAGACGCAGCTATAGCAGCAACAGGAAGACGCAGCTATAGCAGCAACAGGAAGACCAAGCTATAGCAGCAACAGGAAGACGCAGCTATAGCAGCAACAGGAAGACCAAGCTATAGCAGCAACAGGAAGACCAAGCTATAGCAGCAACAGGAAGACGCAGCTATAGCAGCATCAAGAAGATGCAGCTATAACAACAACATGAAGATGCAGCTATAACAACAGGAAGACGCAGCTGCAGCAACAGGAAGATGCAGCTATAACAGCAACAGGAAGACCAAGCTATAGCAGCAACAGGAAGATCAAGCTATAGCAGCAACAGGAAGACAAAGCTATAGCAGCAAGAGGAAGATCAAACTATAACAGCAACAGGAAGATGCAGTTGAAGCAGAAACATGAAGACGCAGCTAAAGCAGCAAGAGGAAGATCAAACTATAACAGCAACAGGAAGATGCAGTTGAAGCAGAAACATGAAGACGCAGCTATAGCAGCAAGAGGAAGATCAAACTATAACAGCAACAGGAAGATGCAGTTGAAGCAGCAACAGGAAGACCAAGCTATAGCAGTGTTGCTGCTATACTGTAACAGCAACTAAAATATGAAGCTATAGCAGCAACAGGAAGACATGTAGCAGCAACAAGAAGACAGCTATAGCAGCAACAGGAAGACGCAGCTATAGCAGCAACAGGAAGACAGCTATAGCAGCAACAGGAAGACAGCTATAGCAGCAACAAGAAGACAGCTATAGCAGCAACAGGAAGACAGCTATAGCAGCAACAAGAAGACAGCTATAGCAGCAACAGGAAGACAGCTATAGCAGCAACAAGAAGACAGCTATAGCAGCAACAGGAAGACAGCTATAGCAGCAACAGGAAGACAGCTATAGCAGCAACAAGAAGACAGCTATAGCAGCAACAGGAAGACAGCTATAGCAGCAACAAGAAGACGCAACTAAAGCAGCAACAGGAAGATGCAGCTACAGCAGCAATAAGCAGACACAGCTATAGCAGCAACAGGAAGATCAAGATATAGCAGCAACAGGAAGACCAAGCTATAGCAGCAACAGGAAGACACAGCTACAGTATAGCAGCAGCAAGAAGACATGGCTATTGCAGCAACAAGAAGACACAGCTATAGCAGCAACAAGAAGACCAAGCTATAGCAACAACAGGACAAGACAGCTACTATATAGCAGCAACAGGACAACACAGCTACTGTATAGCAGCAAAAGGAAGATCAAGCTACAGCGATGTGTGGCTGGCTAGCATCGGATGAGCAGGTTTAGCATAGTGGCTCAGAGGGGCTCTGTTTTCACGTTAGATAGAAGCTGGATAAACAGCTTGTGCACTGAGGGTGATTTATATGACAAGACAGTGATGAATTAGCAGGACATGACTGAACATTCAGTGTATTAGCTACTGCAGTGTATTTCAAATGCATAGACTTTGTGTGGAACAGAACTTCAAGGAGGCAAAAACGGTCGAATCAACAATTTATTGAGCATGCCTAACACATGGGGTCAGAACTTCCTCAATACTAACTTTACAGTGTCATGACTTCAGCTTTTAAACTGTCTTCAAGCCAGGAATCACATGACAAACAAATGTGCATACAGGGAATGTTCATCAACACCAGATATGGTCACAAAAGATCAACTAGTCTACTGAATGGTCAATGTATCAGCTGATCTTTGCCCCCCTGGACCATAGGTGCTTCCTGTGTCCTCTTAGGATCATGTTACAAGACTCTTGAAGTACTCTCTTCAAAGATGACCATTAGGTCATGCTGACTCAAACAAAGACAAAGGCCCTCTATTGAGCCTTGAATGAACAGAGTTCAAACTAATTAAAAATGATTTCTACATGAGAGTAATACAGACATGTGATTAATGTAATACAGTATACAAATATACTACATATCCCCCCTTTGAGGCCTCTTAACGCCTCAACACATAACAACACTATACAGAACAAAATCCCAAAGACACATGCAAACAACCAATCATCACACAGCAACAAAGCTATCCAGGGGCCAGAGGTTACTAGCACATAGCCCCTATCGAAAGAGAACAGCCCTCAGTGCTGTCTCATATCCCGTGACATGGTGGAGCAATCTTCAAGCCCCCAGGTGACTTAATCCTCTTTGACACCCAGAGATCAATGTCCATAGCAAGATGTTAAGCTCACCCCGTCCGAAATAGGGAGTATACTCCAGGAATGTCCATCAATGACCCTCAAGTCATTCGTGACAAAATCCAACTCCACACAGTTCATAGCTTCGCGCTGGTGGGGGCAACCACTCCTTGGTCGCCCACACAATGCACTCCAAGATTGTCTGAAAACATCAACACAAAAAATGGAACACCCCCAATAGAAATAGGCTAAACCCAAATTACAAAACGGAACAATCAAACCAAGGAGTCGTGTGCACACACCTGAATCAGTAACACAGGTGAAGTGTAGGTGACACCCTCAAGCTTGATTGAACAGGAAAACCCAAAACAGAAACTATGGCTGCGAACAGCAGTGAGCGGGCCCTCGCACCCCACGCATGTTGGGGTGTGGCGCCGTTAAAGGGTGTGCTATTTCAGGGTCCATTACTGAGAGAAACTTCCTGTCACCAGTAGGTGGCGCTTTAAGCGTGACTCAATACCGACTCATAGATGTGTTCAGGACGGTACCTTGATGAAGCGTGAGAAAGTGTAAATCGGACAATGTATGTAGGCGTTATGATGACTTCCTGCTTGACCTGTAGGCGGAGCTATAAGTATGACTCAATACTGACCTACAGATGTGTTCAGGATGCAACCTTCATCAAGCGTGGGCAATTTGGGGTAAATTGGATAATGTATGGAGGAGTTATGAGGACTTCCTGTTTTATGGTGAGACATAGAAATTCGCTGCGGCGCCACTGTCATGAATATCTGTGTGATCATTTGATTACATTACCTTTATTTTTACACAGAACAAAATGAACATATCCACGTTCTATGGGAAGCGAGCAGGTGGACTTCAAACCAGGGTTCCACCCGTTGAAAGTGATGACAGCTGTCTCAGTGACAGTGGGGGGAGCGATGAAGACTACACTCCTAATATACCGGGTGATGAAAACAGCAGTAATAATGCTATAATGTTTTGTAGTTTCTGTAAGGGGGCTGGTTGGCTAGCTGACCCAAACGCAGGCCCACGGACACAGACGGACAGTTCCAAGCCCAGAGGGCGGTTTAATACAATAGCGGCGGTACAGAGGGCAAGGCAAAGGGTAGTCAAGTTCAGGCAGGGGTCAATCGATCAACAAACAATGTCCAGAAAACGTAATCCAAGCCGTGGTCGAGGTCCGGGGAGAATGGGTCGGGGAAGCCGTGTGTCAGTCCAGGGAAAGAGCAGCAAACAAACCGGAATCTGGAGGAGTGGAGAGTAGAATGAGTAACACGGAAAAAAACAACTATAATGACTACTAGCACGGGAACTTAGAAAACCACAACTTGCCACAAGGAATCTTAGGGAAGAACTGGCGACGAACGTTGGGAAGACCGGGTTCTTATAGGGGAGGAGATTGGATGATTAGTGGCAGCAGGTGAGCCGCGCCCTCGGAGCTCGTTAGCGGAACCGTGTTCAGGTGTGCGGGGGTGATCAGGTGTGCGGGGGTGATCACGTGTGCGGGGGTGTTCAGGTGTGCGGGGGTGATCAGGTGTGCGGGGGTGTTCACGTGTGCGGGGGTGATCAGGTGTGCGGGGGTGATCACGTGTGCGGGGGTGATCAGGTGTGCGGGGGTGATCACGTGTGCGGGGGTGATCACGTGTGCGGGGGTGATCAGGTGTGCGGGGGTGATCACGTGTGCGGGGGTGTTCAGGTGTGGGGGGTGATCACGTCGGAGGGCGCGCAGAGCGCGCGCTGAAGTGGAAGGCCGTGGCGTGCGCGCTGCGGGAACGGTGGTGGGAGCTGGAGAGCGCCCAGGCGGAGGCGGAGGCGGAGCCGTAACAATCGGGCTATATAGGCCTACAATAAAAACACTGTTTCAGTTTTTATTGTAGCCTACATATGGATTAAAGGCTTTTTAACCACTTTTCCACCCAATAAGTTATTGAAGTTATTATCAATTTGACCGAGCACGTCCTCACGTTCCGCAGCTAAAATGCAACCGGTCCAAACTAACACAAACCCTACAACATAGGCATGTATTAGTTTAGAGTTTATTGGTTTGACTGTAAAATGTTTATCTTTTCAATTATATTTATAGTAATACATGTTTATTGCTGGGTTTGTGAAAACCATTACTAGTACACCACGCTGCCTGTGTCACATGGTTGCAGATAATATATTAGATATTATGACACGGGAGAAATAGGGCTACTATAGCTGTTCTAGCAAAGTTGCTATGAGGACTTATATTTTGATTTAGAAAAATGTTTTTCAGTTTCTAACTAAATGTAGAATGTCCCCCGCAGTTAAGGGTGGTGGTGGGGTTCTGTTAAAATAAAAACATACAGGATGATAACTTCATAATTAATTATAATAATAATAATAATATATATATAAACAGCAATTCTGATGTGTTGAAAGCACAGCAATTGCAATGCCAATTAATATTAGGCTAAAGAAATGACATTCCCTTCGGTTTAAACCGTTTTGAACTGACGTCCGGTTTAAGCCCCGCCCACTTCCGAATCCGAATCCGAATAATTAGCTGTCAAATACAAATACAGATACAAATACAAATAGTGGTCTCCCGGCACACCCTTAATCTGTACACTACATTCTCGGAGAAGTTGCAATTTCAAGGTTCCTTAGCAATTCCAGGTTTCCCCCTGCCTCTTAAATTAAAGGGGAAGCTCTGCAGTGAAAGACTTGACATGAACGATGCTGAGAACAGAGCGGGTTAAAGTCGCACTGAAACGGACGTTTGAGATCATCTAACTTCCGTAGTTTGACGTATTTCCGACGCAAACAAGCTATGAGGGTGGGACATATGTTTAATTTGATTGGAACATTGACAAGTGGACGGGTTTTAAGAACTTTAGACAGATTCGATAAAAGGATAGCGTTGATTGACGGGTGGATGTCGTGAGATTATTGGCCTAAAATCTAAGGTACCTGTTGTCGTCATTGCACGTGACCTACCGTTTTCCAGGAAGTAATAAATTCTATACTTTGATATAAGATTACAACAAAAGTAGAATTTTGTAATTTTTTGGGCATACATCATTGAATAGGTGAACACTATGACCAATTATGTGAACCAAAATGGGACAGAATGCTTTTTTTCATTTCAGTGCGACTTTAAGGATATTACTGTCATCTTGCGGCTTTCTGAAAGATGACGTCACAGGTAGAATGGAGCATCTGAAGTCCCTTCTTTCCTCCTCTCCTGTTTTTCATCAACAAACACAAACACTTACACACACATGTACACACACACACACACTGCCTGTGGGGGCAAGAGCACTGCCTGTGGGGCTGACCTGCTTTACTAATGAGTGTACACTCCGCGAGCTGAGGGTTACTCAATAACTAATGTCTGCTTTTAGTGCCTTCTGCGCAGTAGCATTACACACACATGCACACGCACACACACACAAACACGTACACATCAACAAACGTGCACACACACAAATGCAAACACAAACTGTGTGTATGCTGGGCACTCACACAGTCACAGAGTGTCTACTGTCATTTCTACCTCAGTGTTTCACACACACACACACACACACACACACACACACACACACACACACACACACACACACACATCCTCTCTCTTTCTCTTGCTCTCGTCTCTTGTCTACAGTAATTATCATGCACACTCTCTCTCCCTCACTCTTTCTCTCCCTCTCTCTCGCTCACTCTCTCCCTCTCTCCCTTCCTCTCTCTCTCCCTCACTCTCTCTCTCCCTCACTCTTTCTCTCTCGCTCACTCTCTCCCTCTCTCCCTTCCTCTCTCTCTCCCTCACTCTCTCTCTCCCTCACTCACTCTCTCTCTCATCCTCCCCGGTCCCCATGCTGTTTCTCCAGCAGTGTATGAGCTTAGCGTGGAGAGAGGAGTGCCAGTCCTCTGGTCTGCTCTGCACCGGCTAGAGCGGCACAGAGGAAAGCAACGTTGTTGTCGAGGCGACTGGTGATGTGCTCCGCTCTGCACAGAACCAGGAGCACACAGCCAGACAGGCAGGCAGACAGACAGACAGACAGACAGACAGACAGACAGACAGACAGACAGACAGACAGGCAGGCAGGCAGGCAGGCAGGCAGGCAGGCAGACAGAAGAGGTAGGTGGCACTGCACTGGGGTGCCGTCCGGACTGAACCGGACCGGGCTGTTGGCGTCAGCGTGCGACAAAGGACTTCCCTTTACCAAACAGCTGAGCCGAGCAGAACCGGGCCAGACTGGACCGGACTACTTCAGCTTGGACTGGGCTGCAAGGCTCTGCCGTGCCTAGCTAGCCAGTCTGGGCTGGGCTCCCTCCCTCCTCCTCCTCCTCCTCTCCCTCCCTCGCACGCTCACGCTCTTTCACAGCCGGCGAAGCCTCAGTCCTCTCCAGCAGAGGAAGAGAGCAGACCTGAGCGTGTCTGTGCACACCTCCTTCCCTCCCTCCCTCCATCCCTCCATCCATCCGTCAGCGGGATCCATCGGAGGGGAACGGAGAGAGAGAGCGTAGAGAGAGAGAGATCTCTTTCCTGCGTCGATTGTCTCTGTTCGGCCGGGTAAAGAAACACCTAGTTGCGATGCAGTGCTAGCAGAGCGGGTTTTCCGATCCCACCTTGTCTTTTCGGGGACACAAGAGCCTCCTTCTTGCGCGTCTGTCCGTAGACGTCCGCGGACAACTCCGGACCGCGGCGGGAGTTTGATTTTTTTCCCCCCGCTTCCTCTCCGTTTCTTCGCGGCCCGGGTACGACGCCCCCACCCCCCACGCACACACACCCCTCCCGCCTTCCCCGCAGGGGGTCGCCGACGGCAACCTCTCCCCGGTGGCCGGCATGGCCCAGCAGACTGCCGTGGGGGTGGGCGTGGCAGTGGGCCACCAGGACACGCTGGCGGTGCCGCCCATGCCCAAGCACTCGGGCCTGAACGAGGACCTGGTGAAGATCCTGAGGGAGAACCTGCTGCAACCCGAGCGGCCGCGCGGCAACCGGCGCTCGCCGTCCTCCATCTCGCCCCGACTCTCGCCAAGGAACTCCCCACGGCTGCTGCGCCGCATGCTGCTCAATAACAACATCCACCAACAGAGGCGCTTCACCGTGGCGCACACATGGTGAGAGGCCAGGCCGGCACGGGATACCCGTGTGCGCGCGATGGAGTGTGCGAGCGTGTGTGTGCGCGTGCATGTGCTTGTGTGTGTAAGTGTATATTTGTGTGGCAGAAAGAGTCTAATACATGACAATCAAGAGCTGGTGGATTTGAGTGTTTGTGTGTGAGTGTGTGTGCGTATGTGTGTGTGTGTGTGTGTGTGTGAGAGAGAGAGTTCTCATTGTTTTCTGTCTGCTCTGAATGCTCGAATTCTAATTAGCTTAGCCTGGACTGTGGTCTGCGGTCTAGTGTGAGTGTGTTCGTGCAGCTTGTTCATCAGTGTTTGCTGACCTTTGCTCTGTAAGTTATTGGTGTTGACAGTGATAGCATCTAGGGGTCAGTGATAGCATCTAGGGGTCAGCAGATGAGAGCTGGATGTGGGCAGCTTTTTACTGCTAAACCCGTCAAGCACCTTATCACCATAGTTACTGCTATCAGCCATCATATCCACGGCGGTCCCCGCCCCCCCACCCTCCTACTTTGGATAGATTGCATTCCAAAGCAATTTTCCACAGTGTGAGAAGAATTCAGTTATGTGGAGCAGGAACATACAGATGGTTATGAGTTTGTGGTTTTCACCAATCTGCTTGGTGTGCAGCTGCAGCTGTTGAATGAGTGAGTGTCCTATTCCTGTCCTCCACCCCCCCTCTCTCTCTTCCTCGACTTCCCCCATTCTCCTCCACCCACCCATCCTCCCTCTCTCTCCTTCACTACTTCCCTCCTCTCCTCCCTCACTCCCTCCTCTGCTCCCCCCCATCTCCTCCTTGTCTCACCTCCTCTCTCCGAGGCCGTCCTCCCAGCTGAGTTTCGCTGTGATTAAAATCCCATTTGTCCACATGTCAACACTGCTCTGGTTCCCTCATCCTCCCCGTTTCTGCTCCACTCCTTCTATTATACCTCAGGCTTTCCTTCACACACCATCTCCCCTCCCTCTCTCCCTCCTTCCTCTCCCTGCACCGTCTCTCCTCACCATCCCCCAGTCCATCTCTCCCCATCTCTCTTTCTCTCTCTCTCTCTCCTCTCTCCTTCTCTCCTCATCCCCTTCTCCCCCCTTCCGTTCCTGGAGTGATGGAACTAATTGTTGTGAGGGAGATGACTGGGATTTACTCATGCTTTCCTCCTCCGTAATGTCACGCTGCCTTCCCAGTGTGTGTGTGTGTGTGTGTGTGCGTACGTGTGTGTGCGTATACATGTGTTTGTGTATGTATGTGTGTGTGTATGTGTGTGTACATGTGTGTATGTGTATATGTGTGTGTGTGTGTGTGTGTATGTGTACGTGTGTGTGTATGTATACATGTGTGTGTACGTGTGTGTGTGTGCATGTGAGAGGTAATGTATGTATGTGAGAGGCAAGTATGAATGTTGGCCCATACGGCACCTCATACTTCCCCACCCCTTCGCCTCTTATCGAAGATAGCCGTCCCATTCTGAAGCACGACCCTCACAGCCCGACAGCTTGGCAGGCTCTCTCAGCTCCCTCTCCGTTGGTTGAAAAGCCGGGTGTTCTGGGAAGGCGGGAACAGCTGAGGTGCTCCTGATTAAATAACAACCGTCCAATAGTTGCAATCAAGCAATCATCTCATTTAGGGAGAGGGTCATTGAGGTGCTCCACATAGACTTCCTCTGATCCCAGTTATCACCCTCACCAATAGTTCATTAGGGAGTGTGTGTATATGCGTGTGTGTATGGGTGCGTGTGTGTGTGTGTGTGTGTATGCGTGTGTGTGCGTGTGTGTGATGTGACTCCCAATCAATGTTCTCTCTCTTTGGCTGTACCACGGCACCAGCACTCACAAATCCATCACCTGGTCCAAGATAGCCTTCGTATGAGTGGCACGCTCGTGTGTGTGCACGTGTGTGACTTTGTGTGTGCGTGTGTCTGCGTGCACAGTGGGATTTAAAGACCCCATGTCACCGTCAGGTTGGTCATAGCACTTTGAGATTTTCTTAAATATAAAGTGCAATACAAATAAAATGTATTATTATTATTATTATTACCTCATGTCGCAGGAGCTTGAGTGATAGGAAGAGAGAGAGGGAGATTCCGGTTTTACTGGTGGGCAGCGTGGTCCCATCTGGCTCGTGGTCCTACCTGGCTCGTGCCTCGCAGTGTCTGCAATAGCACCACAGCAAAGCCACTTTTGCTCAGCAACAGACAGTTGGATTGCGATCGGTATAGCTGTAGCCAGGAATAGCTTTTAAATGGATGAAATGAAAGGCAAATCGATTCTCCCAAACGGTCTTTGTCGACCCAATTCTGCATGAATTAATCTAGCCGACAGCTCTTATGTATTCTGTAGTGGACAGACTGCTGAATAGCCTGTGTGTGGGGGACGGGGGACGGCGGGGGGGTGCATACACGTGTGTATGTACATAACTGCGTTCATGTGGTTGTGTGTGAGTGTGTGTGTAACTGTGTGTGGGTGTGTGTGTGCATACACATGTATGTAGGCTACTGTACATAACTGCATTCGTTTGGTTGTGTGTGTGTGTGCTCCGGGAGCACGGCGACTGACTCTTTGAAGGAGCGGGTGTAGCCAGTGTTTGAAGAGCGACCAGAGTCTCATTTACTTCAATCACCTTTTCATAGTTTTCTGCCCGCGGGGCTGTGCAGTAAATCTGCCCCACTGCCCTGCCTGGCTCCTCTCAGCAGCTCATTACCAAGATACTCTGCTGTCTCTCTGAGGACTGCTTGGTTTGATATACTGTACAGCTCAGAGGGCTGCAGGAGGAGGGGGGCAACACCTTAAACATACAGTACACAACTCAACTCAACCGTGCTCAGGGGATGTTTAGGAGGCAGAGCATTGGAGCACACTCTGGTTTTATAGGAGACTTCAGTTCACAAAGTATGATGGCGTTAAAGTGCAGGTCCCCTATTATGCTCCTTTTCAACAACTTAATATAGCTGTGATCCCCAAAACATGTCTTTGAACGTTGAAAATATCACTCAGATTAAACATTCTAACATAACTCTATACCGCTCTGTTTCAGTCCAGGGCCCTGTACTACGAAGCTAGTTCAACAAATCCAGGATAACTTTTCGCTAGCTCGCTAGAGTAAACCAAACAACTGCAATCCCGGATAAACGGTACCACGACGGTGGCTATCAACTCGTTAAGTCTACCCAGTTGGTCCAATCTAGCTATGAGCGCGTTCACAGTAAAAGGGGAGACATTTGCACGAAATGACCAATCACAACCTTAGTATGGGTATTTGGATGTGCCCATGCTCCAAGCTCCGTCCATCGCATTTTACACAATAGAAATATGAACTATATTATCGAGGCACAACACAGTTGCTACTGTCAAAGGCAGGAAGGAAAGTTGACAAAATATAACCAATGGTGTGAAAATGTTTTATTAATATCCTCATGAACGAGTAGATAACGAGTAGGCTATCTATAATTGGGCCATATGCCGTGTAAAGTTGTAAAACATTTTAGCCTATTCAGCTGCAACCCTGTGAGCAAGGGACGTTTAAATAAAGCAAGTAGGCTGTAATTTATTTGATTAGTTTCAGGTTGGAGCAAACAGTGATGTGATGTGTCAGCTCAATATTAAGATACAAAATTAAGATATTAAGATTGGCATGGGTGCTATAACAATAAATACACACAAGTTCGGGCAAAATAGGCAGCTGACAAAGCCATTCCACAACCTTTCATATGATATCAGAAAAAGACCAAGAGGGGTTTGTCGGTATGTAAAAGAACCGCTCACTATTCACGCACTGAGATTCTGTTTTAATTCGCACACTGAGTTCCATATGGGATCTTAACGCCCAGTGCCATATCCCAAAGGAACTGACCAGTCAGCGGGCAGCGCCTCATACGTTTTGATCCGTAATCTGGAACTTAACCTGCCCCGGAGCAGGTTAGCTCGGCAGCATAAGTTAAAGGAGTAGTAAAGGGAAAATGCATGTTTAGCCCTGTTTTAAGGTTACTTATGATCATATACAATGGTTCAGATCAAAACGTTGACAAAACTAGCACTTTTGAGAAAGTCTGATAATTGCTCTACCACCATTTAGGTCATACAATGGATGTGGAAAACCGTGAAAAATCTTTCAAAAACATGTTAAACTCTCGATTTCAAAGACAAGAAGCTCACCAAGGGGGTAATTAGTGTTCTGACATCAAATTCGCTGCAAAGTACGAATCCTGTAGGGTTTTATTGATCATTTTATGAAATCTATTGACTTGTATTGAAGCGACCGTTGTAGATGTGTAGATCAATCCTCAGAGGGGATTCAGGAAGCGGAACTACTTCAAGGCATTGCGCGAGATCGGAATCAGTTCAAGCGGAGGTTTACACACATATGTGCTGCGACTAAATAGTTATATGCTAAATATTTAAAAAAGCCTTTCCGGAGCTGGGTGGGCCAGGTGTTCTGTTCATCCTATAACACACAGAGTAGAGGAGTAGCCATATTAATTCACCGTAGTCTCCCATTTACCTTAGATACAACCATTAAGGACAATGACGGCCGGTATGTCCTTGTCTCAGGTCATCTTTATGGGGAACGGATCCTCATAGGTTGCATATATGGTCCTAACTCATATGAAGCTGCCTTTTTCCCTAAGCTTTTCTCTGATGTCTCATCAGTATCTACCCCATATGTTGTGCTGGGGGGCGACTTTAATTGTGTGCCTGACCCGAGTGTTGACCAGTCCCCACCTAAGTCTAGCCCGACCCCTCGGAAGAGTCTTAGGCTGAAAGAGTTCTGCAATGACTTAGAGCTATTTGACACTTGGAGGATAACCAATTCCATGAGGAAGGACTACACCTTCTTCTCCCAACCCCATCAGACATTCTCGAGAATTGATTTCTTTCTGTCATCCAGAATGATTCTGGATAGGGTGAGGGAGTGTTCAATTGGCATATGCTCACTCTCTGACCACTCTCATGTAAGTCTGAGCCTCTGCCCTCCATACACTGACCCCTCCTCTCGACAATGGAGGATGAACCCCTCTCTGTTGAGTAGTCCTTCATTCATTGACTATATCACTGAACAATGGAATGTTTTTATGGCGGCTAATAAGACCCCGGACGTCAGCCCATCCCTGCTATGGGAAACAGCTAAAGCTTATCTTAGGGGGAGTATTATATCGTACACCATGGCTCAGAAAAGGGCTGCTATTAAAGAGCAACTTGACCTAGAGAACACAATAAAAAAGCTGGAGACACAGTTTAAGAGTGCACCTTCTAAAACCCTGTCTAAAAACCTAGAAGCAGCCCGTTCAGCCTTGAATCAGTTGTTAACTAGAAAGGCAGAGTCAACTATCTTTTTCGCTAAACATAGGCTCTATGAGTCAGGGAACAAACCTGGTTGGCAAAGGTTGGCAAAAGGCAGAATGGAGGCAACTACGATACCGTCTTTGCTGGACGACGATCATGACAGGCACTACAAAAATTAGGACATCAATAGGATCATGAAGCAGTTCTATCAGAAACTGTATTTATCTGAATGTGATTCCGCTGGGGATAGGGGGAGGGAGTTTCTCGATGGGGTTCCTCTTCCATCTCTATCAGAGGAACAAAGGGAAAAATTAACTGCACCAGTGACTGAGGAGGAAGTCTGTGAAGCCATAGCCTCTCTTAGGGGTGGAAAGGCACCAGGACCTGATGGTTTCTGTCCAGAATTTTATAAGAAATTGAGACACCTCGTAGATGGACCACTGACTGACATGTTCCGAGAGTCCTTCGAGAACGGACGCCTTCCCCCAACTCTCAACCTAGCAAACATAATGCTCATTCTGAAGAAAGATAAACCATCTGATGTATGTGGCTCGTATAGGCCCATCAGCCTTATTGGAGTGGATAGTAAATTGCTCTCCAAAGTACTTGCAACAAGACTGGAGAAGGTCTTACCATTTCTGATAAACACAGACCAAACTGGATTTATCCAAAACCGGTTCTCCTACACAAATGTGAGAAGATTACTGAATATGATACAATTCTCCAGTCAGAACAATTTCAGTATGCTAATATTGCTGTATTGCTGTATCTTTGGATGCCGAAAACGCGTTCGACAGGGTAGAATGGGGATATTTATTTGATGTGTTGGAGAGGTTTGGGCTGGGGAGCGGGTTCCTTAGATGGATTAAGACATTCTACAACTCGCCGGAGGCATGTGTCATAACTAATGGCACACAATCATTGCCTTTCCCGTTGCGGAGGGGGACGAGACAGGGTTGCCCCCTGTCTCCGATGCTCTTCGCACTGGCGCTATTAGGCAACACTCAGATGTGCATGGTCTGACAGTTGGGGGAACGGTCCACAAAATTGTGCTTTATGCGGATGACATTTAGCTGTTTCTGGCAAGACCTGAAGTGTTGATACCAGCTACTCTCTCTGTTATTAATGAGTTCAGCTCCTTCTCAGGCTACAAAATTAACTATGGTAAATCGGAGGTCATGCTGTTGGGTAGTGCTGCTGGCTTAACTTTATCTACCAGCTGTCCTTTCAAATGGTCCCCTACAGGCTTCACTTACCTTGGAATAAAAGTCTCACCAGACCTGACAGAGCTGTGGAAGCTTAACTTTTCTCCAATAGCAACAAGAGTAAAGAACGATTTAAATAGATGGCATGATCTCCCCTTGTCCTTCATGGGGCGCATTAGTCTAATTAAAATGAATGTCTTCCCCCCGGCTCTTATATCCCCTGCAAATGCTACGCTTATGGATCTCCAAGAAGGTTGCTCTTGATATGGAGAGGGCATTCTCTCGATTAATATGGCATGGCAAGAGGCCTAGACAGAATATGAAAACATTACAGCTGCCCTCTGACAGGGGAGGCCTGGCCCTGCCAAACATAATTTTTTACAACTGGGCATGCCATACTCGTTTCCTATGGGAATGGCTACATGCTCATCTTGAATCTAAGCTCTGCTTGGATGCATGGTCTTCTCTACCTTCTTCATTATGGAGCCTGGTCATGGGAGATAGGAAGAAGTTATCTAGAGATATCAAGAATAATCTGATTATATACAACACAATCAGAGTGTGGCAGGAAGTGTGTAAATATGTAGATAGAGGAAGTTGCACCTCGTTCCTGACTCCTATCATAAGGAACCAGGATTCCCCCCCAGGTCTCCCTCCCAATATTTTTGACTTATGGCATGACAATGGGGCACGTGTGCTTGGAGACGTATGCCATGATAGGGCGCTGATGACTTTTCAACAACTACAGTCACAATACAGTATCCCTAGAGAACACTTTTATGGTTTCCTTCAGTTGCGCCACTTTGTTAGTTCTAAGAGTTTACCTCCTCCTGACTCAGTCATGTACAGTGATGTAGAGAGGTTCCTTATTGACCGAAGAGGCATCACTCATTTTATTTCAGCCTTCTATGCACTGATATACTCCCTCAGCCCAGGTGATATTTCAAGTGTTTCACAGAAGTGGGAGAGAGATTTTGGTACTGATGATGATTGGCAGGAGGCCATTAAAGTGTTAAGATCAACGTTTACATGTAACAGATTGAGAGAGACACAGTATAAAATTCTACACCGTCTGCATGACTCCCTACATACTAAATAAGATGGACCGCCAGGTCTCACCCCTGTGTAATAAGTGTCAAAGAGAGATTGGAACGTATTACCATTATTTTTGGGAATGTAAATTGATTAAAAGATTTTGGGGTAAATTTGAAATTTCTCAGGAGCTGAGCGGCATCTTTCGGGTAAAGGTGAAGAGGGACCCAGGCCTTTACATTCTTGGTCTCCCTTCAACGGAGGTAACTCTGACTTGTTTACAGTTCAAACTGTGTGACAAATTACTGTTATTGGCCAGAAAATGTATCCTGATTAACTGGATCAAGGATAAGCCACATTATGGTATCGGGAGATGTTCAGGGTTCTCCCTCATGAAAGAATTAGTGCAGTTCTGAAGGGTAACGAAGGGTCCTTTACCGAAATGTGGTCTCCTGTATTTGACTACCTACGTGGAGAATTGACTCAGCTATTGCTGAAGGGTCAATATTCTTTGCAATGGTCACAGCCACCTTGAATAGACTCATAAGTGTTTCATAAGTGTTTCTCTTATATCCCATGGCTTAAATATTGCTGTTTTAGTATTTTAGTTCAACTTAATTCTCCATCCATCCATCCATCTTCATCCGCTTATCCGGGGTGGGGTCGCGGAGGCAGCAGCTCCAGCAGGGGGCCCCAGACATCCCTTTCCCTAGCATCATCAACCAGCTCTGCCTGGGGAATCTTTAGCCGCTCACAGGCCAGTGCGGAGATGTAGTCCCGCCACCTAGTCCTGGGTCTACCCCGCGGCCTCCTCCCAGCCGGACACGCCTGGAACACCTCCCTAGGGAGGCGCCCAGGAGGCATCCTCACTAGATGCCCGAACCACCTCAACTGGCTCCTTTCGACGCAGAGGAGCAGCGGCTCTACTCCGAGTCTCTCTCGGATGACTGAACTTCTCACCCGATCTCTCAGGGAGACCCCAGCCACCCTCATTTTGGCCGCTTGTATCCGTGATCTCGTTCTTTCGGTCATGACCCATCCCTTATGACCATAGGTGAGGGTGGGGACGACGATAGCCCGGTAGATCGAGAGCTTTGCCTTTTGGCTCAGCTCTCTTTTCGTCACAACAGTGCGGTAAAGCGACAGCAGAACACCACCAGCTGCTCCGATTCTCCGGCCAAACTCCCTCTCCATGGTTCCCTCACTCGTGAACAAGACCCCCAGATAATTGAACTCCTTCACTTGGGGTAAGGACTCATTTCCTACTCGGAGCGGACAGGCCACCGGTTTCCTGCTGAGAACCATGGCCTCAGATTTAGAAGTGCTGATTCTCATCCCAGCCGCTTCACACTCAGTTGCGAACCTATCCAGAGAGTGCTGGAGGTCGCAGGCAGATGATGCCATCCGGACCACATCATCTGCAAATAGCAGCGACGCGATCCCCAGCTCACCGAACTGCAAACCCACCTCCCCACGGCTACGCCTCGATATCCTGTCCATGAAAATCACAAACAGGATTGGTGACAAAGCACAGCCCTGGCGGAGGCCAACCCCCACCGGAAAGGAAGACGACTTACTGCCGAGGACCCGGACAAAGCTCTCGCTCTGGGTGTACAAGGATTGGATGGCCCTAAGTAGGGATCCCCTCACCCCATACTCCCGCATAACCCTCCACAAGACCTCTCGAGGGACCCGATCGTAAGCCTTCTCCAAGTCCACAAAACACATGTAGACAGGTTGGGCAAACTCCCAAGCCCCCTCCAAGATCCTCGCGAGAGTGAAGAGCTGGTGGTCCACGACCAGGACGAAATCCGCATTGTTCCTCTTCGATCTGAGGTTCGACTATCAGCCTTAACTTAATTCTACTTCTTGTAAATGTTAAAGTTGATTGTTGATTGTTTGGCTATATATGGCTACACTAATCAGTGATGTGCATATGGCTACACTTATCCATGGTGTGCGTGCATGCAGGACATTATGATGAAAAGCTTTTGTTCAATGTCGAGGTGAGGGAGAGGGGCGGACAGCCAGGAGGTTTTTTTCTTTCTTTCTTTATTTTCAGATATTGAGTATGGTTGGATGGCACTATTAATTATTATTTTTTTTATTTTTTTTATTGGATGCTTATTTGATTTGTCTTCATGTATGTTTTCTTTTTTCTATATTTCTTTCTGTTATTGATATGATAGGAAAATGTATCATTCTTGTATATATTGAAAATCAATAAAATTTTGTTCAAAAAAAATAAAAAATAAAAGCCTTTCCAGATGAACTAGAAACTTACTTTATGGCGAATTATATGTCAGAACGCCAACTAACACCTTGGTGAGTTGAAATTGAGAGTTTAACATGTTTTTTGAGTGATTGGCTTGCATGTAGTGACGTGCCATGGCGTATTCTGGGTTTTGTGTGCGTATCGCTGTTTTGTGTTCAGATATTCTGATTTTTATCGGTCGTTTTGTTTGGCCTATATAGGCTAGACCACAGGGGCACTTCAGCAGATATACTACATATGTGCTGTTGCAGTTAATAAAGGAAGATATTTAGAATTTCTTTCCTGTGCGGGGGTGGGTGAAATATTTGGTGGTGGTGGAGTTTGAGCACTGTGCGCAGTGACCACACCTATAGAAGCCTTGAGGAGGGTTAGGAAGCCAGGTTGTTGGAGAGGGGGTTCTCATGTCTGAGTGGACAAGGCGATCTCCTAAGTTACGGGAGCGTCTAAAGGAGAAGAGAGGTGGTTCGGAACAGAATTACTTTAGTTGGGAATTCACTACCTGTGTTAGACGTCTGTGTTTGTTTTAGTTTAGCCTTACTTTGTATTTTAGCCATATCGTGTTTCTATTTTAGCTATAGGCTAAGAGCTGTTTTGCTCACTCCATGTTGTCATCTGACTTTGTGAGAGAACATTGCTAGTCATGTGACAGCAGGCATCTGAAATGGTAGCACAGCGCGCTCTACTGTTGCATTTGAGAGTTGTTATACCCCATATTCCAGTTGAGTTATCCTGATTGCAGACAGAATTGTCAGCTCGTTACACTCCTTTGAGAACTTCAATTTAGAATCAGCAAACTTTAGTGGGCAGATTCGAACATCTGATACAGATAATGATGTCTAGGTGCATTCCTAACACACACACCAACTGAATCAAATGTTTTTAGAATTTGGCTGCCCACAAAAAATGACTGGGTCTTCTTATTTCAAAGTGTGTGTGTTAGTAGGCTCATCAGAGAACTAAATGTATGTGCACAAGCACTGAAAAAGTGAGTTTTTCATAATAGGTCATCTCAAAGGTCAATGAATGGCTCTCTTCTCTCTCTCTCGTCCTCTCCTCTCTTCCTCTCATGGATGTATTAATAGAACTGGATACAGCCACTCCATTCACTGACCGCTATCAACAATGAAGCCCTATTGAACCGCGCCATCTTGGCAAATTTGTAGTCATTTGACCATTTCCGGTGACTTTCGTACTTGCGCAGTTGTGCTTTTCTGGCCTTCCGGTGACTTTTGTACTTGCGCAGTTGTGCTTTTCTGTCCTACGCACGTCCACGGTCAACGTTGGCGTTGACCGCTTCTAGCTATCGAATGGCCGACTGGTGTAAGATGGATAGCCTAACGTTAGAGAGATAAATGTAGTCTATGGTTATGTTAATAAAGCTTACAATGATGTTGTAACATGCATGCAGCACTGCCGATCTGACCGATTGATTCATTATTACCATGGATCGGTATTGGGATTGATCAAGGGCGAATGTGAAATAGCAGCCACGAACTCAGCGGGTTATCCGAGATGCGGTAGCAGCGGCCAAGGCTCCTGCTGGCGGGGAGTGAAGCTTTTCAACTCGCTTGTCACTGGCTCCCTGGAGGAATTTAGCCTGGCTGCAATAACGTTATCGCGAACGGAATGAATACCATCTACTAGCAAACAAAACATCTTCAGCTATAATTAACCTGTTAAAACTAAGATGCCTGGATGAAAAAATAATTTCTCCAATGGATATATTTTACAAAAACAGGTTAATATGCAAGCCGGTTTTCATTGCTAAATCAAAGCGGGGAGAGCCGGGAACGTGCGTGGACGCGCGTAGGACAGAAAAGCACAACTGCGCAAGTACAAAAGTCACCGGAAATAGCAAAATGACTACAAATCTAGCCAAGATGGCGCGGTTCAATAGGGCTTCACTTTAGATTTCGAATCCTGGGGGCTTGCTTCCTCTGCACCATCTTTTTCTCCTGAGAGGAGAGAACGAGGGTCAGTAGTAGCCTACTGCTTTAGAACCCGTCTACAGACAGGTCATCGCTTCCAGCTCCCATCCTCCACACACCATGGTTGTCATGGTTTCATCTATAAGCGGTGTGTGTGTGTGTGCACAGTATGTACATGTTCATACTGTATAGACACAGTTGCTCCTGCTGTGCGTCCTGTTTCCTGGAACGACAGCAACCACTTTGGAGAGCTGACTGAAATATCAAGACTGTGACACACACAGACACACACACACACATCTGCGCGCATGTGCATTGAGGTGATTACAATCAGCTTAATCAGAGAGAGTAAGGGAGATCGCCCCATGGGTTCTGTTCTGCATACACCCCTCTGTCAGTTATCTCAACTTTGACTACTGACCTTGAGAACACACACGCACGCACATACGCACACACACACACACTTTAATGTTGATAGGCTAATATGACTAGCTGAACACTAGTTTGCCTGTGTGTGTGTACAAGTGCAACAGAGCTCAATTGGTTAGAGCCAGCATCCACCGATGCCATCGGATGTCTAGCTTTCCCGGTGGAGTAGCTGGAGCTGTGTTTATAGGGTAGGGTCACGTGCTGTTCTTCTCATCAGTACCTTTCCAGTTAGAGCACAGAGAGGTGCGGTAATTAAGTAATAACGTAATTAATAAGTAATTAAGCCCTGGTTGAGGAGCTTGTGAAGTGAAATCCATGCAGTGTCAGTGTAAGTTTACACAGAGACACAAATCAACAAAACAAATGAAATAATAATAATAATTAACTAGAAAGGGTGCTCAGAGAGCACAGGGCTCCGCCCATTAATGCATTTTGTTGGTGTAATCGAGTTGAAATGGTTAAACTCACTTCTCAGTATAAATATAGCACACACCATTGAAGAGTAAGCTTTTTCATGGTGTAACTGATAGTGGTTTTTATTAGAGGTGGTCATGTATGAACACAACTAAACATACTTGTGTACTTTTTGTGCGTTGGCTGTAAGCCGACGCAGCATTAAGAGGGAATGCCGATTTGTCACTTTCTCTCTCCGCCAGTTGTTGACCTGCAGTTATATGTTGCAAGAGGCAGAGGTCCCAGAACATCAAAACAAAAAGACTCCACAGATTTCCCAGGTCAGTGGTGGCCAAGTGGATAGTGCGCTGTTTATATTATACCTCCATGTGCGCTGCCTATCACCGTGAAGGTTGTGAGTTCAATCCTTGGTGTGAACATACCAAGGTACCATTACATATTTTGTCACTGGATGTTATAGAAGTTATGTAACGAGCGTGGGTCATATTTGTTAATTATAGACCCTTTTACAGCCTAGTCAGCACAAGTATGCGCACGCATTCTTGAAACAGTAGCAGAGGAAGACAGACAAATTCGCCTGTGGCTACAAGCCATTATTAAGCATACGGACTGGACTGAGGACATCATCAGAAATGCCCACGTTTGCGGTGTCCATTTTATATCAGGTAAGTTATTTTGACTTCCTGGTTTCACTGGAATGTCTGGTTGAAATGTAGAGTAATATCTGAAGTAAACAGTAACCCATAACCTGGCTGCACACTAAGCTAAAGCTAAGTTCAGTTAATGAAGCCTAATGATAGCTAGCTAACGTTAGCTAGTGCTAGCTAACACGCTCCATTTTGGGGATGAGCTGCTGTCCTCCCTCAGTGGCTTTGGAAAACAGCCGTCGGCCAATGAGATGGCAGGGTGATGATCCCCCAGCCAGCCTTGCGCCGCTCCTCTGAGGAATGAGCTTAAAAAGTGATTTGCATGAAGAGGAGCATGGAGGTGTGCGGCCGCGGCGCTTAGTCATGAAGAGGAGCATGGAGGTGTGCGGCCGCGGCGCTTAGTCATGAAGAGGAGCATGGAGGTGTGCGGCCGCGGCGCTTAGTCATGCTGTCCTGCTGCAACGCCCAGCTTTTCATTTATCAACAGATTTATGTTGTACAGCCTGTCAGGAGGAGGACATACACGACAAACACATCACTCACACAACACACACGCGTACACACACACACACACACACACACACACGCGTACACATCACACACACAACACACACGCGTACACACACACACACACACTCACACAACACACACGCGTACACACACACACACTCACACAACACACACGCGTACACACACACACACACTCACACAACACACACGCGTACACACACACACACACTCACACAACACACACGCGTACACACACACACACACACACACACACACACAACACACACGCGTACACACACACACACACTCGAGTGTGAGTATAGAGCGTAGACCTCTGTTTTTTTAGACTGCAGGCAAATCTGTTTTCTCTCTCAAACTCAATCTTTAGGACTGGCTGTGACACATCGTTGTTAGCAAGTGATCAAACCGGAGTTGTGTATTCAGACATCAACGTCAACGTCTCTGCGTTGGTTGTTGTGGTAACGATGTAGGCGTGAGTAGGCCCATAGGTACGCCCATTGCACATTGCCCATTGCATTGTGTGTGTTGTGGTGTGTGTCATATGCTGACGACGTTGAAATCGATATGTAAGTTGTTTGTGAAACAGTGCAGACGACAACAAAACAGCAACCGATGGAAGAACGGAGAGCCGTCATCTCGCCCTCCACGCCGTGTCACGCTCTCCGTCTGACTCGCTGGACCATACAATGCAGGCGATGGAGGAGGCTGATGTCTGCAACAAGGCTCTGCGGTCACGTCAGCCATTGCTCCCACACTCTGGATTAGACGCTATTGTTATGTATTGCGTTGTGAGTGACAGGCGGCTGTAGCTCAGTTGGTAGAGTGGGTTGTTCAATGATCGAAGGGTCAGTGGTTCGAATCCCAGCTCTGACTGTCCACATGTTGAAGTGTCCTTGAGCAAGACACCTAATCCCAAATTTCTCCCAATGAGCAGGTTAGAAGGACACCAAAATCAATCTGCCAATATCCACTGCACAAGTAGAGTAGTGGTCAGAGCATTGGACTCCCACCTGGGAGACCGGGGTTGAAGACCCGGTGGGGATGACTTTATGGGACTACAGTATACCCAAAACCTCCACACACTCATCCTTTCACTCCAACCTTTTTATCCCTTACCTAAATTCCACAAGTAGAGTAGTGGTCAGAGCATTGGACTCCCACGCGGGACATTCTCAGAGATTACCGTCTACTTACTTCACCACCTAAAGGGAAGTGCATACAGCAGGTAATGGCCGGGTTTCCTGATAAAGAACCTTCTTAAGGAGCCCTTCTTAAGCAACCCCTTGTATGGGAGTTAAGAAGTACTTTGGAGTTAAGGGCTTTTTAACTCGTTCAGGAAACCCGGCCAATGACTTTTGTCCAGAAACAGAAGTTGAACCAATTGCAGCAAAATAGCTAACGTTACAGGAATCATCAGTGTAACTGCTTTGCCACTGGCCGCTACCATTTATGTTATGGAAGCTGCTGCTGCTTGTTGTGAGCTCATGAGCTAACTGGCTATCCCGCTCTTAGCATTGGAAGCATTGGAAGCATTGGAACTGATGTGTCCAGACGACAAGACCAGGCGACAAGACAATAATCTTAATTTATCAGACATTGTTTCATGTCATTTCAATTCACAGCTATTTCAGTGCATGTTTTTACGTATTTTCAGCGTGACTAGCTTCCATCCCACCAGTGCCTCAGATGTACTGCAGATGACACCAAATCTGATATTCCCCTTTCGGGAGCGTGTCAGAATGACCGCTGAGATCGAATCTGTCACCCAAGTTGATGTGTTGGAGCAGTGCAGGTGTCATGGTGCGCACGCTCGCGTGTGTGTGTGCGCGTGCGCGCACATGTGTTTGTGCAATCTTTTGTACTGCTTGCATGTGTGTGTGTGTGTGTCTCTCTCTCCTTCTGTGAATGAATGAATTAATGAATATGACTATTGTATTTTATTTTTGTGTCATCCCATATGGGATTATAAGACACATCAATATACTGTAGTCCAACAAAAACAATCCAGACAGTATTCTAGGGTAGTGCTGGGCCCAATGAGAGACCCTGGGATGGGGATCAGATGGTTCATCACACGTCTCTCCAACCGGTCTCCCAGCAGCCCCTCCTCCCTGCATGTAGAAGATTGACATTGTCCTGACTTCCGGTTGGTGTTGTACCCTAGTGGGGGTTTTCAGTAGGTTGACAAAGCACCCCCTCCCCTCCCCGACACCGTCACTCCAGAGAGAGAACACAACCACCCAAACACAAGAGGAAACAAAGCACCCCCTCCCCTCCCCTCCCCGACACCGTCACTCCAGAGAGAGAACACAACCACCCAAACAAGAGGAAACAAAGCACCCCCTCCCCTCCCCGACACCGTCACTCCAGAGAGAGAACACAACCACCCAAACAAGAGGAAACAAAGCACCCCCTCCCCTCCCCTCCCCGACACCGTCACTCCAGAGAGAGAACACAACCACCCAAACAAGAGGAAACAAAGCACCCCCTCCCCTCCCCGACACCGTCACTCCAGAGAGAGAACACAACCACCCAAACAAGAGGAAACAAAGCACAACAGCAGCAAGCTACACTCTATACAACCACTCATACATGCGCCCAATCATACGTACCCGTACATATACTGCTCACAAATATGCATACATGCTGCATACAAACAAACATAGGCACAGAAATCCAGCCCCTGTTATTTGCACACTCTCTGTGTGTGTGTGTGTGTGTGTGTGTGTGTGTGTGTGCGTGTGTGTGCGTGTGTGTGTGTGTGTGTGTGTGTGTGTGTGTGTGATACTCAGAAGAGAGACAGAGCCGGTCCAAAGGGCATGCCTTCCACTTGACACTTGACATTTATGAAAAGTGTAGCGCACCGTACGCAAGTGGCCGTCTGCATAGCCTCCACCTCCTCCACCCTCTCCTCTCCCTCCACCCTCTCCTCTTCCTCCACCCTCTCCATCTCCTCTACCTTCTTCACCTCCTCCACCCTCTCCATTTCACTCACATCTCATCACCAGACGCCGGCTGGAAGTTCCGTTTCTTTGACTTCATATATGGGAACTTGTTCAAATGCTGCAGGCCTGCCAATGTCTCATGCGTATTCAGATGAGCTCTAGTAGATCTGTATGTCTGTCTGTGCAGCGGTTGGTTGCAGTGTTCTGGTGTGTTCCGCCATTATTGTTTCATGGTATTGAAAAAGCGTGTTAAAGTGCTTTACTGCGGTGTCACAAACAACGTTGGCGAGAGGAGACGAGCGTTCCAAGCTGTTCCCAGCGGTTCCTTCAAAGGCTCTTTGAGACTTTGCCTGTTTATACAGGCGCATACTGTAATCAGGAAAGACAAACTGTCTTTCTCGATGTCACCCTGTCTGACAGAGTGGTCTACCCCCCCCCCAACCCTCTTCATCAGTGAGCCAGCAGGACTTTGATTATAGCTAATTTAACCCACACCACCTGATTAGGTTAGATGGAGGTTGGGGCCCATTAAAAGCCCGTTAACACAGCCTGAGGGCGAGTGGAAAGGGAGGCTTTAGTAGTTATGAATGCAATTTGAAGAGGTATCCATCTATGTGCCCGTCCCATTTGAGTATTGCGTCATCCAGTACGGCTCATTCCCATTCACTATCATGACAAGCAGATAAACTGCAGGTTGGGATGACTGAGATGGAGAGAGAGAATATCATTCATTGGGGCCTAAAGGTGATTCAATTAAAGATTCAAATTACCGTCATATTTGAGGACAGTTCGTTATACTCCTTGAGATGAGTAAGATCCATTAGTGCTGCCTGGCCACTCTGAATTCTGAATAATTACGTATAATTAGTTATCAGGCTCAGCTCAGCAAGATTAGTAAACCCTTACCTATCAGATATGTGTCCACCTTGAGATTGTGTGTCCACCTAAAGCTTGACACTGTTTGGACTTGATACCGGAGTTACTTGTTGTGGGTGGAGAGATCCGAGAAGCGCCAAAGCTTTAGCTCAACAGCTTGTGTGTTTATGGGCCTGGTGTGTTAGCTTTAGATATCATATGGTAGATTACATTTCCCTGTGGTGACTTAAGTCTACATGATGCACTATAAGGAACTTGTTTCTGACTTGGCGTGATGGCACTGTGTTGTTGTATTGTGCAATAGGGCTATGGAGAGTCAGGGCAGATTCATACTCTACACAAGCTATGCAGGCTACGTGAGGCTATGCAGGCTACGTGAGGCTATGCAGGCTACGTGAGGCTATGAAGGTGTGTTTGATGGCTTGAGGCGTCCTGTACAGTAGCAAAGTTACAATTTTATCTTTGCGCACGCGCTTGCGTAGAGGCCACATTCACAGCCATGTCAGCATAGCTTGCTTAGATAGTATGAACTAGGCCTTGCTATCCTGGTGAAAAGACTCCTCAGAGAAAGAAAAGAAAAGTGCCCTCCACCCGATGAAATTGAGGGGGTGGGGGGTATACATTTTACCCTTGTATGTTAGTGAAAAACGTGTTATATTAAATATTGTAACCACCAATATTTGAATTCACTTCGATTACTTTCAAATAAATGCTTACATTTTAGACCAAAGAAAAAATATAGCCGCAAGCGGCAATGAGACAGGGTCCAACAATCAGACTGACAGAAAGGTGGGATAAGGAGTCAGATGAACTGAAGGAGTAATGAACTGAAGGAGTCAGATGAACTGAAGGAGTGATGAACTGAAGGACTGGTGAACTGAAGGAGTGATATACTGAAGGACTGATGAACTGAAGGAGTGATATACTGAAGGAGTGATGAACTGAAGGAGTAATGAACTGAAGGAGTGATGAACTGAAGGAGTAATGAACTGAAGCAGTCAGATGAACTGAAGGAGTGATGAACTGAAGGAGTCAGATGAATTGAATGAGTCAGATGAACTGAGGAGTCAGATGAACTGAAGGAGTCAGATGAACTGAAGGAGTAAGAAACTGAATGAGTCAGATGAACTGAAGGAGTCAGATGAACTGAAGGAGTGATGAACTGAAGGAGTCAGATGAACTGAAGGAGTGATGAACTGAAGGAGTCAGATGAACTGAAGGAGTGATGAACTGAAGGAGTCAGATGAACTGAAGGAGTCAGATGAACTGAAGGAGTGATGAACTGAAGGAGTCAGATGAACTGAAGGAGTCAGATGAACTGAAGGAGTGATATACTGAAGGAGTGATGAACTGAAGGAGTCAGATGAACTGAAGGAGTGATGAACTGAAGGAGTCAGATGAACTGAAGGAGTGATGAACTGAGGGAGTCAGATGAACTGAAGGAGTGATGAACTGAAGGAGTCAGATGAACTGAAGGAGTGATGAACTGAGGGAGTCAGATGAACTGAAGGAGTGATGAACTGAAGGAGTCAGATGAACTGAAGGACTGGTGAACTGAAGGAGTGATATACTGAAGGACTGATGAACTGAAGGAGTCAAGATGAACAGAGGAGTGAGTATTGCAGTCATCTCTTAACCCAGCAGATTTTGTGTCACACATTTACCACGTTATGTTATATACCACTGAGCAGCCAGAGGGCGCTATGTGCACCTTTAGAATGGACACTGCAGTAGTTAGCATACAGTGCTGACTTTGTCACGCCACAAATCACCCAATTTGTCCGAAACCACTTGTCCTTATTACCCTTCATGGAGACAATACCCAAGAGTACACATGTGCAATGGCCATTGAATCAGGTAAAGCGTTAATGAGAAGATGAGTTGTAAAGCACTATATTAGCATTAGCAATTGGTTTCATGCCCAAATTGTCTAATTTCAAATGCCTGTAATCGTTTTTTGAGATATCTGCAAATGCTCTGACATTGTGCAACATGATACGTAGTTGCCTCTTCATGCCAAGTCTGTTTCAAGTCCCTAGATCATTGTTGTAAAATGTTATAAGTGCTTGTATTTGTGACCATAGTATTATTATTATTATTATTATTATTATTATTGATGTATTTATTTATTTTACCAAAATACCTGTTTGTCTGCCATCTTGGTTTGGAGACTGTGAAATAACTGTGAAATTTCCGACCACTTTTTATAGGTTTTGCCAAATTTTTTAAAAATCCATCACGGAGGGCATTATGGGCTCTGGAGGAAAATTTGTTCCCCATAAGGAAAGACCTAAGTGTGCCAAGTTTCATAAGCTTTTGTCCAATGGGGTGGAAATGCCAGAATTGTGTACTAAATTGCTTATTATAGCACTACCTAGGGTGGAAACGTGGTGAGTCGTTGTGGTGTAGTTACTCATGCTCTTTAGTTTGTTATTATAGCACTACCTAGGGTGGAAACGTGGTGAGTCGTTGTGGTGTAGTTACTCATGCTCTTTACGTGGTGAGTCGTTGTGGTGTAGTTACTCATGGTCTTTACGTGGTGAGTCGTTGTGGTGTAGTTACTCATGGTCTTTACGTGGTGAGTCGTTGTGGTGTAGTTACTCATGCTCTTTACGTGGTGAGTCGTTGTGGTGTAGTTACTCATGGTCTTTACGTGGTGAGTGGTTGTGGTGTAGTTACTCATGGTCTTTACGTGGTGAGTGGTTGTGGTGTAGTTACTCATGGTCTTTACGTGGTGAGTCGTTGTGGTGTAGTTACTCATGGTCTTTACGTGGTGAGTGGTTGTGGTGTAGTTACTCATGGTCTTTACGTGGTGAGTGGTTGTGGTGTAGTTACTCATGGTCTTTACGTGGTGAGTCGTTGTGGTGTAGTTACTCATGGTCTTTACGTGGTGAGTGGTTGTGGTGTAGTTACTCATGGTCTTTACGTGGTGAGTCGTTGTGGTGTAGTTACTCATGGTCTTTACGTGGTGAGTGGTTGTGGTGTAGTTACTCATGGTCTTTACGTGGTGAGTCGTTGTGGTGTAGTTACTCATGGTCTTTACGTGGTGAGTCGTTGTGGTGTAGTTACTCATGCTCTTTAGTTTGGACCTGGTGATTTGTAACATTTTGGTCCAGGACTCCAAGAGTTATTCAAGCGTTTCCAGGAAAACCATAAAATCACCAATTACAGCTTAGCGTAGGACCCCTAAATATGATGGGCCTCTATGCCGGCCCTATAGATACAGTACATCTAAACTAGAAAAGCTCACTCCACTTCCACATTTAACAAACGTACTGTACATGTTGACGAACATGCATCACGGGGGATGACAGATTCACTGTGCACTTGTTTTTTCTAAGCCTTTTCTCTCAGAAGGTGGTGAAGTTGAAATACTTCTCCCTCTCGGCTTCTCCCTCCCCCTCTCTCCTGTTCTCATCTTCACCCTCTCACTTTATCTCCCCTGCAACCTCTCCTCCGCCTCCCCGAGGTTGCTTCTGTGTGGCCCACTTCTATGAAGCTTGGTCTGGGGACTGTAGCAGGCCTCCGGGCTGGAGCTCCTCTCTGAGCACCAGATACCTGCAGGATTGGAGAGGAGGAGGCCCTCAAGATGGTTGATACAGTTCCCAGTCCAGTCCAGTCCAGTCCAGTGTATTTCAGTCTAGTCTAGTCTAGTCTAGTCTAGTCTAGTCTAGTCTAGTCTAGTCTAGTCTAGTCTAGTCTAGTCTAGTCCAGTCCAGTGTAGTGTAGTGTAGTGTAGTGTAGTGTAGTGTACTGTAGTCCAGTTCAGTCTAGTCTAGTCTAGTCTAGTCTAGTCTAGTCTAGTCTAGTCTAGTCTAGTCTAGTCTAGTCTAGTCCAGTCCAGTCCAGTGTAGTGTACTGTAGTCCAGTTCAGTCTAGTCTAGTCTAGTCTAGTCTAGTCCAGTCCAGTCCAGTCCAGTCCAGTCCAGTGTAGTGTACTGTAGTCCAGTTCAGTCTAGTCTAGTCTAGTCTAGTCTAGTCTAGTCTAGTCTAGTCTAGTCTAGTCTAGTAGTCCAGTCCAGTTCTGTCCATCATGGCCCCACCCAGCCCAGCCACACACAGTGTATTGTTGTCTTTTTGTCAGCTTGAGAGCAGCATACCAAGAGAGGGAGGGAGTGTGGGAGGGACAGGGAAGGACAGTTTTAATAAGGGCTCTGTCTGATGATGATGCATCTACCTCAGATGTCCTCCGATCCATCCTTTTCTAGATGCCATCCCTTCACCATCCTTCAACGCTACTCCCATTACGCTGCTGGATCTGGGCACATTTTTCATCTGTTTGTGTGTGTGTCTGTGTGTTTATCTGTGTGCATGTATTTATCTGTGTGTGTGTGTGTGTGTGTGTGTGTGCGCGTGTGTGTGTGCTTGTGTCTGTGTGTGTGTGTGTGTGTGCGTGTGTATGTGTGTGTGTGCGTGTACGCGTGTGGGTGTGTGTTTATTTATTTATTTTTATTTAAAAGGGACAGCGTACAGTTCAAACATATACATGCATATACATTACCACTGCTCTCCAGTCCTCCTGTCCAGTGGGCTTGTCTGCTTTGATTGCATTGATTCTCTCCTGCTGTATTGACTAATGGAAGCTGAAAAACTAGCAGTCTGCTCCGTGTATGTGGTAATTGGTCCGCAAGTATATTTCCCATGGTTCAGAGAAGGTGTGTGTGTGTGTGTGTGTGTGTGTGTGTGTCTAGGGGTGGGGTGAGATAGTGGTTAGTTAATTTTTCAGTGATGCATTTCTATTTTTTTTGCAGTGATATATACTGCCCTAGCATTGTGTGGTATTGACATGGGGGATGTTATTAACCTAGGTCCATCCACATACAGTAGCTTATGTTAGCTTTGGCTGGGCTTCACCATGCTTCCAAGCCTCAGTTCATCCCTATCACCTCATTGCCTCAATATTTGACACTGAGCTTTGCGGAGCTGCATTGCTCCACTATATTGAGCCAGTTGCTAGACTGGCAAGTCTATTCAACGGAGGTGTGTGTGTGTGTGTGTGTGAAGAGGGTGTGTGTATGTGTGTGTGTGTGTGTGTGCGTGTGTGTGAAGAGGGTGGGTGTGTGTATGTGTGTGTGTGAAGAGGGTGTGTGTGTGTGTGTGTGTGTGTGTGTGTGAAGAGGGGGTGAGAGGGTGAATGGGAGGTGGGAGGTGGAGGAGGTAGATTGGGAGGGTTCTGGGGGAGGTGGAGGAGGTAGATTGGGGGGGTTCTGGGGGAGGTGGAGGAGGTAGATTGGGAGGGTTCTGGGGGAGGTGGAGGAGGTAGATTGGGAGGGTTCTGGGGGAGGTGGAGGAGGTAGATTGGGAGGGTTCTGGGGGAGGTGGAGGAGGTAGATTGGGGGGGTTCTGGGGGAGGTGGAGGAGGTAGATTGGGAGGGTTCTGGGGGAGGTGGAGGAGGTAGATTGGGAGGGTTCTGGGGGAGGTGGAGGAGGTAGATTGGGAGGGTTCTGGGGGAGGTGGAGGAGGTAGATTGGGAGGGTTCTGGGGGAGGTGGAGGAGGTAGATTGGGGGGGTTCTGGGGGAGGTGGAGGAGGTAGATTGGGGGGGGTTCTGGGGGAGGTGGAGGAGGTAGATTGGGAGGGTTCTGGAGGAGGTGGAGGAGGTAGATTGGGAGGGTTCTGGGGGAGGTGGAGGAGGTAGATTTGGAGGGTTCTGGGGGAGGTGGAGGAGGTAGATTGGGAGGGTTCTGGGGGAGGTGGAGGAGGTAGATTGGGGGGGGGGTTCTGGGGGAGGTGGAGGAGGTAGATTGGGAGGGTTCTGGAGGAGGTGGAGGAGGTAGATTGGGAGGGTTCTGGAGGAGGTGGAGGAGGTAGATTGGGAGGGTTCTGGGGGAGGTGGAGGAGGTAGATTGGGGGGGGGGTTCTGGGGGAGGTGGAGGAGGTAGATTGGGAGGGTTCTGGGGGAGGTGGAGGAGGTAGATTGGGGGGGGTTCTGGAGGAGGTGGAGGAGGTAGATTGGGAGGGTTCTGGGGGAGGTGGAGGAGGTAGATTGGGAGGGTTCTGGGGGAGGTGGAGGAGGTAGATTGGGAGGGTTCTGGGGGAGGTGGAGGAGGTAGATTGGGGGGGGTTCTGGAGGAGGTGGAGGAGGTAGATTGGGGGGGGGTTCTGGAGGAGGTGGAGGAGGTAGATTGGGGGGGTTCTGGAGGAGGTGGAGGAGGTAGATTGGGAGGGTTCTGGGGGAGGTGGAGGAGGTAGATTGGGAGGGTTCTGGAGGAGGTGGAGGAGGTAGATTGGGGGGGGTTCTGGGGGAGGTGGAGGAGGTAGATTGGGGGGGGGTTCTGGGGGAGGTGGAGGAGGTAGATTGGGAGGGTTCTGGGGGAGGTGGAGGAGGTAGATTGGGAGGGTTCTGGGGGAGGTGGAGGAGGTAGATTGGGAGGGTTCTGGGGGAGGTGGAGGAGGTAGATTGGGGGGGTTCTGGGGGAGGTGGAGGAGGTAGATTGGGAGGGTTCTGGGGGAGGTGGAGGAGGTAGATTGGGGGGGTTCTGGGGGAGGTGGAGGAGGTAGATTGGGAGGGTTCTGGGGGAGGTGGAGGAGGTAGATTGGGGGGGTTCTGGAGGAGGTGGAGGAGGTAGATTGGGAGGGTTCTGGAGGAGGTGGAGGAGGTAGATTGGGGGGGGTTCTGGGGGAGGTGGAGGAGGTAGATTGGGAGGGTTCTGGAGGAGGTGGAGGAGGTAGATTGGGAGGGTTCTGGGGGAGGTGGAGGAGGTAGATTGGGGGGGGGTTCTGGGGGAGGTGGAGGAGGTAGATTGGGAGGGTTCTGGGGGAGGTGGAGGAGGTAGATTGGGGGGGGGTTCTGGAGGAGGTGGAGGAGGTAGATTGGGGGGGGTTCTGGAGGAGGTGGAGGAGGTAGATTGGGAGGGTTCTGGGGGAGGTGGAGGAGGTAGATTGGGAGGGTTCTGGGGGAGGTGGAGGAGGTAGATTGGGAGGGTTCTGGGGGAGGTGGAGGAGGTAGATTGGGGGGGTTCTGGGGGAGGTGGAGGAGGTAGATTGGGAGGGTTCTGGGGGAGGTGGAGGAGGTAGATTGGGGGGGTTCTGGGGGAGGTGGAGGAGGTAGATTGGGAGGGTTCTGGGGGAGGTGGAGGAGGTAGATTGGGAGGGTTCTGGGGGAGGTGGAGGAGGTAGATTGGGAGGGTTCTGGGGGAGGTGGAGGAGGTAGATTGGGAGGGTTCTGGGGGAGGTGGAGGAGGTAGATTGGGAGGGTTCTGGGGGAGGTGGAGGAGGTAGATTGGGGGGGTTCTGGAGGAGGTGGAGGGGTGTTGTTTACTGTCAGGCTTGCTGGCACCTCACAAACTGGGAGTGGCACAAATGGAATCAGCCAGAAGCAGCTCCCTAACAACAGTGTCAGTCCAGATGGCGGTGAAGACATTCCTCAGGCAATCTCGTCTTCATTTAAATACTCAGGTATCACATGAATCCACAAAACCTCACTGACACATTTTGATCGTAACCTCTTATTCCAGAATACACTGGAATACATTTATTTCATCCTATCCCGTGAAATACTGCTTTTATTATGGCAAGCAGGAATGTCCAATTATCCCCAGGGATCAATTCGACAAATAACCATAACTAAATACAGGAAAACAACTTAGCCGTATCTAATTCCAAATGTGCTTTTTGGGTGATAATATGTTTCTTTTGTTGCAGCGCCTGGGTAATTTTGTTGAATGCTCAAAAGCCTTCGAGTCTCATTCTGTTGAAATTTTAATTAAAGAGGGGGTGACAGAAATCACCATGCAGGGATAGTCATTATGCTCTACCCCCCCCCTCCCCCCACTCCACCCAACTCACTCTTGTTCTTCCTCTTTTTCCCTCTTTCATATTGAGTCTTAGACAGCGAACACACTGCACCTCCCCTGAGTTATTTATAGAAGTTAATTTGACCGTGTTTGCAGTCTTGTACGTATGTGTGCAGTGTTGGGGCCTGGCTCCCTGATAGCGTTGAGGGGGCTGCTGGATATTGCCTGGATTTCCAGGATTAGAGCATTCTAAAAAAAGGCCCCGATAAGAGATCCGCCATAGGGCTGACTGCCACAGAGCACTCAAGAACATCCACTCTGTCTGTCTGTGAACAGCCAAGCCTCACCGCAAACGCCACAGGGATGGAGCAGACACCCTGGGAGAGAAAGGCCCTGGCCCTCTAATTGTATACCCCTTCGTCCACTTGCACTTGCTTCCGTCGTGCACATTTCTCCAGTCTTATGCTGTTTCTTCCCTCATATGCTGAAGGAAAATTAGGTACCGGCACGTCCCTCTAGTTTATTGTTTATTTATTTGGATCACCTTTAGCTGCCACTAACGCTACTGTAACGTAGCAGCTGTTCTTCCTGGGGTCCACCCCTGCTCTTCCTGGGGTCCACCCCTGCTCTTCCTGGGGTCCACCCCTGCTCTTCCTGGGGTCCACTCCTGCTCTTCCTGGGATCCACCCCTGCTCTTCCTGGGGTCCACCCCTGCTCTTCCTGGGGTCCACACACAAGAGAACATCATATATTACATAATATTATATTATATTATATAACAAGACATCCTGTATAACACCTGTAACAAGTCTCAATAAAAACATGGGAATGGCATAAATGCTTTTATGCAAAGAGAGCAGGCTGTCCAGCCGAACGCTAGAGCGGAGGGTCCCACTCATTCAGACAGTTTATGCAACCAAATTAAATCTGATTTTGCTTTCAATGAGGGGCAGTTCAGGAAATGAGATGCACTTTGATTCAGGAAGTGGAAATTGCTTGTGGGGTTGAGCGTGATGTCAAATGAGACGTATTCTGTTCAGGCAGAAGAAGGAGATGGATATGTTATGGGATTTTTTGTTTTTGTTTTTTTACAGGCGTCTGAACATCGCAATTGGTACAGCATGTAAAATTAAAGAGTCTGCAATGTGGATGGCAATACTTGTAAAACAATGGCCTTTTCAGTAGAATTACGAGACAGACATTTCGAGTGTGAGTTTGTAAAAGCTACAGTACTTGGCTATGTGGAATGAGGTCGTCACAGAATGTTGCTTTGAACACTCACATTCCCTCACATTTTCTCTTTGCAAAAGCAAAATTGTCCCATTTTCTGTCGCTATGGAGGGCAGTTATTAGTGTAGCTTGGCAATGGTTGGGTACTCCAGTGCCCAAACACGGTATAAACAAAGACTCAAAATAGACAGGTAAACAAGCAAACAAGCGGCTACAGTACTCTCTAACATCTCCACACACCATACACACACCACGCACACCACACCACACACACACACGCACAAGTACTACTGGTTCATCACTAAATGCATGCTATGCATCATCAAAGAGCAAACCAATGAGATGAGCCGGTGTCCTTTATGTTAAGCATATGTCAATATTTGTAAGAAGTATAGATATACTCCATCAAAGAACCCCCCTGTTCTCCAACAAGATACCAGCATAGAACAGAGAGAGTTGCTTCACATGCCGCCCACACACATCTGCACAGCATTCCCTTCCAAGGCAAGCTGCTCTGTTGTATGGGAAGGCGCTCATGCATTTAAGATGAAAGACGTTCATAACGTCCAGTAAATGATCCACAAAAGAGTCTAGATTATCCAATGTAAGAGTTAATTTAGCCTAGCTTAGCATTTAGTTCATTTAATGTGGTATCATTATGCCTTTTTAAATATTTTTTTATTAGACTACTCTAGTCCATTAAGAGAGGCAAATACAGTGTGTGTGTGTGTGTGTGTGTGTGTGTGTGCACGTGTTTGCACAAGGTCAATTAAGTCCCTCTGACCTCCTTCTCTCAGTTTTTGGAGCTATACAGTTTATATGACCTCTTCAGTTGGAGCCTCTTGATTCCTGGGGAAAAGGTGTGTTCATCCCAGGGGCCTTGAACACAGCCAGGAACCATGGAGGAACACAGCCAGGGACCATGGAGGAACACAGCCAGGGACCATGGAGGAACACAGCCAGGGACCATGGAGGAACACAGCCAGGGACCATGGAGGAACACAGCCAGGGACCATGGTGGAACACAGCCAGGGGCCTTGAACACAGCCAGGAACCATGGAGGAACACAGCCAGGGACCATGGAGGAACACAGCCAGGGACCATGGAGGAACACAGCCAGGGACCTTGGAGGAACACAGCCAGGGACCATGGAGGAACACAGCCAGGGACCATGGAGGAACACAGCCAGGGACCATGGAGGAACACAGCCAGGGACCATGGAGGAACACAGCCAGGGACCATGGAGGAACACAGCCAGGGACCATGGAGGAACACAGCCAGGGACCATGGAGGAACACAGCCAGGGACCATGGAGGAACACAGCCAGGGACCATGGAGGAACACAGCCAGGGACCATGGAGGAACACAGCCAGGGACCATGGAGGAACACAGCCAGGGACCATGGAGGAACACAGCCAGGGACCATGGAGGAACACAGCCAGGGACCATGGTGGAACACAGCCAGGGACCATGGTGGAACACAGCCAGGGACCATGGAGGAACACAGCCAGGGACCATGGTGGAACACAGCCAGGGACCATGGAGGAACACAGCCAGGGACCATGGAGGAACACAGCCAGGGACCATGGTGGAACACAGCCAGGGACCATGGTGGAACACAGCCAGGGGCCTTGGTGGAACACAGCCAGGGGCCTTGGAGGAACACAGCCAGGGACCATGGAGGAATACAGCCAGGGACCATGGAGGAACACAGCCAGGGACCATGGAGGAACACAGCCAGGGGCCTTGGAGGAACACAGCCAGGGGCCTTGGAGGAACACAGCCAGGGACCATGGAGGAACACAGCCAGGGACCATGGAGGAACACAGCCAGGGGCCTTGGAGGAACACAGCCAGGGGCCTTGGAGGAACACAGCCAGGGACCATGGAGGAACACAGCCAGGGACCATGGAGGAACACAGCCAGGGACCATGGGGAGCAACCTGGACATGAACCCTGGAGCAGACAGAGGAGCAGACGTGGTGGAGAGATGCTTCTCTTCGCTTTAGGTCTTGGCTCTCCCCCTAGTCCTCTCCGTGGTGCTGATCTCTCCCCCTAGTCTCTCTATGTGGTGCTGATCTCTCCCCCTAGTCTCTCTATGTGGTGCTGATCTCTCCCCCTAGTCTCTCTATGTGGTGCTGATCTCTCCCCCTAGTCTCTCTCTGTGGTGCTGATCTCTCCCCCTAGTCTCTCTGTGGTGCTGATCTCTCCCTCTAGTCTCTCTCTGTGGTGCTGATCTCTCCCCCTAGTCTCTCTCCGTGGTGCTGATCTCTCCCCCTAGTCTCTCTCCGTGGTGCTGATCTCTCCCCCTAGTCTCTCTCCGTGGTGCTGATCTCTCCCCCTAGTCCTCTATGTGGTGCTGATCTCTCCCCCTAGTCTCTCTCCGTGGTGCTGATCTCTCCCCCTAGTCTCTCTCTGTGGTGCTGATCTCTCCCCCTAGTCTCTCTCCGTGGTGCTGATCTCTCCCCCTAGTCTCTCTCTGTGGCGCTGATCTCTCCCTCTAGTCTCTCTCTGTGGTGCTGATCTCTCCCCCTAGTCTCTCTATGTGGTGCTGATCTCTCCCCCTAGTCTCTCTATGTGGTGCTGATCTCTCCCCCTAGTCTCTCTCCGTGGTGCTGATCTCTCCCCCTAGTCTCTCTGTGGTGCTGATCTCTCCCCCTAGTCTCTCTATGTGGTGCTGATCTCTCCCCCTAGTCTCTCTCCGTGGTGCTGATCTCTCCCCCTAGTCTCTCTCTGTGGCGCTGATCTCTCTGGTCACCTCTCTGTCTCCTCCACGGCCGTTCTGGGACTGGTCCATCTCACGGCCGTTCTGGGACTGGTCCATCTCACACACAGCCGTTCTGGGACTGGTCCATCTCACACACGGTCCACCTTTAGGAGTGGAGGGAGCAGCGTGTTCTCTGGTCGGAGGAATAATGTAAGATGGTGGAGAAAGTTTCTCACACTGGCTGTGCATACCAGGGGTCTCCTCAATTGCTATTCTTCAAGGTGTGTGTGTGTACGTGCACGTGTACGCGTGTGTGTCTTAAGGCAGCAGTGGGGGTAAAATTGATTTGAGACCAGAACCACATAATTCTTATCCTGGCTCCAGCCCGTGAATCCGAATTTTTGAAATGCAATTCAGGGTTTGGAAAGGCTCTCATCCAGAGTGATCTCTTGGTTGGGATTCCAACCAGGCCAATCAGCGTGCTTGAGTGTGTCCTTTGAATTAAACTGCGCAACATGATTGGTTAGGGAATGAATGAATCGCAGAGGACTCCTCCGGCGACGCCCATCTGGGCGGCGGTCAGAACGCTGTAGGATCAGTCGGACCCCTCCCTCTCTCCCCCCTCCCACACGGAGAGGACGCTAGCGGAGAGAGAGGAGTCGGAGCTGGAGAGAGAAAGAGAGACGAGACTTTTTCTCCTCTGCTGCTCTTATTCTGAACAGTTATCTTCGAACGCCCCCCCCCCCCCCACACACACACCTCCTTCATTAAGCTAGTGAATATGTGTGTTTGACAAGTGACAGCCAGTTAGCACCCAACCTGCGTACCAGTTACAGTACATGCATGAAGTGAAACGAAATGGGAATTAAATCTTGAGTGTCGTACGTAATCCTTCCTTTCAGTGGGAGTTGAAGAGCGCCTGGGGCCAAGCGGAGGAGAAGAAGGAGAGAGGGACGGAGGAGAAGAGGGAGAGAGGGAGGGAGGAGAAGAGGGAGAGAGGGACGGAGGAGAAGAAGGAGAGAGGGACGGAGGAGAAGAGGGAGAGAGGGACGGAGGAGAAGAGGGAGAGAGGGACGGAGGAGAAGAGGGAGAGAGGGACGGAGGAGAAGAGGGAGAGAGGGACAGAGGAGAAGAGGGAGAGAGGGACGGAGGAGAAGAGGGAGAGAGGGACAGAGGAGAAGAGGGAGAGAGGGACGGAGGAGAAGAGGGAGAGAGGGACGGAGGAGAAGAGGGAGAGAGGGACGGAGGAGAAGAGGGAGAGAGGGACGGAGGAGAAGAGGGAGAGAGGGACGGATGAGAAGAGGGAGAGAGGGACGGAGGAGAAGAGGGAGAGAGGGACGGAGGAGAAGAGGGAGAGAGGGACGGAGGAGAAGAGGGAGAGAGGATCAGAGGAGAAGAGGGAGAGAGGGACAGAGGAGAAGAGGGAGAGAGGGACAGAGGAGAAGAGGGAGAGAGGGACGGAGGAGAAGAGGGAGAGAGGGACGGAGGAGAAGAGGGAGAGAGGGACGGAGGAGAAGAGGGAGAGAGGGACGGAGGAGAAGAGGGAGAGAGGGACAGAGGAGAAGAGGGAGAGAGGGACGGAGGAGAAGAGGGAGAGAGGGACGGAGGAGAAGAGGGAGAGAGGGACGGAGGAGAAGAGGGAGAGAGGGACGGAGGAGAAGAGGGAGAGAGGGACGGAGGAGAAGAGGGAGAGAGGGACGGAGGAGAAGAGGGAGAGAGGGACGGAGGAGAAGAGGGAGAGAGGGACAGAGGAGAAGAGGGAGAGAGGAAGGGAGAGAGGGACGGAGGAGAAGAGGGAGAGAGGGACGGAGGAGAAGAGGGAGAGAGGGAGGGAGAGAGGGACGGAGGAGAAGAGGGAGAGAGGGACGGAGGAGAAGAGGGAGAGATGGACGGAGGAGAAGAGGGAGAGAGGGACGGAGGAGAAGAAGGAGAGAGGGACGGAGGAGAAGAGGGAGAGAGGGACGGAGGAGAAGAGGGAGAGAGGGACGGAGGAGAAGAGGGAGAGAGGGACGGAGGAGAAGAGGGAGAGAGGGAGGGAGAGAGGGAGAGAGGGACGGAGGAGAAGAGGGAGAGAGGGACGGAGGAGAAGAGGGAGAGAGGGACGGAGGAGAAGAGGGAGAGAGGGACGGAGGAGAAGAGGGAGAGAGGGACGGAGGAGAAGAGGGAGAGAGGGACGGAGGAGAAGAGGGAGAGATGGACGGAGGAGAAGAGGGAGAGAGGGACGGAGGAGAAGAAGGAGAGAGGGACGGAGGAGAAGAGGGAGAGAGGGACAGAGGAGAAGAGGGAGAGAGGGACGGAGGAGAAGAGGGAGAGAGGGACGGAGGAGAAGAGGGAGAGAGGGACGGAGGAGAAGAGGGAGAGAGGGAGGGAGAGAGGGAGAGAGGGACGGAGGAGAAGAGGGAGAGAGGGACGGAGGAGAAGAGGGAGAGAGGGACGGAGGAGAAGAGGGAGAGAGGGACGGAGGAGAAGAGGGAGAGAGGGACGGAGGAGAAGAGGGAGAGATGGACGGAGGAGAAGAGGGAGAGAGGGACGGAGGAGAAGAGGGAGAGAGGGACGGAGGAGAAGAGGGAGAGAGGGACGGAGGAGAAGAGGGAGAGAGGGACAGAGGAGAAGAGGGAGAGAGGGACGGAGGAGAAGAGGGAGAGAGGGACAGAGGAGAAGAGGGAGAGAGGGACGGAGGAGAAGAGGGAGAGAGGGACGGAGGAGAAGAGGGAGAGAGGGACGGAGGAGAAGAGGGAGAGAGGGACGGAGGAGAAGAGGGAGAGAGGGACGAAGGAGAAGAGGGAGAGAGGGACGGAGGAGGAGGTTCACGAGAGCCTGTGCGTCAGCGGCTGCTCTCTAGCAACATTGATTTCTGTGTCTGTACCGTACTGTAGCCATTCGTGCCAGATGGAAAAAGAGGGGGGCTCGCAACCACCACTGTCAGAGAAGGCCAACAGTCTGTTTTGTTCAGGTAGCCCTCAACTCCCTCCCTCTCACTCTCTCTCCCTCTCACTCACTCACTCTCTCCTGTTTGTGCGTCTGCACCTTTGCTCACGACATTATTGAGCGAGTTGAATAGGCACTTGCTAGCTTCACCTCTTTCACCATTGTGCCAACATGACAGAAAGGCATCTCTCGCCGAGCTCGCTGGCTCTCTCTGGCTCTCGCTGGCTCTCTCTGGCTCTCTCTGCCTCTCTGGCTCTCTGCCTCTCTGGCTCTCTCTGGCTCTCTCTGGCTCTCTCTGGCTCTCTCTGCCTCTCTGCCTCTCTGCCTCTCTGGCTCTCTCTGCCTCTCTGCCTCTCTGCCTCTCTGGCTCTCTCTGCCTCTCTGGCTCTCTCTGCCTCGCTGGCTCTCTCTGCCTCTCTGCCTCTCTGCCTCTCTGCCTCTCTGGCTCTCTGCCTCTCTGGCTCTCTCTGCCTCTCTGGCTCTCTCTGCCTCTCTGGCTCTCTCTGCCTCTCTGGCTCTCTCTGGCTCTCTCTGCCTCTCTGGCTCTCTCTGCCTCGCTGGCTCTCTCTGCCTCTCTGGCTCTCTCTGGCTCTCTGCCTCTCTGGCTCTCTCTGCCTCTCTGGCTCTCTCTGCCTCTCTGCCTCTCTGGCTCTCTCTGCCTCTCTGGCTCTCTCTGCCTCCCTGGCTCTCTGCCTCTCTGGCTCTCTCTGCCTCGCTGGCTCTCTCTGCCTCTCTGCCTCTCTGGCTCTCTGCCTCTCTGGCTCTCTCTGCCTCGCTGGCTCTCTCTGCCTCTCTGGCTCTCTCTGGCTCTCTCTGGCTCTCTCTGCCTCTCTGGCTCTCTCTGGCTCTCTCTGGCTCTCTCTGGCTCTCTCTGCCTCGCTGGCTCTCTCTGCCTCGCTGGCTCTCTCTGCCTCGCTGGCTCTCGCTGGCTCTCTCTGGCTCTCTCTGGCTCTCTCTGGCTCTCTCTGCCTCGCTGGTTCTCTCTGCCTCTCTGGCTCTCGCTGGCTCTCGCTGGCTCTCTCTGGCTCTCGCTGGCTCTCTCTGCCTCTCTGGCTCTCTCTGCCTCTCTGGCTCTCTCTGCCTCGCTGGCTCTCTCTGCCTCGCTGGCTCTCTCTGCCTCGCTGGCTCTCTCTGCCTCGCTGGCTCTCTCTGCCTCGCTGGCTCTCTCTGCCTCGCTGGCTCTCTCTGCCTCGCTGGCTCTCTCTGCCTCGCTGGCCTTCGCCCAAACTATATGCCGGATGCAGAGAAGCGCAGGTTGAAGGAAATTCAAAGCAAATCCTGGCATAGAACACACAATACTTCAATAAGCACACTGTTAAGTGAGCTCACGACAGATGGCCATGCTACAGTAGGGAAACATGGGTGTCTACCAGGGCCAAATTATATTTGAAATCTTTCCCATTTTTTAGGGGCATCCAAATGGTCCCATCGTGTCAGGGAAAGGTCAGTCAAAGCACGGATACATATTTGACATTATTCCAGATGGTGTTTTCAACGCGGGTCTGAGCAGTGATCCCACACCCTTCACAGCCCTGAGAACCAGGCCAGAGTCAGACAGAGCCTCAGACGATGACGCCATCGCTCCAATTACTCGCAATCATGGAATCATCCAGGATATTTGCGCATAATATCTCGCTCCACTTTCATATCATTTGATATTTTCCAGACTGTCTGTGAGGAATGGAGAGGACGGAGCTTTCATGTGGCCTAGAAATACATATTAGTTTGTTAATTGCAGCTGAGAGCCGGCAGGCTGCCCTTCCCTTTCCAGCCAGGGGGTTATTAAAGACCACTACAGAGACATGATCCAGCCCCACTCTAAACGCTTCATCACACCGCCCCCCTTTCATGTGATGAGTTGCATAAACACACACACACGCGCACGCACACACACACACACACACACACGCACACACGCGCACACACGCACACACACACACACACACACACACACACACACACACGCGCACACACACACACGCACACACACACACACACACACACGCACACACACACACACACACTCGTGAGTCATCTGCCCTTTGCACTGTCCTGTCTAGTCCTTGCACCCTATTGTTGTCTAGAGTTATGCACCAACTGACCAGAACAAATTCCTAGTATGTGTAAAAACCTACCTGGTTAAATTGATTCAGATTCTGATCCATGACAGTTCCAGAAACACACAAGGGTGAGTGAGTGTCACAAAGCAGTTCTACTACATGAGGATTGATCGCAGTGATCGAAATGCATTCACGGAGTTACGCAAAAACAAATATTAAAACCTCAACAATCAAAAAAGAGCCCGTTCAGTTATTCCTATAGCACGCCGTGCTGCGCGTCCTCCTCCGAAACACATCTCCCGCTTCCTCGTATGAGGCTCGCAGAACGCCCGCAAAAAATCCACCATACCTCAAATGCCGGATGCCACCCCCCCACACACGCACACACTTCTGAAAGAAGTTTAACAACGGGCGTTGATCTCGAGAAGAGGCTTTTCTTCATGAGCACGGCTGCGCTAAGCAGACATTCAGTCTGGCCCCTTTTCTTCTCTAGAGAATAAGAGCCTGGTTAAGACCCCCCCCCCCCCGACTCATTCTGGTGGGATCTGTATGTGACATCGCTGGGTGGGAGTCGGGGGGGGGGCGTTGCTGCGGGGGGGCTCTGACGCAGATAGAGACGGCCTAGGGATTGAGAGAGTGTGTGTTCGGGCACGCATTGTGCACCCATATGTGAGCACACACGCACAAATGCGCGGGCATTACTGGTGTGAGTCCGTGTGCGCGGATGTGTGTGTGTGTGTATGTGTTTGTGTGTGTGTTTGCAGGCCCAGGGACGGCTGGTTGGCTGGCTGGGCGGAGGGTGGGAATGTGGGCGGGGTCCCGGGCGGCGCCAGAGTCACGGGGAATAAGCTGGTGTGATTAGGCAGAGCTCCTGGGCCGCTCTCTCTGTTTGTCGTGGGGCTTAAGTTCTTTAACCGAGTTCTGGACTGAGACCCGCATTCTTCCCTTTCTTTTTTTTCTTCCCTCTCTCTCGTTCTGTCTCTCCATTGTGACGTATGTGGTAGAAAGATCTTTAATCTCGACTGGAAAGAAGCATTGTTGTTATGTTTTTTAAGACCCTTTAATCAGATGTGAGGCGCTTGAGTTGTTTGCGTCATGACCTTGGTGAGTTCAATGTGGAATTGACAATGGAAATGAAATGTGTTTGATGTTAAGGGAATGGTAGCCCCCCCTCCCCTTCCCTCTGGTAAACACATACAGTATTCACACACACTCACAGACACTCTCTCTCTCTCTCTCTCTCTCTCTCTCTCTCCCTCTGCAAAGCATCCTCTAATTATCCTTTTCACCTTCATCCCTTGATTGACACACACGCACATGCGCACACGTACCAGAGCTGGTGATTAAAATCCTGTCCGTCTCTGGATGTGATTTTAATGAGACACGCACACACCTGTTTTTGCCAGCTGTCCTCTTTTAACAAGCCGCTGTACGTCCTTCACTCTGAGGGGGGGGGGGGGGTGATGTCATCAGTCTGGGCCCGCGGGGACCCAATAACACACGGACGGGGACGTCATGAATCTTAGCCTGAACTCGGTGTGGCACGAAGGCAGGATGAGCTCATGTGTATCCAGAGGTGTGTTACTTAATCCTCTCTCTCTCCCCCGGGAGCGGGTGAGGTAACTTATCCAGGGGTCGCACGCTGGGCCGGAGGCAGCGGCGCGCTCATCTGGGCGGCGGTCAGAACGCTGTAGGATCAGTCGGACCCCTCCCTCTCTCCCCCCTCCCACACGGAGAGGACGCTAGCGGAGAGAGAGGAGTCGGAGCTGGAGAGAGAAAGAGAGACGAGACTTTTTCTCCTCTGCTGCTCTTATTCTGAACAGCTATCTTCGAACGCCCCCCCCCCCCCCACACACACACCTCCTTCATTAAGCTAGTGAATATGTGTGTTTGACAAGTGACAGCCAGTTAGCACCCAACCTGCGTACCAGTTACAGTACATGCAAAGCAGAGAAGAGGGGAACAAAGCCTAGTTAAAGAGGGAGGGAGGGATGGACAGATCCTCTATCAGTCCCCAAGGAGAGGTGAAGGCCCTTGTTTATACGTCCCATTCCCTCTGACTAACACCCAGGACGTTGGCAGTGACTCGTGGAAACGATAACCCTGTCATCCTCTGATGATTAGGAATGGGGACAGGGGATTTGCATGGCGGTGGGGGGGGGGCGTGTTGTGTTTTTGAAGCAGCTCTCATATCTCTCATCTGTGTGTGTGTGTGTGTGTGTGTCTGTCTCTTGGTCTGTTCATCTCTAAGTCTCTCTCTCTCTGTCTCTTGTTGTGTGTGTCTGTCTGTAGATGAGCAGGTAATAAGCAGCTCTCTATTATAGATAGACACTGGCAGGCGTCTTCATCTTGAGCTCAGAAACAGTACAGAGGTTTTATAAGCCTTTACAAAGTACAAAGGTACAAAGCCTTTCAAAGCAAAGCAGCACTTTCTTTCTATTTCAAGAATAGAAATGTATTTCTATTATTTATTTATTTATCCGCTCAACTCAGGCACACAGCTGCCAAAGCGTAACAATTATATATACATAACTTATATTATACAGTAACTTCTTAATTCTAGCCCCGGTGTAGTTGTTGCTGCTCCCTGCGTGAGTATAACCAGTATAACCAGTATAACCAGTATAACCAGTATAACCAGTGGCCACATGCACGGATTCACTAACTGAGCGGGCAAGAAAGTCATTTGGATTGGTCATTGTTCGTTTACAAACCCCACGTCTTCACATCAGACCAAAGGTGTAGGGATAGACTTTCTTAGCTTGTAATCCTCCATGTAGCGTCTTTACATGAACCCCTGCCTGCTGCTGTGGGTGTTGGTGGCGGTGAGTCTGGATCACAGAAGCAAACAGCTGCTTTAACCACGAAGGCTTTGGGACGCTGCATCGTCCCGACCACGGCCCTCTGAGGGGGAGGGGGGGGGTGAACTTGAACAATAGGACTCACAGAGAGAAGTCTGAGGCTGTGTTAAAACGCTAACATGAATATCTGTCTCCCCCATAACTGTCCTGGGTGGAGCGCTGGCGGTTTCACCTGCTGGTCGTGGGGGGGATGTTGGAGCATGATGATGATGCATGGTCATTTCTTCCACCCGCTCTTTAATTTTCATCTAAACAGAGTGAGACTCCAAGGCTTTTGAGCCTTCAACAAGACTACCCAGGCGCTGGGACAAAAGACACATATTATAAGTGTATTGTTATTTTCCTGTATCTAGCTATGGTAATTTGTCGAATTGATCCCTGGGGAATGGAGGATAGGGCATAGCCCAAGGCAGGCAGACTTTCAATCAGATGGATATAGCCCTGTGGAATGTGGGAGCTCCAGTGTCTGTACTGTTGTCATCAATATCATCATCATCATGATTATCATCATCATCATCACCATCTGTCATCCTCAGACATCTCCTGGTCGTCATTGTTTTCATCATGATCATGTTGAATGGTTCCTGTCTGTCTGGGGCCAGGAGGCAGTAGAGGGAGGTACAGGGAGAAATGGAGAGATGTTGGTATACAGGAGTGACAGATGAGGAAGGGGATAAGGTGAAAGGAGGGAAGGAGATGGGCAGATAGATAGGCAGAGAGAGAGAGAGGGAGAGAGAGAGACAGAGAGGGAGAGGG